>NW_022437052.1:4157210-4186274 GCF_009761245.1 Sapajus apella
CACATCACTATCATCACCTTCATCATCACCATCATCACCTCCATCACCATCACTATTATCACCTTCATCACCACCATCACCATCATCACCTCCATCACCATCACTATTATCACCTTCATCATTACCATTACTGCCATCACCACTATGACCACCATCATCACCAGCAGCACCAACACCATCACCATACATCACCATAGAACCTTCATCATCATCACTATCACCATTGTTATTATCTTCACCATCACCATCATTATTATTACCATCACCACCTGCATCACCACCATCACTGTTATCACCTCCATCATCACCATCACCATTATCATCACCATCACCACCATCATCATCATTAATATCATCACCAGCATCACCAACACATCACCATATCATCTTCATCATCACCATCACCATTATCATCACCATCACTTCATACCATACCATCATCTTCAGCTGCAGCTACCCCATCCACTCTATCATTACCTCTATCATCACCTTCACAGTCTCCAGCATCGTCATCTTTGCCATCTTCATGGTTGTCATTCTTGTCCCCTCCCCCCTCTCCCTAGTTTCTCAGCTCCCTAGTGACCAGAAAAGCTTCTCATTCTGTGGGCCCCAAGGTTCAGATGCAAGGCCTGATGCTGCAGTGGAAATCCCAGACTCTGAACTCAAGTAGACCTGGACTTGAATCCTGATGCGGGCCCTGGATGGTGATCCAAGTTGTGGACTGCACAATCCTAGGAGAGCCACTCCCATGGTGCCCACTCACTGACCAGCTGCATGACTCTGAGCAAGTTGCTTGAGGTCTCCATTTCCTCATATAAAACAAGGTTGTTTATCACAGGGCCACTCTGAGGCTTAAGTGAGGTGACGCAGACAGAACCTGGGCACTGGGCAGGTGTAGAACAAATGGCCTCCAATTGATCACGTTGTTCTCCAAGAGTGCATCTGACAGATGTCTAACCACACATTATCCTTTGGAAGAGACCCCTCTGTGACAGTCCAAGACCCTTCCCAACAGCAGGGAGCCCCTCTTTCCTAAGGCCCCTCCCCTTCTCTGGGGAGCTCAGGATTTCTGCTGATGGACTGGCCCCACCCTTCTGCCCTGTGGGTGCCTCTGTTTCTCCTCCCTAGGGTGAGAATGATGTCTCCATGGCAACACCCTCCCCCTGAGGCAGTGATCCCCAGAAACCCCCTACTCCTAAACCCTATCTTATCTCCTCTGAGATAGCAGGTCCAAGGTGACCCTCTCTGTAGGAAAACATTTAGAAAATCCAAAAAAGTACAAAGAAAAATAAGACTCACCCATGATCCTACCACCCATGACCATACCACCCATGATCCCACTGGGCAATTTGTATTTTAGATTACCAGAGTGATGTTATACTTCACAGAGAAAAAAAAATCAGTTCCACGTTGCTGCCTCAATGCCACACTCTGTCATGCCATCCTCTTCATGCAGGCGTTCTAGGGCTGCATATGTTTTTTACACCATTACACCCTTAATGTACTCATAATTTCATCCTCAGCTTCCCTCTGCATCATGTTGTAGGCGTGTTTGCACATAACCACCCAGTCTTTGCAATTAGCACTTTTAATGACAGCCTAGTATTCCATCAAGCATGTGCACCGCAATTTACTAAACAACTCCCCAATTGTTGGACATTTCAGCTGCTTCCAATATTTTTTTTTGGTCATTAAGAATAATGCTGCAATGAATATCTCTGGCTTAAATCTGTCCCTGTATTTTGGATAATTTTCCCAGAAGAGCATCTCAGCAGTAGCACTACCGGGTCAGAGGTGCTAAGCATTTCCACGGTGCAGAGTGCATGTTGCCAAATCACTCTCCAGAAGGCCTGGCCTGGCTTCAGACCCCCGGCAACGTGGGTGCCTCTGGTCTCACTGCACCTTCCCACCGTGGAGAGTCCTGGTTTTAAGGGAGGGTCTCCTAAGCAGCAATGGTGCCTCAGATGCCACGGTTCAACCCACACATCGGGCCCCCATGGAACACTATCTCATTTTGACCCTTGCTACATGCCTGGATAAGATGGTGGACAGACAGTGGCAGGCCTGGAGTTCACGGTGGCGCCAGGGTGAGGGCAGGAGAGGCTCATGGCCCCTGGGATGTAAGCCAGGAGAAGGGACATCAAGGGCCAGGGGCGGGACCACAGCAGGAGGACTGGAGAGCGAAATTCCCAGGTTTCTGTCCTTCACATAAGCTCATCCTCCTCGAAGCAGGATATAGGTTGGGTTTCCCAGCCTCTCCACGAACTGGTTATCAACCTGGCTGCTTAGGCTGGGACGCTGGGAGTGGTTTTGTGCCCCTCTCTCTCCCTCTCATGGTACATCCACTCATCAGCAAGGCTTAGTGACTCTACCCGTCTTCCCTCATCACCCAGGCTGCGCTGGCCACCTCCCAGGAGCACCTGGACATCCCCTGTGCCCTCCTGACTGGTCTCCCTGTCTCTGCCCTGTCCCTTGGGCCCCTTCTCTTCAAAGCAATCACAGTGGAATTTTGAATCCATGCCCTCCCATAACCGAATCCCACCAGCATCTTCCTATTAAACTTAGAAGATGACTCCCAGGCCCTGGAGATCAGGCCCTGCCCACCCCCACCTCGTCCACCCCGCCCCTCTGCCATCCTGGCGTTTCCCTGTGCCATGGCCTCTGCCTTCAATGCCCTTCCCCAAACCCCACATAAATGACACCTCTTCAAGGAGCCTTCCCTGGCCACCAGAGTAAATGCCCTCCTCCCCTCTTTATTCCCTTCCTTCATATGTAATTCACAGACTTCTTCTCTTGTTTGCTTGTTTTTCTTCCCCGTTGGCACATGAGCTTCATGAGGTCACAGGATTTTGTCTGTTTGGTTCATTACTGAACAATGAGCCAACACAATGCCCTGTGTTTAAATTGCTCAATGAATGTATGGTAAATAAATAGTGGGCGGGTGGATGGATGGATGGATGGGTGGGCAGATGAATGAGTGAGTAGATGGTTGAATGTGTGGGTGGCTGGGTGGGTGGATGAATGGATGGATGGATGAATGGACAGGTGGATGGATGAGTGAATGGAGGGATGAGTGAGTGGATGGATAAATGTATGGATGGTGGATGGATGGATGGATGAATGGATGGATAGATGGACGGGCACGTAGATGGATGAGTAAGTGGATGGATGAATGTGTGGGTCGGTGGATGGATGGATGGGCAGGCTGGTGGATGGAAGAGTGACTGGATGGATGAATGTGTGGATGAATGCATGGATGGGTGGATGGATGAGTGGATGGGTGCATGGATGGCTGACTGGGTGGGTGGGTGGATGGATGGATGGGCAGGTGGGTATATTGAATGGATGAGTGGATGGGTGGGTGGATGGGTAGATACAAATGGATGGGTGGCTATGTGGGTGGGTGGATGGATGGATGGGTGGATGAGTGGATGGGTGGATGGATGGGTGGATGGGTGGATGGGTGGGTGGGCGGATGGGTGAGTGAGTGGATGGATGAATGTGTGGGTGGGTGGGTGGATGGGTGGATGGATAGATGGGTGAGTGGGTATACTGACTGATGGATGAGTGGATGGGTGGGTGGATGGGTGGATACAGATGGATGGGTGGCAGGGTGGGTAGATGGGTAAACATAGACAGATGGGTGGCTGGCTGGATGCATGAGATTTGGGTAGATGGCTGGATGGGATGAAATTGAAACCTGCAACAACAACAACAAAGAGACTGAAATGTACTGAGGAAGAGAAGAAAAATCAGGAGAAGGTGGTATCCCAGGGTCTGGGGAAAGAGGGTTTTTCAAGAAGGAGGCAGAGACACCAGGCCTGTCTTTGTCAGCGTTGGCTAGTGCCTGATGCCTTCAAAGGGGATGGAGACAGGGAGCTGGTTTGGCAGGAATTCTAACCAGGGGGCTGATTAGCTCAGTCTTTTATTTTACAATTTAAAAAGAAATTATAACTTTTTATTTTAAAGTAATTTCCCATTTGCAAACTCACACCCAGCATTCCAGTACACCTGCACCCAAGTTCTCCTAGAGTCAACATCTACATAGCCCATGGTGCGCTTCCCCCCAACCTCTCCTAGAGTTTACATCTACTTAGCTGATTATATGCAAGCTGGCTCTGCTCCACAGCATTTGCCAATTTCCGTGGTGTAAATGCTCCCACCAACGCCAATTTTAAGCTACCAATGGTTTAACAACTGGCTTGCAAAATTCCTGAACATTTAACAATCGACTCTCACAAGACATTATGAGCTGCTCTAGCAAACCACAGTACAAACCATGCACTTGGGCCCCAGGTCTTATTTTAATCTCATCAGTTGTCCTACCGACGTCTGAGTCCCAGGATCCCACGACACAGGGAGCTGTCTCCTTGGTCTCCTTCATTCCGGGACAGTTTCTCAGTCTTCGTCTTTCACACATTGACATTTGCTAAGGGGTGCTGGCCAGTTACTTTGGAAAACACCCTTCAGTTTGGATTCATGGTGTTTCCTCACCATCAGTGCACTTCTGGTGGGAACGTAAGAGAAGGATGCTGTGTCTTGTCAGGGCTTCTGAGCAGGGGTGATGGGGAATCTGTCCCGTCTGTCACAGGTGAAGTTAACAGACAGCTTTGTTACTCTGATGTCTGTTGCATTTCTCCAGTTTAAAGTCACTCTTTTTCTCTTTGTAATTAATAATTATCTTCAGCCTTTAAAAGGAAAGAAATTCAGACTGGGCTTGGTGGCTCATGCCTGTAATTCCAGCACTTTGGGAGGCAGAGGTAGGTGGATCACTTGAGCCTGGGAATATGAGACCAGTCTGGACAACATAGTGAGACCCTGTCTCTACAAAAAATACAAAAATTAGCTGGGTGTGGTGGTACATGCCTATAGTTCCAGCTACTTGGGAGGTTGTGATGGGAGGATCACTTGAGCCTGGAAGATGAAACTGCAGTGAGCCACGATCGTACCCCTGCAATCCAGCCTGGGTGACAGAGCAAGACCCTGTCTCTAAAAAAATGGAAAGAAATTCTGGCACAGGCTACAGTGAGGGTGAAGTTTAAGGACATTTTGCTCAGTGAAATAAGCCCAACACAACACGACACGGACTGTGCCATCCCACTCATACGAGGTCCCTGGAGTCCTCAAATCCATAGAGACAGGAAATAGGATGGGGGAGGGTGCCAGGGGCTAGGGCAGGGGCATGATGTGGAGTGAGTTTTTAATGGGGACAGAGCTTCAGTTTGGGAAGGGGAGAACGTTCTGGAGATGACAGTGGTGATGGCTGTGTACAAACATGAATATAAATGCCACTGAACTGTGCACCTAAAATGGGTAAGAGGTCTGGCACGGCGGCTCAAGCCTGTAATCCCAGCACTTTGGGAGGCCGAGGAGGATGGATCATTTGAGGCCAAGGAGTTCAAGACCAGCTTGACTAACATGGTGAAACCCCGTCTCTACTAAAAATACAAAAATTAGCTGGGCATGTTGGTGGGTGCCTGTAATCCCAGCCACTCAGGAGGCTGAGTTAGGAGAATTGCTTGAACCCAGGAGGCAGAGGTTGCAGTGAGCCGAGATCACACCACTGCCCTCCACCCTGGGCGACAGAGTGAGGCTCCATCTCAAAAAAAAAAAAAAATGCTAATAAACACCTAGGGGAGGAACTCTAAATCACTTCCTCAAGTCTCTTCATATTTTGACCTGCACAGATTTTCACGCTCATCTGTGAGTTACACCAGCCCTTCCTTCCTTCTTCTGTCCTTCTTCCTTCCTTTCTTCCTTCCTTTCTTCCTTCCTTTCTTCCTTCCTTCTTTCCTTCCCTCTCTCCCTTCCTCTTTCTTTCTTTCCTTCTCTTTCTTTCTTTCGTTCCTTCTTTCTCTTCCTTTCCCTCCCTCCCTCCCTCCCTTCCTTCCTTTCTTCTTTCCTTTCCTTCTTTCTGTGTGTGACAGTGAGACAGGGTCTCGCTCTGGGGCTCAGCCTGGAATGCAGTGGTACAATCATAGCTCTGCAGCCTCAACCTCCAGGGCTCAAATCATCCTCCCACCTCAGCCTCCCAAGTACCTGGAACTACAGTCTCGTGCCACCATGCCCAGCTACTGTTTGTATTTTTTGGTAGAGATGGAGTGTTGCTATGTTGCCCAGTCTGGTCCCGAACTCCTGGACTCAGAATCACCCACCTCGGCCTCCCAAAGTGCTGGGATAACCGATGTGAGCCACTGCACCCAGCCACGTTTTCACCTTCTTGGTGCCAGCCTCTCCCTTCTGGTGTGCTGGAAGCCAAGCTGCTCTGCCCGTGGAAAGTGGTTGGTGATGGTGAGGCTCCAGGACAAGAGCAGCCAGCCCAGGAGCCGGCAGTTCTGTGTTGTGGAGGGCACTGTGCCGGGAGCACTACACCTCCAATTTGAGTGACCCCCCAGCGAATGGAAAACCAGGCTCAAATTGCACTGATCTGCCCAGGATCACACAGCTCCTGCCAGGCCATGCCCCAAGCAAGTTCATAAGAGGCCAGGCCGCTGTCTCGTTGGGTATCGAGGCCGCTCTGGCCTTGGTCTGCGGCCCAGCCATGGCCCAGTTTTTCCAAACAAACCATAAATACCATCTTTATGGAGGATCGGCAGCAGGGGGCAGAAGAGGAGACCTCCTTTCTCACCCCAGTAGCTCCGCTTCTCCCAGGACAACGGGCGGCAGGGGGGAGGCACTGTCTGCAGCCTCAGGGCACCCTGGGCCCAGCACCCCACAATGGGCTAAGACTTTGGTGACTGTGCACTGGACATGACTGCCGAGCAAGCCTGGCCCAGCGGGGACTCCTTCCCACCAGCCCAAGCTTTCTAGAAAATGTTTTTAGAGCTGGGCGCAGCGGCTCACACGGGTAATCCTACATTTTGGGAGGCCAAGGCAGGAGGATTGCTTGGGCCCAGGAGTTTGAGACCAGCCTGGGCGACATAGCAAGACCTCATCTCTACAAAAAATTTAAAACTTGGCCTGGTGTGGTGGTGTGTGCCTGTAGTCCTAGCTAGGGAAAGAAAAAGAAAGGAAAAGGAAAATGTCCTTAGCACCCTTGCCACATTCTCTCTTTAGGGGCAGAGGATAACAACCTGGACAGAGGGATGGGCAGATGGGCTGGGGCCCCTCCCAGGCGCAGCTCTCTTCTTTCCATCCCACGTCTCTGGGCCTCTGCCTGGTTTCTCCCAGGCTCCAGACCCAGCCTGACAGTCATTCATCATCCCCAGACGAGCATTGCTTGGAGCCGGCCCAGGTGATGAAAGGCTCCTGGGTCCCCAGGCCCCCTCCCCTTGGGCCACCGAGGTTCCCTGGGGCCGGGAGAGAGACTCCATCTGTAACAAGCATAGCAATGACAACATACCCTGTATTCTCATTTTCTGCCCGGCTGGGCCCCAGCCCGTCCTCCCTCTCCTCCCAGCAGCCCTCAGTGTGTGGGTTGGATGGGTGGGATAATCAGCCCATCATCCAGACGGAGAAACGGAGGCCTACAGGGTCAAAGGTGCATACCCAGTGAGTGGGTGGCAGAGCCCACCACCTCAGCTTGAAGGTCCCTACCTGGGGTCTTCCTTCCTCACAAGGCTGCTCCAGACACGGTAGGGTCACTCTGACCATTCAGTCCCCAGGGAAGAGAACTCTACCCCCAGCCAGAGACTAGGGCTTCCCAGAGATAGAGCCCCCTTCCACGTGCAGATGGGAGCTGGAGGCTGAACTGTCCTGGGCACCGGGGCCCCAGTGCCCTCCCTGGCTAGGGCCAGAGCCTTTGCTTCTGGGCCACACATGTACGGACTGCCCAGCTCACCCTAAGTAGCGGTTGTCAGTGGCTGGTAGGTGGATGGCAGGGCAGGCCAGGTCACCTATCACGTGCGTGAGAATTTCCCACAGCCTTCCTTCTCACCTGACCCCCTGTGCTCCCCCACCCTCCCTGCCCCTACACCCGAGCCCGCTGTACCCACCCCCTAGCTGTACAGAAACCTTATTTCCGTGGCCCAGTGACCTGTGCCTGGCCACAGAGGATGGGCTTTGGGGAGAGGCCCTGCTGCCACCAGCTTCCTGTGTGACCTTAGGCAGGTCTCTGCCCCTCTTTGGGCCACAGCTCGCCCATCTGAAATTGGAGAAAGTGGCCAGATGGTCTGCAGCTCCAACCAGGCATGAGTGGGCCACCCGGGCTTCAAACACCAGAGGGACATCCTTTGTTACCCAAGGCGCTTGGCAAGTCTTCGCCTCCCTGGGCCTCAGTTTCCTCATCTGTAGAATGAGCTAATGAGGACTTTCCTGGGCCTCTTAGGAGCCATGAGGCAGAGGAGGCAGTGGAAGAGGTAGGCAGATGACCCGTGGGGTCCACAGCAGACACCGCTGCCCATCCCGGCTGGTCTCTGCCCCAGCACTCCCCTGGGCACTGAGCTCCTGCCCAGCATGGCGGCCTCTGACCCGGATTTCCGACCATGTTCCTTCTCTGTGCAGCGCCCCAGCTGACCTGGATTTCTCCCCCACCCCCGCCATCACGGCTTCTGTACCTCTGAGGCCCCCCGCCCAGCTGCTGGGCTCAGATGAAACAGATCCTGTGTTTTTTTTTTTTTTCGGGAGGGGGCGTTAATCTGCTGGAACAGGGGCCTCTCGGCCAGCCTGGAGGGCTGCCAGTTCTCAGAGCAGCTAGAGGTCAGGGGTCAGGAAGGTGAGGACAGGGAGGACGCTGGGCCCCTGCAAAGCCTGGTAGCAGGCTGTGGAGGGGCTGCCGACCCCTGCAAATTGGTCTGGTGGGAGAGGTACTGTGCACTGGGCAGCCGGGAGGGAGTCTCGGTGCCTCCACACCCAGGGCCGGGCTCTGTTTGCCTTCTGCCAATCGGCGAGGCTTGCACTCTTCCTGGGGCAGGCAGCTCAACCCCTCACCCAGGGGCAGCTTCTGAGCTAGTAGAGAGGCGGACGCCGCAATACTGCAGGCAGACGGGTCAAGGATCGGGGCTGCCTCCTGCCAGGAAGCTCTGCCCTGAGCTCCAAAAACTGGGTCCACGTGCAGGCCTCCCCCAGGACCGACAGTGTCCCCACAGAGAGGAAAGATCTGGGAGGGCCCCACTCTCTTTTGGTCTCTTTGTTGTTGTTGTTGTTGTCGAGACAGAGTCTCGATCTGCCCCCAAGCAGGAGCGCAGTGGCGAGATCTCAGCTCACCGCAACCTCCGCCTCCCGGGTTCAAGCAATTCTCCTGCCTCAGCCTCCTAAGTAGCTGGGATTACAGGCGCACACCAGCACGCCCTGCTAATTTTTGTATTTTTAGTAGAGTCGGGGTTTCTCCATGTTGGCAAGGCTGGTCTCGAACTCCTGACCTCAAGTGATCTGTCTGCCTCGGCCTCCCAAAGTGCTGGGATTACAGGCATGAGCCGCCACGCCCAGCCCTCTCTCTTGGTCTCTGAGCAGCCAGGGGAGGAGGCTCAAGGATACTGGGGAGGCCTGGTCCAGCCCGATTTCAAGGGGTTCAAGTTGACATCTTCCCACACACTGGTCTTTGAACATTTTCCAGCCTCTCTCCATCCCCAGCGGGCACGACCTGCTGAGGCCCCAGGTGCCACACTCTGGCCTGGGCACCAAGGTGTCTGAGCAGGCACAGCTTCTGGGGGCTGCAGAGGGGGCACAGGTACAGGTGACACAGCGCCACCATGCACGCCCCTCCCCAAATGCCTGACACCAGGCTCACGCGGCCCACCCAAGGGTGGGAAGGTCAGGGGGCCCACCCACTGGGTTCCAGGCCTTGGACACTGCACCCCCACATCACAGCACACAGGCAGGCCCATGCCAGCATGCACAGACTCTAGGAAGATCCTGGCACGAACACCCTCGGGCCTGTACATCCAGACATTGCCAGCCCCAGCCCTCCTCTCCAGACCTCTGCAGCCTCCCTGGGCCCTGACCCTGGGTCTGCTGTGGGAGAACTCTCTCCCCAGCTTGATGGGGCCCCATGCAGTTGGGGCAAGGCTCCGATGACCAGCGCACCCCCACCGCAGCTGGAGGCCAGGCCGAGGAAGGGGACGCAGGCCTGGGTGGGAGGCGGCAGTGGAGACGTCCCAGCCACTGGGCGACCTTGGCTGCTCCCAGCCTCTCCTGCTGCCTTGCCTGTGGAAGGAGCTAACGACCTGTCCAGGTTGGAGGGAGGGACCGGAGAGGTCACGCGCGGAGAGGGTTGAGCAAGCTGGAAGGCACTGTCAGAACATTTGTGGAAAGGGTTCTTCATGGAGAAGCCTCCTTCACAGCCCACCCCCGGGACCTCAGGTGTTCAACAGCTTCTGGGAGGGTGATGTCCCTGCTGTCCAGGCACCCACGGCCCCCTCTCTCTCCCCCATCCCCTCTCTGCCCCTTCCTCCCTCCCCCTGGGGTCCAGCTCTCATTCCCCTTCCTGGGGTTGGGGCAAGGAAGGGCCAGGGCTCCTTGGCAACCCAAAGGCTTGGTTCCCCAGGGTGCTGCACCTGTGTGACGGTCTCATTTACTCCCACAATGGCCAGGGCCGTTGCCTGTCATTCCCCAAGTCATTTATTCTCCAAGCCCTTCCTTACGGTGCTCACCTTTAAGAAATCCGCATGGCCCAGGGTCTCAGTTCAGGGCAGCAGCTCCTAACCCAGGCTGGGAGACCCAGGAGACTGGACATGTGCCTCTGACGCACTGCAGATCTTGGGGCAGCTTTGTAACCTCCTGAGCCTCAGTTTTCCTCTCTGTAAACTGGGGGCAGGAATAGTGTCGGCCGCCTTCCAGGGCTGCAGGAGCCTGTGCCCAGGACCCAGGGACAGTCCCCAGCACGAGGCTGCAATGCCAAAATTTCCATGTCCCCGCAAGCCTGGCGACGTGCAGGCAGCACCTCCCAGTGTGCTCAGTACAGTCCCCCGTGACTACGCCTTCCCTCCAACCGGAGGCTACATTCAGCCTAACTTCCTGGGCCGCCTGGGGGGCAGAGAACAAGTTCCCAACCCTACCAGGCCAGGCTGTCCCTCGCCTGTCCCCACAGCTCCCAGTTTAGAGCTGTCCCCACGGAGGCAGGCAGTGCTGGACGGGCCAAGGCGGTTGGTGAGGGGGACCCTTCCCGCAGCAACCTGGGTCCCGATGCTATTTCATGCCACCCCACCTAATAGGTGTGATCCCATCTCTGACTGCCGCTGGGAGGTTTTGCATCAGCTTCCAGGGAGCAGGACAATCTCACTATATGGAGAATGGGCTGGTGACGGCTAATTGATTTTACAGCGGTACCGAAGGACAGACAATGAAAGTGCCATCAATTTAATCCACTATTTAATGGTTCCAATTTAGCCTCTGTAAATGCTCACTAAACTAATTTCTCTGGGTTCAGCAATCTGAAAAGCTATCATATCTCTAATCTCCTTCAATATATTCATCTGGAAAAGGGAATTTAGCCAATTCTGATGTGCGGAGATGATCTGTTAGCACAGTGTAAATGTTTATAACACAGCAATCGAGTTCGTTTATAAGGATATGAAAAGTTTTATTGGGGAGGGCACTGGAGTGGAACCGGCGGATAATAGGCAGTTACCCAGCAGGCTCTGGGCGCCCGGGAGCGGGCAGGCATGCAGAAAAAGACTCGGATTTGCTCTAATCCCAAATCGTGAGCTCAAGTTCGGACCGGTACACAACGCGCCTGCAACTTGGCCGCACAAAAGGAGTGACGCCGTCCCCGTGGACCCCAGCTTTCCTTCAGCGCCACACGCCCCCACCCCCACACAAAGGCAGCGGAAGTGGGGTGACGGGGGCTTAAGCCCCGCTAGGGTCTTCCCTTTGGATAACCAGGAGTCGGGGGTCGATGGGGATCTGCACCTCTCCCCGGGCCTGTCCCACTGTGTCCAGCCAGATGAGGGGAGCTGGCGGGACCCCCATCCTTTCCCATCGCCCCTCAGCCCCTCCCCCAGCATGCAGTCTGATGGGATTTATTAGAGAAAGGGTGGTGACCAGCTGTTCCCCATCTTTCCTGAGGACCGGGCAGGAGGAAACAAGCTTAACTTACCGAGCAGGTTTTCGGTTCACCACAAAGGGTTTCCTCCAGGGGAGGGCGGATGGGCCTGCCTCACCCCACCCCCACACACACACCAGCACCGAGTCCCAGTGACCTTTCCCAAGGTGGGTGCCCAGCACGGTGGCTGCAGTGCAGGGGCGCTCACGTCCCATGCTGCGGGGAGCCCTCAGGCAGCGTCCCCTGCACCCCCACGCACCTGGATGACAAGCGCAGCACCCCCAAGCCTGGAACCCCCACCCCTATTCTCTTGGTGCCCTTGTTTATTTGTGTTCCCCAGCGGTGCGGTTGAAGCCCGATTATTCAGCGCTAACGAGCCAGCCCGACCCACCCATTAAGTGTGGTTTGGGGGCATGATTGTTTTTCTCACATCATCCTGTTTTTAGAGAAAATACTCCCCACCAAGCAGCACATAAATTAGGAAGGCTGGGAGTCTGGAGAAATGCCACCGGCCTCCCGCAAATTTAAGAGCCAGGGAGTGACCAGGTGACTTTTGGCCAAGCGGAGAGGCCATGGGAGAGACAGCGGGAGGCAGGGCCCCAGGCCAAAACGCTGCCTGCTGGGCCGGACACAGTCAACCCTGACAGGGCTGTCCCAGCGAGGCCTGGGACCCAGGTGGCCCATCTCGGGCCCAGCTCCTTCCCAGGCCCTGCAGATGAGGACCGAAATCGATTGGCCACACGGCTGTGACTCGCTCTTCTGTCCCAGTCCCAGAATGGGAGTCCCTGGCTGGGGGTGTGGGGCACATCTGGTCATCTGGATCCCTCTCTCCCGGCTCAGGCCTGCCCTGGGGCACAGGTTTGGTAAGGGACGGACAGATGGGCGCCTACCTGCTCGCACTTTGAGGTAGGCTTGCAGCGCGGGAGCTGGCAGACCGGGCTTCCAGCTTTGGCTGTGGCATCACCTCTTCCAGGGTGTTGTCCCAGGGAGTCCCTCCTGCTGGGTGGGGATAAGAGTACCACCTCACATCACGGCTGGAGGGTAAAGGACACACTGCTGTCAGCGCCCTTGTGACCTGGCTTGGTCCCTGTGAGCCCCCCTAATCGCACCCTGGTGGGTCAGCACCCAGGAGGACTGCTCAGTCCGGGGCTGCATGCTGTGACTAGAGCCCTTCTCAAGCCCTATGCCCCTGCCTACCCAGCCTCAGCCCTGGCCAGCAGAGAGCCAAAAAGCTTGGCCCAGTGCACCTTGGCTCCGAAACCAGCTCTCCGTCATGCCTCAGGTCCACAGGGGCAAGAGGCTCCTTCACCCTGAGCTGACCGCACAGAAGATGGAAATGCTCCTCCTCCCCCACAGCCCTAAAGAGTGTGCACCAGCCCCTCGCCAGGCCTGGGGCCCCTGGGGCTGGGGCTGGATGGGGGCCCAGGGGAGAGGTCAGATTCCAGCTTCTGTAGCCCTAGTTGGTGCCGCACCCCAGGTCCAGGGCAGTAGAAGAAGGGCCCCCTCTTTACAGCATGTGCACTGCACCCCTGGGTGCTGACTGGGCAGGGACTGTCTCAGAGGGACGCAGAGTTTCCAGCTGCCCGGAACACCTCAACCCCTGGGACCCCCCCCCAAAAGACACATAGATATACTCACATTCACACATGCACACACACACACACAGAAACACACAGCTCCCTGGTCTATGTGTCAGATACACTCTACCCCTACGCATCCCTACACACACAGGCCCCACAGATCCACCCAGGCACCCACACACACCCCTCCATAGACCCACTTAACGCACCCCCACACACACCCACTCACACACCCATATCACACACACACACACCCATAGACCCACACACCCACGTCTCACACACACACATGCACACCCATGGACTCACACACCCACACCCCATAGACTCACATACCCACATCACACACACCCACACCTCATAGACTCACACGCCCACATCACACACACCCATACCCCATAGACTCACACACCCACATCACACACACACCCCCACATCTCACACACATACACACATGCACACCCATAGACACATACCCACATCACACACACACACATCTCATACTCACACACCCACATCTCACACACACACCCCTATAGACTCACACACCCACATCTCACACACACACACACACACATGCCCTGTAGGCCAACCCACTCACCAGCACCCACACACACGTCTCCATAGACCCACTCAACACATACCAATGAACCCACATTCATACACACACACACCCATACACACACACACCCCCATAGATCCACCCAACACATACCAATGAACCCACATTCACATACACACACACACACACACACACACACACACACCCATAGATCCACCCATGCACCCACACCTACACACATACGCACACCCATGCCCCCACACACCCATAGACCCACTCCCACACACACATGCATGACTGCAAGGCTCCCCTCCTGGGTGGAGATGTGACCAGGAGCAAGGGCCGAAAGAGGACAGTGGGTACGGGGGGTGGAGGTTGATGGGAGTGTCTCCTGGCCCGGGATTGGTGTTCCCTAGTGGGGAGCTCTGTGCAGGTGGGAGGGGCTCTGGGGGGCCAGGAGGTACCAGGGACCCATCAGCACCTGGGTAGCACTTGCTGCCCAGCCTTCTTTTGGGAGATGAGTCCCCCCTTGAGCTCTGCCTGAATGGAGGGCACACCTAGCAGACGCAGCCAGCCCTGGGACCACGGCACCGCTTTCCACTCAGGAGGGGAGGGATGACCACAGGCAAGAGCGGTCCCACAGTGAGCTCCAGGTCCCGGGGTCCCACAGCCCCTCGGGGGTCAAGGTTACCAGGTGAGCCAGTGCCAGGCCGGCAGAAGTCAGCGCTGGAGAGTGACGCAGTGCACGCGGGTTCCTGACGGCGAGGGGCATCCTCCCACTGTAAATTATATTTAACATCCCACAGAACTTTATTGCATTTTGTGTTTGGGTTTATGAAAAAATCTGTATTTAACTTCAAGCCCTGGTAAACATCTTTGCTTATGTTGTTATGTGATTCTTTATTTGAGTATTTCGATTTAATTTCACAGTTCATATACCTTAAAGTTTTGGCTTTCCCCTCCCTCCCCACTCGCTCTGAGATGCCGGGCCAGCCTTACCCATCCTGGGGCAGCTGGATGGTGAGGCAGGGAAGTCCAGTTCGGGACCAGCCGGAGGACCCCGCAGCCCCCAGGGTCCAGGCCAGTGAGGAAGCCCCTGGACAGAGTGTTCGGGCTTCTGAGAGCCTCGCTGGGCACCTGATGGCAGCGAGTGAAGATGGAGTGGGGAGTCAGGAAGCCGGATGTGTCCCCTGTCTGATCCTGGCTCCCTGAGACTCCATTTCCACAGCCTCAGAAGAAGGGCAGGGGCTATAAGAGGTGAGATTCTGCTGAGGGTTGGGGCGGGAAAAGGAAAGGAACGAGAGGAGGAGGAGCCCAGGGGGAGGTGTGACCATCACAGGCCCAGCACATCCCAGCAGGGACAGCTCCCCAGCCTACCTTGGCCCCAGCACCCTGCATCCCCTTGGCGGACCCTGGAGACTTTCAGATCACACTCACTGTGCAGCCTTGAGCGGGTCCTGCCCCTCTCTGGGCCTCGTCTTCTACCAGGACAGCAAGAGTAGGACCTGCGTTCCACCCCAGAACATTCTGAGGCTCTGGGCAGAAATTCTTCGGAAGGAATCAAGACCCAGAGGGGTTAGAGGGCTAATCCTAGGTGGCTCCGCATGGCACATGCAGCGGAGAGAGACTCTGAGTCCAGGGACCCCCAGCCTCCCCCCACCCCCAAGTGCCTTCCAAGCTGTGAAGCGCTAGGGAAAGGCTCATGCAGTACACGTCCAGAGCGAAGTGCGTCATCTCCATTCACTGCCTGATGTGAAGAGCCCACGGGGCTTTGGTGGTCTGTAAAACCCCAGAGAAAGTAAGGAAGTAGGTGTCCCTCTTGGCTCGGATCAGCCCCCTGATGTGAAACATCCTGGCAGAGCCCCACCCTACCCCCAGGACAAAGACAGGAGCCTCTGAGACACCTCCTCCCTCCCTGGGATCCTGAGGCTGGGAGCTGCCCCCAGGAGTGGAGGAGACAAATGGGGACCCCTCGAGTCCCTGGATGCTCATGTGAGACTCTGAGATGCCCCTCACTTGTCCAGGGCCACCCTTCCCCAGCAGTCCAGCCCTCCCGGGACCATCTGCCCTGGAGTGGCCCCACAACGTGGTTCTTTCTCGTGGACTCCTTCCCAGGCCTCCAGAGCCCAGCTGTGTCTCTCACGCCTGCTCTGGGTGGGCTCCTGAGAGGGGCTGTCCCTGCCTCTGCAGTCCCCATTCGAAGCCTGCAGGGAGAAGCCCACCTGGGCATCCCTGCCCCAGGTCCAGCCACCCCAGGACCCTGCGTGCCTTGGTGAAGATGGCCTCCCTGCCCATCGATGTTGTCCGGACAGGCCTCTCTGTGTGGTTGGGGCGGGCACAGCCAGTGAGCCCAGCTTCAACAAAGCCTGACCTCAGCCCCAACTGAGAAACCATAGCAGCCCCAGCCACCGTCCCCATCTACTGCAGACATCGCTAATCAATCGCATGATGCCTTTGAGACAGGACCACAGACTCCTTCTCAACAGAGCACTGCAGAAAGCTGTTCTCAAGCAAAAAAAAGCAACAGAGGTGACACCCATTCTCTGGCCCTCCCCTGAATAACCACCCTGCAGTCTGTACGAAGTCTTCCCTGGGAGTTGTCCTGAACTCACCACCAGCATGGGTTGGCCCTCCCCAGATCCTGCCCCCTGCCACCAGGGCCAAAGTCCCTCCTGTCAAAGTGCCTGCCGTGGTGCCAGCCCCCTGGATGGACCTCAAATGGAGCTTCTGGAGAGGGCAACTGGCAAGAAGGAAGTGGGAAGAGGATGGAGGGTCTGATGCGCACCCCAGAGAGGTCCCAACGCTAGACCTTCGGGATGTTCCCGGATTCACTGGCTTCACTTCATTCCCCAAAGGATCTGAAACACTTAGAAAAAGGCACAAAACTCAATTGAGTGACTCCAGACAGTTCAGCATTCAGAGATGAATACGCTGGGTGTCCAATAGAGTTGTTAAAAGCAGACTGACTTGACTCTGAGCTTCCTAGGGGCCAAGGCAAAAAAGGAAACACATTCTATTGCAGCACATCCATCGCAACACCCATGAAAGAAAAACAAGCCAGGCAGTCAGAAGGAGCATGCCATTCCTGTTGTGGAGGCCTGAGAGACTTCCCACCATCACTCACAAGATGGATTCCCTGAGAGTCTTCAGGTGGCCTCAGACACCAAGTAGTGTGGTGCAGGGGGTGCTGGCCCAGGCACCTGACATGTGGGCCCGGCCAGGGAGCTGCTTTGTTTGGTAGATCTCAGTTTCCCCATCTGGTCAGCAGGGTGGCTTCCTGCCTATCTGAGGGGTGCTGGGGAGGCCCTGGCAAGGGGCCCAGCGTCACCATTTGCAGGAGGCTGGCTGTGTAACAGCGAACTGGGAAGATTGCCGCCTGCCTGCCTCAAGGCTCCATCACCGTGTGTGCAATTTAGTGCCGCTGTTTCATCAGTCACAAAATCCAAACGGAAAAACAGAGACATAAATACACCCGCCCAGGGAGCTGCTGGACCGTACGTGGGGCCCAGAGGAGGTACGCATGGGCACCGTGCCTCAGAGAGGATTGCATGTCCCGGGGGCCGACACAGGCTGATTTGGGTCAGAGGGTGGGCCAGGCCTGCAGGTCCTGGGGCTGGGGAGCAGAAGGGGATGGGTGAGCTCTGAGCAACTAGCCCTGGAGGGAGAAAGGCTGAGGGGTTGGGGCGCTATAGGGCGGCCCCTTGGGGACTTTGACTTGCTTAGTTACACACTCCTGCATGGCCCAGAAGTCTTGGGAAAAATCCATGGCCTGAAAAACCAATTCAGGTTGCACAACCTGCCAGGGTGCCAGCAGAGTCTGCCTGACAGAGGAGGCAGGCAGCCCTGGAAATGGGGAGCAGACGCAGGCAGAGGTGGGACGCACGCTGGCACTGTGGGCCAAGCAGCCGCAAAGAAGGGGTCCCTGGGGACATCTGGAAGCGAAACCCTAAGAAAGGAGGCTCACACCCTGCCCCAGACTGGCTTCCTGAGCTATCGCCCCTCTCCAGGCCTCAGTTTCACCTTCTGCAACACAGCGATCGCCCCCAAGCAACTCTGGCTGGTGTGGTAGGAACTAGGCACCACCAGCTGTGCAAACTGTGAAGTGGGGGGAGGGGGTCTGCAGGCGTCGCCCGCCGTAACCGTGACAACGAGGGCTGTGAAAGGCACCGGCTGTTCCTGGACCCACGCAGTGTGTTCGCGGCTGTTGTGTGACACACACACACCACCAGACTTGTTTTCAAACGGCATTTTGCTAGCCAGACCGAACACGGCCGCGTTCCCGGGAGCATGCCAGCCTCTCCCCTCTCCCTGCCAACCTCAGGGGTGGCGCCGCGGCTTCCAAAATCTCATTACTGCCACCATTTCCCATCCTCCGCCGCTCCCTCCTCTCCTGCCCTCTCTCCCCCACTCTCTCCTTTTGGAGGATAAATTTCTGTAGCAGCCAATTACAGCCATTTGATGTGCGTAATGATGGAGCCGTGGAAATTGGAATTGACACCTCGGAGGATCTCGGAGGGGAAGAAACGCAACGTACATGAATCAAGCGTTTTCTTGGAGTTTTCTCCCATTGACAACGATTTGCTGGGGCCTGGGCTCGGAGCTCGGCTGCGGGCAGTGGGGGGTGCGGCGGGGCTGGGAGCTCCGGGCCAGCAGCGCCTGCTCCTAAGCACCGATCAATTACAGCGCAGACAAGCCGGTGTCACATGTGATTCACAATGTCAATTTCATGCTCGTGGTAACCATTTAAGAAAGAGCTGGGCCGGTTTTACATTTGATAAGAAATCAGCAGCGTTTGTGTTTGTAAAAAGACCGATCACAGAGTGTGACAGGTCCCAGAGATTGCCAGGCGGCATCGACGGCCCGTCTGGAGTCTGTCAGAGACCCGCAAGTATTTATTTCAAATGGGTTCCCCCCCGTCGCCCCCCTCGAGCCAGGACGTGAAAATAAACTGTCAGTCTCTATTTACAGCTGTACAAGCTGGAAATACAGAGAATTTTAGGTTAAATTGTCAGTTAACAGAATTCAAAATAGAAAAAAGAAATGGGCCTGGCCGGCTTTATTGCCCGTTTTGATAGGGAAAGTCATCTGTGGCTTTGGAGGGTGGAAGGAGCCCCTGGGAGGGGGAGGTGGGCTGGGCCCCGAGCCCAGGAAGGCCTGAGAAGGCCTGGCTAGAGGACTTCCCAGTGCTGGCAAGAATTTGGGCAGTCTTAGGGCTAATTAGGCCAGAGATGGGGCAGCAGAGCTGCTGTCCCTGCCTGGGCCCTGCTCCCTGACAATTTGCCCATTTAGCGTCTTCAGGAGCACGAGCATGGCTAATCCAGCCAGGAAGACATCCTTGGACGCACTTGGCTTCTGCTGGGGTGATGGAGCTGCCTCCCGCCTGCTCTCCCGACTCAGGGTCTGGCCCAGGGATCTGCTGCCCGTGCACGGATGACCAGGGCCCCCAGGTGGGTGTTGTGCCGCCTGCTGGATCTTCCAGGGCTTCGGGGACAGGAGGGTGCCCACCCTGGCTCCAGATGGGACAGGGAGGCTCAGCGGGGCAGCCTCACAAGGCCCCTCCTCTCAGGTGGGGTAGATGCTGGGTCTCAGGGCTGTGTCCGAGGGACCCTGACTTCTTACCTCTCTCTTCCATGGTAGGGTCTGTGGAGCCGGTGCCACACTTTGCCATATTTAATGACGGGAGCTGTGTCTGGCCGGGTGGGCATCCATGGGGTCCCCAGCAGCCCTGGCAGCAGGGCAAGCAGGCTGACTTCGGCGGCATCTCCAGGACAACGAGGAAGAGTTGCCTGCCTTCTCTGGGTTTCCAGGAGCCGGTGCTCCTTGGCACCAGCCTAGTGGGCAGGGGTCTGCAGTCCCAGAGGGCTGACCCAGGACGTGGGGGAGATGGAGGTGCACCTCCCACGGCAGAGGCCTGGAAAGGGGCTTGGGCCTGGGCTGGGGAGTCACCTCAGTTTCCTCGTCTGTGAAACGGGAGAAGAGAAGCGTCTACCTCCAGTGCCCATGAGGCTCCAATGCATTCCTGGTAGCAAGCGGCAGGTGGTAGCGCCCCCTTGACCCCTGTGTGCTGTGTGGCCCCGAGCCCTTCCCTCCCCTCTCTGGGCACCAGAGGACTGTGGAAGGCAGAAGCCTGACTTCACCTTTCTGACCATGAGAGGTGGCTTTCCGGCCCCAGCTGAGAATCCAGACAGCTTCACCCACACAAAGAAAGTGGCACCTAGCCAGGATGGAGAGCCAGGCCCCACAAAGCAGGGGGCACAGCCCAAGAGCCCAGCACAGCCACCATCACAGTGGCTCACAGCCTGGCTGGTGCCCAGGCTGTGAGACCCCCGCGGGGCCCCTGCAGGAACCTGCCTGACTTTTCTGACCCCAACTCCCCAGCACTCTAAGTTGAGCCTGATCAGTGCCTCAAACTCACCAGCCAGACACCGGGCCTAGCACAGTGAGAAGAAAGCTTCCTGAGACATCCTGGGGACTCTGCCCGCTGGTGTAGAGGTGCCGCCCACACAGGGCCCCTAAGGGTGGCAGCCGTGGCCCCAGATGTCCAAAGAAGGCCCTAGTTCCATCCCCAGGCCTGAGGGCTGGCGGTCAGTAGGCTGCCCGATAGCCCTGCAGGCTTCCCCGAGTCCTGTCTGCTGGCCAGGTCTGCCGGGACCACCAGTGCCCAGGCATGGTGGGGGCCAGTCCTGGCATCAAGGGCGGGAGCTGCAGGAAGCTGGGGGGGGGCATCAAGAGGGAGACAAAGTCACACCAGATGGAAAGCAGGGCCAGGGCCACACATCCCGGCCACGTGGCATCCCCCGAGGCCAGCTGGGCAGGCAGCCATGGCACTCGTTGCTCAAGAGGCAGGGGTGGGGAGGCCTGGGCCTCCTCAGTCTGCTCAGCCTCACTCCTCCCTTGCACTTGAGTCCACTGCTCTCTACAGTTTGCAAATAGGCAGATGTTCTTCATTCCAACCTCGAATGTGCCTGGATGCCCACAAGACTAAGGAGGAAACTGAGGCCCAGGGAGGTCAGGGGCCCCCAGAGTCACAGCCTGGCCAGTGCTGGACGCCTGACATCCAGGCCTCTTGCTCTCAGGCACCACACTCCCCACACCTTCCTGGCCTGGAGAAGCTGGAAGGAGGCAAGGTCAGCAGGACTCAGGGACTCCGTCTCCCAGGGAGGCCCCTGGGGCATCAGAGAAGGGAGGGCCTAGAAACACGGGCCCCAGGACTCTGAGGTCCCCTCAACCACTTCTCAGCTCTCCTTTGCTGCTAACGCTTCAAGAGCTGTGTCTCCGTTGCCACCCCAGCCCACAGCCTCCTCCCCACCAAGGACCACCACGCTGTAACCACACCTGCTCTCAAGGCGTCCTGGCTGGCCCCAGCCTCTCCCAGGACCCCACCTTCGTGGCATCTGCCCACTCCACCAAGAGTGTCTGAGGCCAGAGCAGCCATCCTCCTCTCTGGGCAAAGGATCTGTCCCCACAAATGCGATGCCTGCAGCCCGCCTGAGCTCCTCCTGTCCCCTGGCCACCTGTGACCCCCTGGGCACCTAAAACACCACCCACCTAAAACACAGCCCACGCAACTAAGGAAATGAGCTTTCCATTGTATTTAACTTTATTATTTTAAATATAAATTTAAAAACTGAAGCAGGCTGGGTGTCATGGCTCACGCCTATAATCCCAACGTTTTGGGGAGGCTGAGGCAGAAGGATCGCTTGAGGCCAGGAGTTCAAGACCAGCCTGGACAACATAGTTAGACTCCGTTGCTATAAAAAATAACAAATTAGTTGGGCATGGTGACACGAGCCTGAAGTCCTAGCTATTGAGGGGTTTGAGGTGGGAGGATCACTTGAGTGCAGGAGCTGGAGTCCGCCGTGAGCCATGATTGTCCCACTGCACTCCAGCCTGAGCAACAGAGTAAGAGCCCGCCTCCAAAAAAAAAAAAACCAAATGTATAAAATGTCTCATTGATATTTTGTATATTGGTGATATGTTTAAGTGACGATGTGCTTGATGTATTAATATCTGGTTAAGTAACACACGTTATTAAAATTAATTTCCTGTAGTCCCAGCTACCTGGAGGCTGAGATGTGAGGATCACTTGAGCCCAGGAGGTGGAGGCCAACCTGGGCAGCATAGCAAGACCCTGTCTCCCTGCCAAAAATTAACGTCACCCGTTTCTTCTTACCTTTTTAATGTAGCTACTAGAAAATTAGCAGCACTGGCCGGGCACGGTGGCTCACACCTGTAATCCCAGTACTTTGGGAGGCCGAGGTGGGCAGATCACAAGGTCGAGAGACCGAGATCATCCTGGCCAACATGGTGAAACGCTATCTCTACTAAAAATACAAAAACTAGCTGGCTGTGGTGGCAAATGCCTGTAGTCACAGCTTCTCGGGAGGCAGAGGCAGGAGAATCACCTGAACCCGGGAGTCAGAGTTTGCAGTGAGCCGAGATCATGCCATTGCACTCTGACCTGGAGTGAGACTCCGACTCAAAAAAAAAGAAAATCAACAGTCCTAAGTGTGACTTATGGGTTGTGTCTCCTGGTCAGCCCGCGCTCACTCTGCTCCGGCCATGTTAGCCCCGTAGCCCTTCGCTGGGCCTGAGGCCACCTGGCCCCTCCCACCTTGGGTCCCTGGCACGGCTTCTCCCTCTGCCTGGATGGCGCCTCCCAGCTTGCCTGGACTCCGCACTTTCACTCCGTCTCTGCCGAATGTCACCTCCAGAGAGCCCCTCCCTGACTGCTGGGCACCCCCACCTCACCTGCCCCTTCCCCACCTACCCCTCTGCCTGTCACACCCTGAGTCCTCGCGTGGGTCCTGTTCACCGCTGCATCCAATGCCAGACCTCACCACGCCGGGGCAGCCTCAGAAGTGAATGTTTAGCAACTGAAATGCCACATGCACCCCGTGTGTTCCCACACACACACTCAGCATGACACTGAGCCATAGGGCCTAGGGGGCGCTGGAGAGGCAGGGCCAGGTTGAGAGGGGATCTGGGGAGGGAAGTGCATGCAAGCTGGGAGGGGCTGTGTGGCCTTGCCCCAGAGAGGCTGCTACTGTGTCCAGGAAGGCAGGGCCAGAGGGGCACAGGTGGCTGCACCTGGGACCCCCAGCAGAAAGCCAAGATGTGAGCCCCAGACCTCCACCAACAATGCTGCCCCTGCGTGCACCTGGGAAGCCCCTGTCCTCTCCACACCCCAAGGCAGGCAGATGTCCTGAGGCCAGAAGCTACAGGCTAGGACAGAAGACCCAGGCTCCCCAGCTTCCTTGGAGTCCACCCACCCAGCCGGACCCCCACCCTCGTCGAAGTCTGAGGGGTGAAGGGCTCCCGCCTCCCTGGAAAGCGCTGTGGTTTATTGACTAATTGCAGCCCATCGATTTGTTAAGAGCTTTTGCACGTCCCCTCAATGGGAAATATTGTTCTCTCACCCAGCTGGCTGGAACCCGGGTGAGAAGTTCTTTCCTCCACACCATAAATTTCCATCTGGGCATCCCTGCACCATGTAAATGGGTGTCCACCCGCGCAGGGAGGAGGCGCTCGATGGTCTGACAGCCCCCCTGGGTTCGGCTTCCCAGAGTTGCTGCTGCCACCGCCGGAAACATTGCTCCTCTAGACTCCCAGTGCCCGGCTCTGAACCACAACTGCGGGCCCACCAGGCCTCCTATCCCCAAGCCAGCCGGTCTGTCAGCTTCTCTCCCAGGATCCCAGAGATCCCAGAGGGACCTTCCCACAGTCCACACACAGCAAAGCAGACCAGGCCACCTCCTACCCCATAGCAGCAGCCAGGACCGAACCGGGCCAGAGGCTCCAGGGACCAGCTCTGCGCTCCTGGAACGCCCTGGGACCCAGCTCAGGCAGCCTCAGGCAACCCCAGAAGGGTGACCTGGAATAAGCGGGGGCTCGCCACCCACAAATACCAGCAACGGCTCTGAGCTCCATAGCCAGTGTCTGGGCCTTCTGTAGACCCTACCCATCTGGCTGGACAAGGGTGACACAGCTCCAGCCAGACCCTGCCCAAGCCCCTCAAAGCAGCTCAGGGGGTGGCTCCCCACGAGATCACCAGCCCTGAGGACTTTCCAGAAATCTCAAGCCCTGGAGGCCCAGGATCTAGCCTCCCCCAAGAGGACCCAGATCCTTCTTTTTTTATTTTGCGAGATGGAGTCTCGCTCTGTCACCAAGGCTGGAGTGCAGTGGGGCGATTTCGGCTCACTGCAACCTCCACCTCCTGGGCTCAAAGAGATTCTCCTGCTTCAACCTCCTGAGTAACTGAGATTATAGGCATGAGCCACCAGACCTGGCTAATTTTTGTATTTTTACTACAGATTGGGTTTTGCCATGTTGGACAGGCTGGTCTCGAACTCCCGATCCACCCGCCTTAGCCTCCTAAAGTGCTTCGATTACAGGCATGAGCCACTGTGCCCAGCCCTGGACCCAGATCCTTCACAGAGCCAGGGGCTCCACCCCACAGCGGCGGGGCTCCCAGAAGCACCCACACCTCTCTTCGCCTCCAGCTCTAAATGGTCCCTGGACCTTCCCTGCACACAGAAGGCCCCAGCCCACACCTCCTGCCCCCTCCACTCTTCCCGCTCGGCCCTGGGCAGCAGCCCCCCTCCGCCAGGCAGGGCCAGCATGCAGAGGTTTTCGTCCAGTGAGGACAGGGAAGGCTATCAGGGAATATGTGGAAACAAGGTCTCAGGTGCACAAAAGACTTGTTTCCATCATTATAACATTACATTTAAAACTTTTTTTTTTTTTTAACAGTCTTACTCTGTCACCCAGGCTGGAGTGCAGTGGCACAATCTCGGCTCACTGCAGCCTCTGCCTCCTAGGTTCAAGTGATTCTCCTGCCTCAACCTTCTGAGCAGCTGGGTTTATAGGCACCTGCTACCATGCCCGGCTAATTTTTTTTTATTTTTTAGTAGAGACCATACACCATGTTGGTTTCGCCATGTTGGTCAGGCTGGTCTTGAACTCCTGACTTTGTGATCCACCCGCCTCAGTCTCCCAAAGTGCTGGGATTACAGGCCTGAGCCACTGCACCCGGCCACATTTAAAACTTTAATCCAATGATTGAAAACAGGTGATCAAACACAAACTTGCACCCAAATGTTCACGGCAGCATCTCCTACAACAGCCAACAGGTGGAAACAGCCTGAGCATCCTCAGCTGATCCCTGAAGGAACAAAATGTGGCTTGGCTATACTGTGGAATATTATTCAGCCATGAAAAAGGAAGGGGGACCCGACACAGGCCACAGTGTAGATGAGCCTTGAGGACAGGATCTCAGTGGAGAAAGTCAGTCACAGAGGCCACATAGGGCATAGTTCCATCGATGTCCAGTAAAGGTAAATCCTTGGGGACGGAAAGCAGACTTGTGATTGCCAGGAGCTGAGGTAGGGGATGGGGAGTGACTGTTAATGGATGCAGCGTCTCCCTTTGGGGTGTTGAGAAGTTCTGGACCTAGATAGAGGTGGTCACTGCACATCTTTGTCAATGTCTTCAATGCCATTGAATTGTACCCTTCAAAATGGTAAAAATGATGGCCAGACATGGTGTCTCATGACTGTAACCCCAACACTGTGGGAGGCCGAGGCTGGGGGATCACTTGAGTCAGGGGTTTGAGACCAGCCTGGCCAATGCAGTGAAATCCCACCTCTACTAAAAATACAAAAATTAGCTGGGTGTGATGTAATCCCAGTTACTCGGGCAGATGAGGCAGGAGAATAGCTTGAACCCGGGAGGGGAGGTTGCCAGTGAGCTGAGATTACACCACTGCCCTCCAGCCTGGGCGACAGGGCAAGACTCTGTCTCAGAACAAACAAACAAAACCCAAAATGGTTAAAATGATGATGTTTATATTATGTGAACCTCAACTCAATTAACAAACAAGTTTCACCCAGCAGGAGACTGTTGTGAGGCGGGGCTGAAAGCAGCGTCTACTGTGAGTTTTTGAGTCTCTTTCTGCATTTTCTAGAGGAGCACCATTCAAAAGAAATGCCACACAAGCCACATAAGTGACAAAATTTTCTAGTGGCCACCAGAAAACGTAAAAAGAAACAGGTGAAATTAATTTAAATAATACATTTTGTTTCACTTAATACACTGTGTAATTATTTCAACATGTAATTGTCATGAAAACTATCAGTAAAGCTGTTCCCCTGCTTTTCATTGGAGCTGCAGATCCATGAGTGTTTCACGTCTGACACACATTCGGCGTGTGTGGCCTTCCAGGGGCTCCATGGCCTGGGGGCCGGTGGTAGAAGCATTGGGCGACTCCAGGCTGTCCCTTTGACCTCCAGTCAGTCCTGACATCACAGTGAGTCCTCCTGGCTTTTTTTTTTTTTTTTTTGACAGGGTCTTGTTCTGTTCCCCAGGCTGGAGTGCAGTAGCACAATCATAGCTAACTGCATGGAACTGTACACTTTGAAATGGTTAAAGTGACGGCCCGGCATGACGGCTCATGCCTGTAACCCTAGCACTTTGAGAGGCCGAGGCGGGCAAATCACTTGAGGTCAGGAGTTTGAGATCAGCCCGGCCAACATGGTAAAACCCCATCCCTACTAAAAATACAAAAATTAGCTGGGCGTGGTGTAATCCCAGCTCCTCAGGAGGTTGAGGCAGGAAAATCACTTGAACCCGGGAGGCAGAGGCTCACTGCAATCTCTGCTTCCTGGGCTCAAGCAATTCTCTCACCTCAGCCTCCTGAGTAGCTGGGACTGCAGGTGTGTGCACCACCACACCTGGCTAATTTTTATAATTCTTGTAGAGATAGGGTCTTGCTATGTTGCCCAGGCTGGTCTCAAACACTTAGCCTCAATCGATCTGCCTGTCTTGGCCCCACAGGCATGAGCCACCGTGCCCCTTCCCTGAACACTGTAACTCAGGGTCCAGTCTGCATTCTCACTGTCCTGTCCACTTTTATTGGAATTGTGGTGACATCCACATCACATACAATTCACCATTTTAAATTCAGCAATTCGGTGGCGGTTCGTCCATTCGAAATGGGGTGCAACCGCCACAGCTGTCTGGTTCCAAAACATGCTCATCCCCCAGAAAGAGACCCCTTACCCATTAGCTCTGCCAACCACCCCGCTGCCATCTGTCTCTGGGGATTTGCCGGTTCAGGACGTTTTAAGTGCATAGAATCTTACCCTATGTGGCCTTTGGTGTCTGGCTTCTTTCATGGAGCATAATATCTTCTATAACTTTTTGGTTTTATGTATTGATTTGTAGAGACAGGGTCTCTTGCTCAGGGGAGATGAGCTGGTTCTATTGAGGCCTTCAACTGTTTGGATGAGGCCCACCCACACTACAGAGAGCCGTCTGCTTTACTCAGAGACCACTAATTTGTTTTTTGTTTTGTTTTGTTTTGTTTTGTTTTGAGACATAGTCTCACTCTGTTGCCCAGCCTGGAATACAGTGACACAATCTGGGCTCACTGCAACCTCAGCCTTCCAGGCTCAAGTGATCCTCCTGCCTCAGCCTCCCAAGTATCTGGGATTACAGGCACCCACCACCATGCCAGGCTAATTTTCATATTTTTAGTAGAGACAGGATTTTGCTATGTTGGCCAGGCTGGTCTCAAACTCATGACCTCAGGGGATCGGCCCACCTCAGCCTCCCCAAGTGCTGGGATTATAGGCGTGAGCTACAGCGCGTGACCTGGTTTGTCTGTTTTATTTTATTTTGTTTTCTTTTTTTGAGACAGCGTCTCACTCTGTTACCCAGGCTGGAGTGCAGTGATGCAATCAGAGTGCAGCTCAGTGCAGCCTTGACTTCCTGGGCTCAAGCGATTCTCCCGCCCTAGCCTCTCAAGTAGCTGAGACCACAGGCACCATGCCATTACACCCGGCTAATTTTTTTTTTTTTTGTAGAGATGGGGTCTCCCTTTGTTGCCCAGGCTGGCCTGGAACTCCTGGACTCAAGCGATCCTCCCACCTTGGCCTTCCAAAAGTGCTGGGATTGCAGGTGTGAGCCACCAAGCTTTTCATCTTGGAAGAATGTCAAAGTTAGAAACTGCAAGAGCTGTGTAAAGAGCTGCATGCACCCTCTGCACAGAGACTCATTTCGAGTTTCACCAGCTGCCTGCACCATGCCATTGCTGGCAAGGGACCCCCCACGCTTGGTTGTTGTGCCCCTGAGTCTCTGGGGTCTCCTCCCTCCTTACTTGCATGACCATGACTTTGGCCCCTGTGGAGATGGCAGGCCTGTCATTTTGCAGACGGTCCCTTGACATGGGCAGGCGGGGGCTTCCTGGGAACCCCACGGGGATGCAGCATCTTCCCCAGCCCCTCACATCAGGACACAGAGGACTTCTTATAACTTGGGGGATGCTCTCTTGAATCAGCTTGGTTAGGGCTGCCTGTCCCAATTTTCCACTGGGAATTTACTCTCCCCTGTGAGCAACGAACAAACACCTGATGGGAAGAAACTGCAGCCACCTAAAATCATGCTCCTTATCAAACTTTACCCATCGTGTTTTGTTTGTTTGTTTGAAACAGGACCTCACTCTGTCGCCTGGGCTGGAGTGCAAGGATGCAATCATAGCTCACTGCAGCCTTGAACTGGGCTGAAGTGATCCTCCCGCCTCAGCCTCCTGAGTAGCTGAGACTACAGGTGTATGCACCATCAAGTCTGGCTAATCATTTTATTTTCTTATAGAGATAGCTCTCACGCTGTTTGCCCAGGCTGGTCTCGAACTCCTGGGCTCAAGCGATCCTCCTACCTTGGCCTCTCAAAGTGTTGGGCTCACAGGTGTGAGCCACCATCAGTTTTTATACTGACTAGTGATTCCTGCCACAATCAGCTATCACTATGATGCCTGATAAATGGTATTCAAATCCCATCTTTCCTTCCCCACCCTTCCCCTCTCCCCACCATGCCTTCTCCCCCCACCTTCTCCCCACTTCCCTTCTCCCACCTTCCCTTCTCCCACCTTCCCTTCTCCCCACCTTCCCTTCTCCCACCTTCCCTTCTCCCACCTTCCCTTCTCCCCACCTTCCCCTCTCCCC
>NW_022437052.1:4186674-4202608 GCF_009761245.1 Sapajus apella
CCCCACCTTCCCCTCTCCCCACCTTCCCTTCTCCCCACCTTCCCTTCTCCCCACCTTCCCTTCTCCCCACCTTACCCTCTCCCCACCTTCCTTTCTCCCCATCTTCCCTTCCCTCATGTTTAGGGATCCTTTGCTTGTGTCACTGTAGACTCGTGGCCATTGTTTTATTCTGCAGGCGAGGATCTCATATTTATCTGGATGTGCAAACTGTCCCAAATGTGGCTAGTGGGACACTGGGGCTGGCCTTTGTGACCTGGGACCGGTGCCCTCCATTCTCTCTGCTCTTCTACTTTCTGGACCAGACTTTCCAAGCTCAGCTTTCCCTGCTGGGAATCAGCTGAGCTGCTGCTCCTCTTGGCAGAGAACGGTAATTAGAAGCCAAGGTCTGGGCATGGGGTGTGCTCACTGCCCCCGGGGCGCTGCATTTCCAGGCCTCCAGGTAGGATACTACGGCGTGTGCACAGTGCACACACACCTGCATCTATGTTGATTTCCTCGTCTCTACGCAGGACAGCAGCAGTTCCAGTTCAACAACACAAAGCTCATTCTAGCTTCTCCATCTGTATCATATCAACTTTTTCAAGTGAGAAATCTGGACCTGGACCACTCAGTCTCCATAATGCAGCTGATCTCCTGGCCTCACTTGAATGCCCTCTTCATGTGGGCTGGGGCTACTGCAGGGCCACCTTCCTACTAGGAGGGGAGGGAGGGAGGGAAGGAAGAGAAAGAAAGGAGGGAAGGGGAGTGAGGGAGGGAAGAGGAAGAAAGGAGGGAGGCAAAGGGAGGGAGGGAGACGGATGGAAGGAGGGAGGGAGGGAAGGAGGGAAGAGGAAGAAAGGAGGGAGGCAGAGGGAGGGAGAAGGGAGGAAGGAGGGAGAAGGAAGGAAGAAGGGAGGGAGGGAAGAGGAAGAAACGCAGGAGGAAGGGAGGAGGGAGAAGGAGGGAGAAAGGGGCAGGGAGGGAGAAGGAGGGAGGGAGGGAAGATGAAGAAAGGAGGGAGGAGGAGGAAGGGAGGAAGGAGAAGGGAGGGAGGGAGCAGGAGGGAGGAGGGAGAAGGAAGGGAGGAGGGAGGGGTGATCTGTCCTGGCATTTGTAAAACTCACTTGGTGGCTCTTTAACAATAGATGGGGACAGGATGAGGGTGGCCAAGAAATGAGTGCTCATGGCAGCACCAGACCCACGAGAGGCGTGCACAGTGGACTCGCTCATGAGAGCCATAGCTGGAAGCAAAAGGAGGATGGTGAGTCCATGGCTATGCAGGCACAAGGTGGAATACTACACGGCACTGAAAAGGCGCTCTCCACAGACCCAGGCAACACTGCTGGTGAGTCTCACAGGCATCCATGCAGGAACAAGCTCCAGATGCTGAGAGGAGCAGGACATGTGACCCCACTCAGGGACGGCTCACAGCTGGTGACGAAACCAAAAGCGCCATCGCCCTGGTGGGGACACAGACTGGAGGAGCAAAGGGCTTTCTGGGGGGCTGGAATGTTCTGTTCCCCCATCTGGGGTTTTCCCCCCTCAGCGTGTTTGAGTATGCACACTAATCTCAGTGAGCCCTTGACACGTATGGGCTTTCTATATGCCTCCTTTAAAAAACAAAAATGTCCAGTTGGAAACCAAGACCTGCCCTCAGTTTCCCCATCTGTCAAATGGGTGCACATTTCACTCTGGAGCCTGGCTGATGCCACACCAGGGGGTCCCTTCCTGCAGCCCAGCCCGCCCCCAACCCGTGCTCCTCCACCTAAGGTCCAGTCCCCCAGGCCCCGGCCCCTGTGAGCCAACTGGGCTACTGACCCCGCAGGCCTGTGGGATGATTGTGCCTGGGGCTGTTTTGCCAGCGAGGTGAGGCGCCCGAGCGGGCAGAGGAAGGGTTTATAATGATGATTAGGACCGAAATTGGCGGAGATTTACAGCGCAGGCCAGGAACGGAGGGAGAGGGGGCCGGCGCCGGGAGCGGCCTAATGGATCCGTCAGCGCGTTCGGCTGCTCAGCGGGCCGAGGCGGGTCACCCGGCTTTCCACTGGCAGCACAAAGCACTTCAATTTCGTTAGGAAATGTATCAATTTAACTGACTTGAGCGGCACACTGAAAAACCTAATGAATCTGGACTCAATTTTCCGCCACACTGCTCCTGAGAACTGTCGGAAACAATGTCTGTGGTCGGAGGTGACGGGGTGGCCGCCGACAGGCCGCGCGCGCCCCTTCCCTTCCCACCCCGGCTCCCGGCCCTTCCCGTCAGAGTTAGTGGAGAGAGACGGACCTGTCTCCGCAACCTGGTGACAGCCCAGCCCGCCGCCACGTCCCTAACAATGATGTCATTATAGGTAAATTGGCCTCTATTTCAGCAGGGTGGTGGTGCTAATTGAGTGAGAAAATATAATACAGGGAGCTGTTGTCTGCGGCTCCGGGGAGGGGCCGCAGCCTAAATGGCCTACCATTGTCGATGTCAGGCTAGGCAGATGTTGCCTTCTGCCGATAACCGCGCTGACATATCTGGAGCTTGTCACCGCACTCCTGCCCGGGGAATCGCGGCTCTGGCGGCAGATGGCTTCGCTGAATGGCCGTGGAGGGTCCCGACAGCCGGGCGTGGTAGGAGGTGGCCGCCTGGAAAACAGGACAGACCCTGGGGCCGTCCCCAGCCTCGTGGGGAAAGGTTGGTCTGAAGCGCAGCCCTCACAGTACGGGGAGAACGTCCAGGGGCAGGAGCGGGGTCCCTGGGGGATTCTGGAAAACAGTATCTGTGATTGGGGTGCGGGTGCCCCTGCCGGGAGGAGCCCCTACTAAGGAAGAGATCCTCCAGCCAAACTCCATAGGGGCCAACGGATAGGCGTCTGCTGGGGTGAAGGGACAGGTTTCCCCAAAGGCCTCCCCAGAACCCAGAGGCCATGCCCCAGGCCCTGGCTCAATATGGGGAGCACCTCCCCAGTGCCTCGACCAGCCTGGCATGACTGGGTGATGACTCCCTGGGTGTCCCCAGCCAGAGCGCCACGATTCCCTGGATCCAGAGTCCATGTGGGCATCAGCCCTGGGGCCTCTCCTCAGCCAGGTCCCAACACACTCAGCTGCTTCCCCCCACACACACACACAGACAGCCCCAGATAGAAAAAATCACCCCTGTGTCCAGAGGTCCAAGCATGCGGCAATCCCACCCCTTCCCTCAAGCCACTGAGCCTGGACTCACCCACCCCACCAAAGGCCGCCCAGAGTGGCCAGGTCAGCTGCAAGTGGCTCTGTGCCTAGGTGGGCTGGAACCAGGGCTCCTCCCCACAGGCCAGCCAGGAGCAGGGACCCCCACACACACCACAGAGACATCTTGGGCCTAGGCTGGGCTACATGCATCTGCATGCATCTGATGGGGACTCACCCGGCCCAGGTGCCGGGCTGTGAGCTGCACCATGCTGGGGATGCTGCCCAAGAGGCCCCCAACTGGGGACACTGCAGGGGACAGAAACTGCCCCCAACTTTTCCAGAGGTAGGCACGGAACAGACCCTGAAGGATGGGGGTGCTGCCAAGCAGAGGGTTGGCCTGGGCCACGGCTTGGGACAGATGCCCTGCTGGGGCAAGGGATGCCCGGTCCACACCTCAGGACTGCAGGGGTGGCCCAGGAGAGCTGGCATGGTGTAGTGAGTGCCTGCTGTGTACACCCTGAAGCACCTCTGAGCCCTTCTCCAGTGGGACTCACATACCACCATCACTTCAGGCCTGCAGGCACCCCAGGGGCTTCTCCTCCTGTACGAAGGAGGAAACTGAGGTGGGAGGGGGGCGTGGTTCCAGGGTGTCAGGCTGGAAGAGTTCAGGCAGCAGAGTCCAAGGCAACTCCCAAAGCCCATCCCCACACCCCGTCCCACACCCCACACCTGCAACCCATCCCACACCCGCCCCCCCATCCTATGCCCAGGCCCCATCCTACACTCTCACTCCATCCCAACACCCACAACCCACCCCACACCCTCCTATACCCACACCTGCACCCCGTCCTCGCTGGCAAACAGTGTCTGTGGAAGGTAGACAGCCAAGGCCAGGTCCCCTTCGTGGCCACCCCTGATCCCCCACCCGCTCCTGAGCCCAAGGTGCAAGGCAAACCCTGCTGTCCAGCGTAGAGAGGGAAGAGCCCACACTGGGCATGTGGCTTCCCTGACCTAGGTTGTGCCTGTGACCCGGGACCAGAGCCGCCTGGGGAGCCGTGGGCTCTGAGGGAGGCCGTGGCAGGAAGCCCGAGTGGGTGGACACTGGGGGAGGAAGGGGCTGTGGCTCCCAGACTGGGCCTCACACAGGACTGCAGCATCTTCCTGGGGTCCCTTAGCCGCATCTCCATATCCAGTACACTTTCCCAGGGCCTCAGACAAAGCTAGCTTCAATCCTTCTAGAAGATTCTAGGCTGGCTCCTAACTGCAGGTGCTTCCCTGAGTGTAATTGAGGTTTGCTTCTTTATCCTTTTCTGTATTTTCCAGATCCTTCTCCTTGGGCTTTTTTTCTTTTTCTTTTTCTTTTTTTTCTTTTTTTTTTTGTGACAGTCTCACTGTCACCCAGGCTGGAGTGCAGTGGTGCGATCTCTGCTCACTGCAGCCTTAACCTCCTGGGCTAAAGGGATCCTCCCACCTCAACTTCCCAAGTAGCTGGGACCACAGGCATATGCCACCACACCCGGCTAATTTCTTTATTTTTTAAAGAAATGGGGTCTCGCTATGTTGCCCAGGCTGGTCTTGAACTCTTCAGCTCAAGCAGTCCTCCCACCCTGGCCTCCCCAGGTGCTGGGGTTCCAGGTGCGAGCACTGCGCCTGGCCAATGTTTGTTTACCACTCCTCGAGCTTGGGTTTTGCTGGTGCTCTGACGAAGCTGTGCAGCTCTGGGGTATCTCTGGGGGCACCCCCAGCATGGCAGCCTGCCCTCAGCGTGGCCCTTCCTGGGCCCACAGCACTGCCCTCAGCCTTGGGCAAGTGGTGACATCTCTGAGCCTCAGTTTCCTCCTCTGTATACTGGGAGCAGCTCAAGTGCTTGGTTCTCTAAGGACCCCTGAGAAGAATGTGGGCCCCGAGAGGGTTCTCAGGAAGGAGATCCGCCTGCTTCCCAGGGCCTCTGTGTCCAGCCCCTGCCCTGAGTGCACACCCCACCAGCTCCTGATATGCCCATGCTGGCTGGGGAAAAGGGTTCCTGGGTTCCTGGACAGGATGGCTTTAAGGATGCATCCCTCAGGGTAGACTGGCAGGAGTCTGGGCTGCAGGACACCATGGGAAGGCCAGGCCTGGCTCTGGGGCCGTGGCTGGCAGCACCTGGGAAAGAAGTCCCTGGCCACCAGGTGAGGCTAGAAGCCAGGATCCAGCACACTGTGGCCCAGGGCTTTCTGCTGTGGCCCTGGGCACCCCAGCAAGGAGGGGACAGGCTCCTCTCTGATCTCAAGCTCTGGTCTGGGGTGGTCACCGTTCACCCAGCCTCTTCACCTCACCTGGGAAAAGCTGACAGTGCCTGCACTCACAGCCTCCCCAGAAGTGTTGAGGGCAAACCGTAGCATGCTGAACACCTGAGAAGGCACTGTGACCCAGGCAGTACCCATCAAAGAAGGGTGGGCAGCCTGATGCCGCTGGAGTGGAACATGAGGACTTCCAGCAAAAGAAGTGACGCAGGACTGACCTGGCGCAGTGGCTCACGCCTATAATCCCAGCACTTTGAAAGGCCGAAGTAGGCGGATCACCTGAGGTCGGGAGTTCGAGATCAGCCTTGTCAACATGATGAAACCTCCCATCTCTACTAAAAATACAAAATTAGCCGATGACTGGCACCTTTAATTCCAGCTACTCGGGAGGCTAGGGCAGAAGAATCGCTTGAACCCCGGAGGTGGAGGCTGTGGTGAGCCAAGATCATGCCATTGCACTCCAGCCTGGGCAACAAGAGCAAAACTCTGCCTCGAAAAAAAAAAAGTGTCCAAGACAAACCCCGCAGGACAGGGTGGTTCAGGGGGCAGTGAGGCAAGGCACCGGGTGGCCTGGGTTGGGGACGCCACGGAGGCAGTGGTTGGCAGTTTGGCACTGACCTGGCAGGTGGGGGGGTGAGTGAGGAAGACCTTAACCCAGGGACACGGCCCAGTGAGAGGGAGGTCAACTCTGGCCCCCTGAGGACAGGCCAAAGGATGAGGGGCTGCTGGGCAGGGCCAGGGGAGCTCTGAGGAAGGGGCCAACACGTGCAGCCCCCAGGACTGTGCCCAGCTTGCCACAGACAGGGGGCTGCCCAGCCTGTCCCGCACTTAGAGCCATCAGGAATGATTCAGGTGGCAGGTTTGTGTGCTGTTTGTTAATTTACTCAGACTCATTCATGGGAACAGCTGGCTAGGTCCCAGCAGGGCAGCCTCGCCCGCCCACCTGCCGCAGACAGCCGGCTCGGCACCACGGTGCTCACAGCTCAGCGGGCGCAGCCTTGGCCGGCCGGGGACACCCACGACCTTCCAAGGGGGCTGGCCTGGGGAGCTTGGGGGCTGGTGGGAGCTGGGGAAGGGGGTTCCTGGCCACATGAGGGGTGTTCAGGGTGGACCCTGCCTGAGAGAGCTGGAGACTTGGGTCGTGAGGACACCTCCAGCGTCTGCCACGCAGACCCCTGCCCTCAGCAGAAAGGGCTGTGAGCTGGTCCAGGGGCTGGGGTTGGGGCAGGCCTGACCCTCTCTGGGGCTCCGCCCTGCTGTCCCTGGATAATGTGAACCGTCCCTTCTGGTCCCACCATCCTGGGATGAGGTGACTCCCGGATGCTCAGCTGCTCCCCAGGCTGGGCCAAAGCCATGGTCTGGAGAGAACTGGACAAGAGAGCGGGAGGTCAGGAGTGGCAGGCGTCACCAGGGAGCCAGGTCCCAGGCAGCCCTCCCTAGGTCAGACAGGATCCTCGAAGGAGCCAGTCTGAGCTGAACTTGCAGCCAGAGGGGATGGGCTCCAGGGTGGCCGTCACAGGAAAGGCTATTAGCGTGGTGAAGCTTCACCACCACTCAGGGTTTGGGCTAGATGTCAGGGCGTGCACTCGCTGAGCACCCTCTAATAGAACAGACAGGCTTTCCTCTCTTCATCTCCCCGTCCCCATAGCTTTGTTATTTAAAGTCAGGTTAAGGGAAGAAAAAAAAAACCCACAGACAGGTTTGGCTGGGAAGCCTGAGGACAGAAAAAGTTAGAGATATTTATTTGACAGGGTCAAGGTTGGAGCCTTTCTCTTCCCTCTCCCCAGGTCCCATAGGTGTTAGGCTGAGAGACATTTAATCGCGGGAGTAGCGGTTTCATATCTATAACAAAAATCAAATAATGCAAGATGATTTACTCCCCCTAGCAACCACGGAGCTCACCCTTAGCAACCAGCCTAGCCTCGGGCTGCGGTGTAATCAGCTTGAAAATATTTCAATTATTGTGCTGATTTTAGTGGATTTGAGAAGCGTTGTGTGGAGAGCTGGGCACATTCTCCCCGCGACCTGGAGAGGAAGATATTGATTTAAACAGGTGTCAGGGAGGGAAGTGGGGAAAATTTAAATGCGATGGGAGAACAGCGCGTTGCACGCGGAACAGGCCGGGATGACATTTTGTGCGTCTCCTTGAACAAAAGTGACTCAACTGAACTAGAAATTTCACCTTGAAAATCATCTCCCATCGACACAATCAAGGCAGGCCCGCCACACCATGCCTGCGTCCCCAGCCGGCAGCCGGGAGGGTCAGGGTGGCCGGAGCGGGTCCAGCCCGAAGAGAGTCTCTGGGTGTCCTGAGGCTTCGGAGATGGGGGTGGGAGAAGCAGCGGCAGGCATCGGCCACATTCCCTCTCCCTGCCTCGGTGTCCCCTCTGTAGACCAGGCAGGTGTTCTGAGGGCCTGCGGTGAGCTGTCTTCTCCGAGACCTCCCGCCAGGGTCTTGGACCTTCACCCAAGCTCCCAGGCCAGGTGCTCAGCCTCAGATTCACCCAGGCGCTCCTGATCAGCACAGACACCTGGCACCTGGCCCCGTTATGCACCTTTACATAGGTGGCCAGAGGGCAGTGCTGCTATGTCCGGCAGGAAGGGAGGAGAGGGGCCTGGCTGTCCAGCCTTCACCCAAGAGGATGAGAGCCCAGCGCACACCCTGGCACGGCTCCTCCTCAGCTGCAGCCCCTCACACTGTCACCTCAGACCCGGCTGCTACAGGGCTCCCTGGGTTCCCCAACACCCACCCTCTCTTCACTGTGGAAAACAGAGCCCAGGAGGGCAGCAAGTAAGCCAGCCGCGGTGACTCACACCTGGGACCCAGCTACTCGGGAAGCTGAGGCGGGAGGGTCACTTAAGCCAGGAGCTTGAGACCAGCCTGGGCAACATAGTGAGACTCTGTCTCTACCAAAAATTTTTTAAAAATTAGCTGGGTGTGATAGTGCGTGTCTGTGGTTCCAGCTACTCAGGAGGCTAAGGGGAGGATCTCTTGAGCCAGGAGTTGGAGACCAGCCTGGGCAACATAGCAAGATCCCATCTCAAAAAAATAAAAATAAAATAGTAATAAAAAGGAAAGCAGCAAAGGTGGGCTCTGTCCTGTCCTGGGATGCAGTGTGAGCCGGGGAAAGAAGCCTGGGCCACCCAGCTGTCGTGAAGAGGGCGTGCCTGTGGCAGGCGGGATGCCCACCCTTTCCTGGAGCCCTTTTCATGCAGTGCACTCTGGTGCTCCCGGATGTCAGGGGCCACCTCAGACAGAAAAGATCCCCCTCATCCCCCAGCTTGGTCTCCTGGCAGGCCTGGAAAAGCCCGGGCCACCTCACTGGGACTCTGTACATCCCCTAAAGCTCCCCTAGCCCAGAGCTGCTCTGAGGGTAGAGAGATGCCCTGCCTCCAACCTCAGCGGTTCCTCTTCCTCCCTCAGACTCCCAGTGTGGGAGGGGCCCCCTTAACTGATGCTCCCCGGGTGGACCATGATCGATGCATGTCCGTGCAGCAGCTTGTGGACACCCCGTGGGGACGCCGGCTGGCCGCAGCCATGCTGAGCAGACTTCTCCTCTGACTGGACCCCAGTGCCCCACCCTCCCCTCGACCCCGGCATCTGCAGGAGCCCTCTTGAGCAGGGGCCCTGGTAAGGGCCAGGTGGGGCCAGGTGGGTCCTGCTGACCTCAGGGCACAGCAGTGAGGCCCATGCCAGCCCCCACTCACCACATGCACCTCCAGTTGGGGCCCAGGCTAGGCCACCCAGCCACGGCCACCAGAGGGGCAGGTGCATCCTGGGGTCCTTCCCCATTCGTTCTTCTGCATGCAGGTCTCTGCTGGCCCCCTGTGGGGTGATGGGACCCAGGGATGAAGACCTGGACCCTGCACACCTAGAGCCACACGAACGCCCCATATCACAGAGCGGGACAGGGGCTTGAGGGTCACCTCCAGGGAGGAGGCGTGTAGCATCTGACCACCTTCTGCAGGAAGAGTTAACCAGTGGAAGAGAAGAGGGAGAAGAGAAGAGAAGGGGACAGAACGGCTTACAGGAAGAGGCAGGACCTGGAAAATGGGCAAAGAGGAGGTGTGAGGTTTCCAGGTCCAGTCCCGCTATGGCAGGGGCACACTCCGTTCCCAACCCTACACAGTCTGTCCCCAGTCCTGGAGATTCTGTCTCCCATAACTCTACACAGTCTCTCTCCCAACCCTACACAAACTGTGCTCCCAACCCTACACAAACTGTCCCCCCAACCCTACACAATCTCCCCAACCCTACACGATCTCCCCAACCCTACACGGTCTCCCCCAACCCTAATACATGATCTCCCCAACCCTGCTACACGATCTCCCCAACCCTACACAATCTCCCCAACCCTACACGATCACCCCAACCCTGCACGATCTCCCCCAACCCTACACGATCTCCCTAACCCTACACGATCTCTGCTCCCAGCCCTGGGTGCCTCCATACTGATTTTTTTTTTTTTCTCCAGGCTAGGGAGAGCCCAGGCCTTCTGTACCTGCAATTCTCTGAAGGGAGGACTTCTCCCCAGACGCCTCATGGTGTCTTCTCCTCCTATGGGTGCCACTTCTGCTGAGGGGCCCTATCTGACAAACCCTGGCCAAATCAGGTCCCTGTCACTCACCCCTCCAGTTTTCTCATCACGGCGCCCATCACCAGACGCCTGAAGCTGTTTGTATGCGTCAAGTGTGTTTATGTATCCAGAAGCTCAGGGGCTGTGTCTGCTTTGCCCACTCCTGGACCCAGACGGCCTGGGCTGCTGTGTGACCAGCTACAAGGCCAGGGAACAGGTGGGGTGGATCCCTTGGCCTCTACTCAGAGGAGCTCCTTCTCTAGATCTTACATGGGTCACCATCATGCCTAGACCAGCCTCAACTGTGCAAATGGACTGAGTTACTTCTTAACCTTTTCCAGCCTCAGCTTCTCCATCTGCAAATGGCAGTCTCCCATCTCCTCTGCCTACCTCTCAGAGCTGCCAGAAGAGTCCCAGGGGTGGGGGGCACAGGGCTGCAGGCAGGTAGGGTGGGCTGATTGTGGGGGCTGGGGCATGGGGGCTCAGCTTCACGATCCTGATGCCTCCCATAGGAAAGCAGAGCCTGCAGACAGCTGGGAGTCTCACCCAAATCCTCAGATGCTCCTCAAAGGCATCCCTGGAAAGACACCAGGTGGGCTGGTTCCTCCGGGGCCCTCCAGGGTGTACACAGGGTGGGTGGCCAGGGAGGTCAAGGGTAGTAAGCCTCAGCAGGGATACCTTCCTGTTGTGAGAAGTGCAGGTCTGGGATTCTGGAATCTGGGGGCTGAGGACTGGAATCCCAGCAGTGCCCCCAGGTGTTTGCAGGACTTTGGGTGCATTGCTGTCTCAGCCCCATCTGTTCATCCACAGAAAGGGGTACCTGGCCAGGTAGGGGGCTTGGGTACGAGCAGAGCTTTAGCACCTACAAAAGCACTCAGGTTTATGACTGCGTCTGATTGAGGTCCGATCGAGAGCCTGAGGACTCCCTGAGTTTGGTTGTTACCAAATGCCATATTTGGCATTTTCAGTAGCAAGGGTTCTTAGCCCATCCCAACTCCTCTGAGGGGTCTCTGGCCTCTAAAGGGCCACCTCCCAGAAGTAACCCCTGAGGTGGGGAAACCTTCACAGGTGAGGAAACCGTCTCCCGCAAGCCACTACGAACAGAACCCCACCCTGCCCACAGGTGTGGCTCAGGCACAGCCACGGCGACTCACACGCCCAGCACAGCCCCTCCCACGATCAACCTGGCCTCTGAATTTACAGCAAAACCTGGTTTCCTCCCCAGGTTTATATTGCTGTTTTAAGAACAGCAATATGCTACTTAAATGTGTATTTTTATTGCTTTCTCTATTATAAGTAAAAATATTGTAATGCCATCTGACGCTCTGCCAGCTGTCTGTGCAGGCACGGGCGGCACCATTCTGGAGCAAAAGCCGGGCGGGCGGTGGGTGTGCTGCCTGGGGAGGCGCACTTGGATTTCTACTTAGGTTGGCCTCACATATGCCAGGCCACATGTTCCCAGGCTGGGAGCGGGGTAATCACACCCATTTATCTTGCTATAGTTGAAAGTGCAAACATTATAAAATCATGCCAGTGGTGGTGGCAGCTATGGAGTCATAGGGTGCAAAAAAACTCCGGGGTCACGAGGGCCGGCTGCAGCCCTGGTGAGCTCCAGGGAGTGCAGGGAGGAGACAAGACTGGGGCCAGGAGAGAGCTCAAGGTCCACAGGTCATGGCCGCTCCCCACGCCAGCATGGAGCTCCAAGCACGTGTCTTGGTGGAAGTGGGCACCTGCGGTTTAGCAGGCTGGCCGGCCTCAAGGACCAATGGCAGAGGGGACATTTTTGTCAAACACGCCTGTGATTAATGATATCCAGGACGGACGTGACAGTACTTTGGGAGGCCAAGGTGAGAGGATTGCCTGAGCCCAGGAGTTCAAGACCAGCCTGGGCAACATAGTCAGACCGTGTCTGTACAACAAATACAAAAATTAGCCGGGCATGGTGGTCTGTGCCTGTGGTCCCAGCTACTTGGGAGGCAGAAGAGGGAGGATCATTGGGGCCCAGGAGGTCAGGGCTACAGTGAGCTATGATTGTGTTACTGTACTCCAGCGTGGGCTACAGAGCAAGACCTTGTCTCAAAAAAAAAGATTAAAAGTTTTTTTTTTAATGTCCAGAAGATGGCATACTAATGGTAAAGTGGGAAAAACAAGAAACCACAGACCAGACCCAAGGTTGAAAGCAGCCTACATGGTGAATCTGGCCAGGAGGTATTTGCTACATAGTATTTTTTTTTTATTGTGGTGGCATATACATAACATAAATTTCACCATCTTAACCATTTGTAAGTGCACAGCTCCACAGCATTTGGAACTCACAATGTTGTGCCAACAGCCGAGTGGCACTGTTAACATCTTTGAAATATTTGCCAGCATTTGGAAATCAGGAGATCTAAACTTTCAGCTCCTCTTGCAAATCTCACACAGAACAAAGATCCAGCAACTCCGGGCTGGGGCCTCTGCCTCCCCGCCGTGGCCCCTGCTACCAGCTTCTCCTGTGCCCTGCCCTGCCCGGCCCAAGAATCAGTGAGCAGGGCTGGGCTGGCCCACACTCATGCCAGCTCTGGAAATCCAGAGGGACCAGCCCAGCTCCTCCACTAACTCTCGGAGGCCTTGGCCTTGCTCGAGGTGGGCAGGCCCTCCTGCCCACTCTGCAGCTGACAAGGCACTTCCAAGGGTAGCCATGCCTGTTAGAACCACCTTCCAGCTTTCCAGGTCCCCAGGCGCCATCATTAAGAACCTGTCACCAGGAGAAGTGTCTTCTGTGTCCACCAGGATGGTGTCTGTTTTTCCCTGCTGCGTCCCTGGCTCCTAAACACTGCTTCTGGCTGGCTAGCTGGAGCTCCCTTCTGCTGACAAGCCCCACGCGCATCCTACTCCCCGGGGCTGACCATTCATCCCAGCCCCTAGAACACTGCCGGGCACAGCACTGCTGCTGGATGGATGGAGCTCTTGTCCACTAACCAGTCCAGCTGGCACCGCCCATCAAGGTGACTTGCCTGACCCCTGTGACCGTGTGAGTTTATGGCCCTGCTCTGAGCCAAGACACCCATTTTACAGATGAGAAAATGGGCCTTGCAGGCTGGAGACAGGGCAGGACCCATGGCAGATCTAAGCCTCCAGGCTGAGACGCCCTCTGATACTGGGCAAGCGTCCTCTGCCCCTGCCATCCTCCCAGTCCTTCAGGAGCTCCAGATTAAAAGGCATCGCTGCCCCCCAAGGCCAAAACCACCTTTCCCAAGGCCCGGAGATTCAGCAGGGCTGGGGTGGGAGACTGGAGAGTGTGTTGCTCATAATTTAGCAAAACGGAGGTGGAGAAAGCCAGGGAGGGAGGAGGAGGAGACGGAGAGTGGCGGAAAACATTCTCAGCCAATCACTTTGATGTTCGGCCCATGAAACTTCTCAAATTATAAAAGAGAATCACTTTTGAGCCTTTAAGTGGCTCCGAATAAACCGACTGTCCAAAGATACAATGAAAAACCGACACCAGCTCTCCGTAACAAGGCAGGAAAAATTGTCAGCACTGAGATGAATATTAAAAGCCCTATCCGTGAAAAACACCCTGGAAACATGTTTTAAAGGAGCAGTGTGAGGGAAGGTGATTACGAGGGCGATTATCTGAGGCAGCTGGAGAGGCCAGGCCGGGCACCCGGAGAAGCCACTGCTCCGAGCAGGGACAGGAGGCGAGAAGTGGGACAGCCTGCCGCCATAGGGAGAGGGGAGGTGGGCGCTGGGCCTGTCTGGGTCTGCAAGGACCCATGCACCTGACCAGGGGTCACGGGTCTCCTCAAGTTCCGGGGCACAGCTGCGTCCTCCGTACCTGCTCCACTGCAGACCTCCCATCTCCCCTGCCCCATCCAGCCTCAGAAGACGTGATCAGGGTAGGGCTGGACGCACCAGCTCTCTTGTGCCAGCCCCAATTTGGCTGCTGATGCCCTGGTGGCTGTGGCCACCTCATCTCTCTCTGGCCTTGGTTTCCTGGGTGGGATGGGTGAGCCTGGGGTACCCAATGGGCACCTGGGCTCTTTCTCCTGTGACAAGTGGAGGGAACGGGATGGCAGATGTGACGCATCAAAGCCTGAACTGCAGGGTTCCTTCGGGGCCTGGGGGCAGGGGGAAGGAGAGGCCCAGCAGGGGGACAGTGAGAAGCCCCCATTGGGTGCCCCCCTCCTCCTGTGCCAGCACCCACAACCTGGCCCTGCTGACAGGGACCCTACTCCATGCCCCACGCCCATCCCTGCCCCCCAGGGCTGACCACTCACTGCCCACGCCATCTCTCCTCCAGCCCTCCACTCACCCCCAGCAAGCCCCCAAGCACGTTGGCACCTGGAGCCCGGAGGCAGCAGGCAGAGTGGCAGTGCACACGTTGCACCCAGGACCTCCACAAAGGAGGAGGCCACAGGCCCTGGTTTCAGGGAACAAAGAGGTTGTGACCATCGGACTTTGCCGGCTACACACACAGGCCTACTAAGGACCCACGCTGCAGGGAGCTCCTGACCCAGGCCCGGGGGCAGCCACGAGCCAGAAGCCCCTGGGGCCTGTCTTGTGCTGAGGCCTGGCCACCCTCCCTCTGCTCACACTTGGGGTCTCCCTCGGGGGAGTCGGACAGCAGGAGGACTCTCTAGGCCCCCTCAAAGGTCACCCCCTCTGCCCAGTGGCCCTGTTGAGGGAATCTCCAAGCTCCTCCTGTAGCCCGGCTCCCCAAGGGCTCCTGTGGCCTCCAGGATTGCAACTGGGTCAGCCCCTCTCCCGCCTCTCCCTTGCAGTCCCCCTCCCACCCCTCCCTTGCAGCCCTTGATAAACTAGTCTTTGTTAAATGCCGACCTTCCGCCCTGCACCTTCTATACCCATCCAGGTGACCCTGCAAACAACCCCTCCACCATTAGCATCCAGGGTTTTTAATTAATTTATTTATTTAGAGACAGGGTCTCACTCTGTTGCCCAGGCTGGAGTATAGTGGTGCAATCACAGCTCACTGCAGCCTCCTCTTCCTGGGTTCAAGTGATCCTCCTACTTCAACCTCCCAAGTACCTGGGACTACAGGTATGTGCCACTATGCTCAGCTAATTTTTCTTTTTTAATTAAAAAAAAATTTTTTTAGGCCGGGCACGGTGGCTCACACCTGTAATCCCAGCACTTTGGGAGGACGAGGCGGTTGGATCATCTGAGGTCAGGAGTTCAAGACCAGCCTGGCCAACATGGTGAAAACATGTCTCTACAAAAATTAGCCAGGTATGGTGGTACGCACCTGTAATGCCAGCTACTCAGGAGGCTGAGGCAGGAGAATTGCTTGAATGGAGGTGGAGGCTACAGTGAGCCAAGATCACACCACTACCTTCTAGCCTGGGGGACAGAGCAAGACTCTGTCTCAAGAAAAAAAAAACAACAACAAAATTAGGCGGGTGTGGTGGTGCATGCCTGTAGTCCCAACTACTTGGGATACTGAGGCAGAAGAATCGCTTGAGCTGGGAAGGCAGAGGTTGCAGCGGGCCAAGATCAAGTCACTGCACCCCAGCCTGGGCAAAAGAGTGAGACTTCACCTCAAAAAAAAAAAAATTTTAAAAAGAAGTCTCACAAAGTTGTCTAGACTGGTCTTGAACTCTCAGCCTCAAGGGGTCCTCCCACCTTGGCCTCCCAAAGTGCTGAGATTACAGGCATGAGCCACCTGTAATCTTGTCTGGTTTTTAAAAATTTTTGTAGAGACAAGGTCTTGCTATGTGGCCCAGGCTGTTCTCAGATTTCTGGGTTCAAGGGATCCTCCCACGTGGGCCTCCCAAAGTGCTAGGATTACCGGTGTGAGTCATCTTGCCCAGCTGTCTGTAGGTTTTTGAGAAGAGACCTACAGCCGGGAACTGTGGCTCACGCCTATAATCCCAGCACTTTGGGAGGCTGAGGCAGGCGGATGACCTGAGGTCAGGAGTTCGAGACCAGCCTGACCAATATGGT
>NW_022437052.1:4203008-4218008 GCF_009761245.1 Sapajus apella
ATAAATATATATATATATATATATATATATATATATGAAAAAGAAAAAGAGAGAGAGACCTAGGAAGCTTCAAAAGGGGCTGGGCTGTCCTCTCAGCACTTTGGGAGGCTGAGGAGGGAGGATCACCTGAGCCCAGGAGGTCGAGGCTGCAGTGAGCTCTGATCGTGCCACTGCACGCTGGCCTGGGCCGCAGATCAAGATCCTGTCTCAAATAAATGAATAAGGAAGCTTCAACCTGGTAAGTAATTTGCAGGTGGATTTCGGCCCAAGGCTGCAGGTTCAGACACTGGCGGTCCTTCCACCCCTCGGGATCAGAGAGCCGCATCCCAAAAGCCCAGGACTTGCCCTGGTGCACCTGTGCCCCAGTGCACCCCAGTGCCCCAGAGACCCCATCTCTCGACTCCCAGGCCAGGGCTGCCTCTGCAACCCTCTTCCCTGACAACCCCAGATTAGTCACAGCAGGTGGACAGGGTGGGTTTCCGGGAGTCCCAGGGGCCTGAACCGAGTCCAGGGTTTGTGGGGTGGGAGGACGGGACAGCCGCCGTGTTTTGTCCTCTGCACCGTTCCTTGTAATTAAGAGTAAACTTTGTAGCAATGTCTCTCTTTCTGCTGTTGTCTCACTCCGCCTCCCAAATGATAAATTGTTAATGAACACCTGTTACAATGCTAATGAAAGTGGAATCCGTATGTAAATAAAGAAAATTTAATAAGTTAACAAGGTGGATTAAAATGCCTCAACCTCCTCCTCGGCAACTAATCTGGACCAAACACGAAAGAGGGCCCGTCTAAGCAGAACCGTGGCGCGCCGTCACCTCCACACACTTTCCAAAATATAATTAATATTTTAAAAATTTATAAAACTGAAATCAGAGGTCTTGATTGTAACAAACAAAATATCCATCTTTAATCTGCTACCCAGGGGCCACCCGGGTCCTCCTCCAACCGCCTTTTCCTTGCTTGGAAAATATAAAAGAGGTTCAAACTTGGGAGCCGATGGCCCAGAAGGTGGCAGCGCCCGCACAGGAACTCTGGGTTCGAATCCCGAGCCCGCTCCCAGCCCTCCTGGGCGTCTCTCCGCCCCCTGCCTGCAGGAGGGTGGGCTGCCGGGCAGGACACTGACAGTCTACTCTTCCAAATGGGGTTTTCCTTCTTGTCTCCTGCCCCATGGGCAGCCTCAGGGGGCAACCATACCACCCTGGATTCAAAGCCCACAGAAGAGAGTTTTAGGTACCTCTGAGGCTGGGCTGAAATTCTGGCCTGGGGAGCAGTGGGCTTGGAGCAGATGGGAGCTTGGTGGTCTCAGTTCCCCAGCTGCTGCCTCTCCACTTTACAGAAGGGGTCCCTGAAGGCTAGGGGACCTTGCACTGCCCAGATCCCCACTGCCACTCAGGAGGGGCTGGGCCTGACCCTAATCAGCTCCAGCTACTGATCATCGGGGCCAACCTCTCTAAGCCCCGGCTTTCCCTTCTAGAAAACAGGAACGAGAGAGGGCTCACTGCACAGGGTCCAATAAGTGTCTCATGACCCTCGGCGGGGAGGCAGGGGAGGGTTCCAGGTGGGGCCTAGTGCAGGAGGGGGAGGGGACATGCAGCAGCATCACCTGGGGATCTGTCACCCTGAGAAGGGTGGGGCGGACAGTGTCTGGGGATCCAGGCCCCTTCCCTGCAGCACCCTCCATCCACCCTGGCGCCCCTGGCTGCCCTGGGGTACAACCACCAACTCATCAGCCCTTCTGTTATTCTCCACCCATAGGGCTTGTGGGCTGCTGTTCTGGGGCAGAGGCTGCACCAGCCTCTCACTGCAGCATTCCTCAAGCTGTCCTCTTGTGACAGTCCCAGGATGGGGGGACAGTAGCCTGGCACAGGTAGGACATTGAGGATGAGCTCTGCCCAGTCCCACCTTCCCACGGACCAGGAGAGAGGAAGGGATCAGCCTGCAGGACCCTGCAGCTCAGCCCCTGCTCCATGCTCCTGCCTGCACGGGGCCTCTGCGCTCAGGGAGACTCTATTATGCTCCTACTGTATACCGGGCACCATCCTTGGCGACAGATGCACAGGGGGACCAAGCCAAGACCCTGCCCTTATGTTGGGGAGTCAGACACTGGGCAAGTAAACAAATATAAACTAGAATGAACCCCAAGTAGGGAGATGTGCTGGCGAGGTACGGGGAGGAAGTGAATTGGGGGTTCACGGGACAGTGAAGCAGGAGGTGGCTGGTGGCATTTTAGCTGGGGTGGGCAGGCAAGGTGACCTCCAGCAGGGCCCTCACTGAATCTCGGGAGCACGCCATACGGACACCTGGGGGATTCGTGTCCCAGAAGGAACCACACAGACTCAGGCAGGATGAGCTGGTGTGCGTGGGAAGTTGGGAGGCTAGGAGGCTGGAGAGGAGCCCCTTGGGGTGCGGTGGAAGTGAAGTCAGAGCAGGGCTGGCCCAGGGCTCTCTGGGCTCTGTCCAGCAGCTTCTCACTCACCTGGGGACCCTCCCCCAGGATGGACTCTGCTGCTGGATGCCAGAGCCGAAGCCTGGGAGGTTTGTTGTGTAAACCAGAGCCCCCAGCCTGCCTGCCTCTGATCTGCCAGCAATTTAATGCATCACGTGCCACTGTGCGTCCAGCCATTTTTCATCGCTTGACCTCACTTTTAATTAGAGACTAAATTATTCATGCCGTTTGATGGGAGACGGAGCGCTTGGGAGGTGCCTGGGCCCTGGGTCGGCTCAGCTGGGCTGGAACCAACCCTTCAAATCAAACATGAGTGGCGGGAGGAAAACGGTCTTCCTGCAGGCTGCTGTGCCCTGCTCCGTCACCTGCCCACCGTCACCTGCCCACCGGCAGGGCTGGGACCCTAGCCCCCTTGGAGGATGCAGCTCAAGATGAAAGGAGCCTAGTGTGCCCTGGGGGCCTGGGCTCTCCTCTCCTAGCACCCCAACCTCAGGAGAGAGACTTGGCCATGGGGCAGGGCTGGTTGGCTGGGCACCTCAGCCCCAGCCTCTTCCTCCTGCCCCTTAGCTGAGCTTTGGGGGCCTCATGGGACAGGAGAGAGGGCAGGAGGCCTCCCAGGAAGCCCAGGGCTTTGGCCGAGGACAATGAGAAGGAGCTCACCTGGTGCCTCCCCCTCCCTTCCTGCCCCCACACCTCTGCACCCCTGAGCTGAGGACTGACTTCCTCTGTGCTCCAACCCGGGGTCATTGGGGATGTAGCCTGGAGGAGGAGAGACTGCAGGCACTCCACCCTTCCCCTTAGTCCCAGTGCCCGCCACACAGTGTTGCCCTCAGAGCAGGCCCCAGGCCAGTGAGCAACGGGAGCTGGGGTCACCAAAATGTGCCCCAGGCCAGGCCAGCCCTGCCCCAGGGGCAGGGGAGAAGGGGCTTCCGCAGCACAGGGAGATCCCAGAATTGTGTATTCACAGACCCAGAGGTGGAGACTACGGTGGCCCCACTGAGGCCAGTGTCAGCACCCCCATGTTATAGACCAGGAGGCCAAAACCTGAGCTTTGGAAATGTCCTGAGACCCCACAAGGAGGGACGAGGGTGGAGAAGCAGGAACTTCTCAGGCAGGCGCCTCCCCCTGTGGCCCCTTCCAGCCCCCACCCCTCCTCCCACATTCTCCCAGGCATCTTAGGGCCAGTCCCTCCACCCTGAAGGTGAAGCACTCTACAGAAGCACCCAGCTGCAGGGCCACACAGCTGTGTGTCCTCGGGCAAGCATCCACACCTCTCTGAGTTTCTGCTTCCTCTAAAACAGCCTCTCAGAGGTATCAACAGGGCTGGGACATGAGGTCGGGAAAGGACTTTTGAACTCTCCAGCATCCCTCAGGATGGGGCTCACGGTTGCATCCCTCAGGATGGGGTGGGGGAGACACTGGCAGGGCGCTTGCTCTGCAGTTTCTCGGGCTGAAGGAGGGATATGTGGGTCCCAGAGGACCACGCTCTGGGTGCTGGGAGGAGGACAGGTGGGAGAGGGCAGCTCCCCGTGGGCTTTCACCACCCACCTCTGCCCCACCACGCTGAGATTTCAGTGCGCCTGGCCCTCATCTCTGCACCAGCAGACCGACACCTTTTTTGCGGGGCATTGGGAAGGTAGTCTGCCCTCGTTCCCACGGTGGCCCCCCCGCAGCCTGCAGGGGAATAAATCAATCGGCCATCTCCGGGTGAGGAGGGCTGAGGGGGACAGAGGCTGCATCCTGCTGCTGGACGGGGGCTTCCTCCCCTCACAGGAGGTGAATTTGTCCATGCTCAGCACCTAGGAAGTTGCCCTTTTCTCTGCAGTATTTGGAAGAAAATAAATTAAACGCAACAAGATTGTTCTAAAGTGCCGTCCCCGTAGCGTCATCGCGCTAAATGACAGATGTTTCGCTCTGAAAAGTGGCTCTAATGCCTGTGCAGTAACTTTGTCTCAAATGATTTCAGCAGACGTCAATAGAGGGGCCTGGCGGGGCAGCCTCGCCTGCCGCAGATGCAACACGGGAGGGGTGGGGGTGGAGCAGGGCCGTGCCTCTAGGGGCAGGCACCAGTGCCTGGGATGGTGGGTGCTGGGCAGGGAGAGGGGCAGTCTTGTCTGGGATGCCGTGAGTGGCATCAGACACTGGACTGCAGGGGGCCAGGCAGGGCTGGGGGCGGTCACTTTGGGCAACCACTTCAGGTCACAGAAGGAGCTCAAGCTCCCAGACCTCAGCGTCCCTGTCCCAGACCTCAGCATCCTCGTCCCAGACGTGGGTGTATTGGACCTCACTGTGGCACCCTCACAGCCCAATGTAACCCCAAGACTCTGCACCTCATCAGCCAGCTCAAGGGCTCCCATGGAACTCTGCGGAAACCCCAAACCCAATGATATTTATAGGAATAATTTCCAAAACAGCTGTTCAAATACGACACCTTGTTGTTCAGGCAGAGGGGCTGGCATGGGAGAAGACGAGGCAGCTTGGGTCTCTGTTTTCCTTTTTCTTAAATCGTGGTCTTATTTTTTAAGTAAAATGATAGCTCGAGTCCTTGACTGGGAAGCTCAATCCAGTCTTTCAATCCAGCACCTAATCCCCTAATGCCCTTTATCAAACGCCTAGTCGTTTAAAGTGTTATTAAATGCCTTTTTTTTTATTATAATTTTCACTCTTCACTATATGATGGCTATATAATCAAATATTCATTGGATAATGATGATTAAAATATCTAATCCCCCAAAAGATGTTTAGAACAATTTAGGCTACCATTGACTTAATTAAGGGAGTTAGGGGATTAGTGATAAAATGAAGGGGTAATTTTTTTAGAACTAATTTTGTGGTTCCTGTGACTCTGAAACCAGGGGAGGAGGGGGTTGAGGTGAGGGAAGAGGCAGGTGCCAAGGGCCAGGGGCCACCCCACCTTGGGAACCCCCAGGCCCCTGTGAAGATGAGGAGTGGGTGGCCAGGAAGCTTCTATTTTTGCAGAATGGGGCCTGGGTCCCACCTACGCCACTGTGAGCTCACAGGGTCCCGAGACCAGAGCTGACAGCACCCCTGGCCAGGCCACCCCACCCTCCTCTACTCGGCTCACTGAACTAAAGCCCCTCTGAACGGTCAGTGGCCCCTGTTGGCTCTGCCAGGCCTCTAGGAAGCCTGCCTCGGCCCACACCTGCTGGGAGTTCTAAGATGTCGGAGCTGGTCCTCCCAGCTTGTAAGACTGGCTGCCTGCTCCTTGTCCCTGCCCTGGGGGAGGGGGTGGGAGGCTTGGCTCCCTGTGGGTGACCAGACTTGAGCCTTGAGCTGACCCTCACACATGCCTGTCACCTGCATCTTTCTGAACTAAAGGAGGGCTCAGGACAGAATTCTGCCCACAGGCCACAGGCCGCTGAGCTCTGGGTGACAGCCTAGCCTCCTGGCAAAGGTAGAGATTCATGCCTGAGCCACCAGCCTCATCCCCACAGCCACCCTCAGACAGGAGAGCTGAGCCCTCGAAAGACAAAGGAAGTGGCACCATGCAGGAGAGGCCGGCCTGGCTGCAACAGCGGTGTGGACACGGAGCTGAGAGATCACAAGTGTGGGTCACACGCCCACGTCCCCACCCTTGCTTCTCTGTGGCCACAGCCCCACCCCTCGGATAGCCCCCGATTCCCTCCTATCGCCCCCCAGCCTGAGCCAGGCCATCCCTTTCAGAGGCCTAAGCCCGCCGCACGGTGAGATAAGTAGACATTTGCCCGAGAATTAAGCATCGCTCATTGACAGGCTGCAGAAATCCACCAACCCACGGGCTCTAATACCCACGATGTTCCAGGGCAGGGGAGGGAAAGAGAAGGGAAAACTGGGACCAAATTCCATATTTACATAAATCTGCAGCTAGATGCAGGAACAGCCTGCCGCCCCACGTGCCAGCCTCCTCGGGAACTGAGGCCAAGGCCATGCCACACCTTTGTCCCTGCCTGCCATGAGTCGATGGCCAACTCAGAGCCTGGGGTTTGAAAGGAGGCCAGGGCCCCACCTCCTGCCCAGAGAGGAGCTGGGGTGGATAGCTCTCACTGCCAGAGAGGGCTGCAAGGGACCCCTTCCTCTGTCCTGGGCTGCTTGGCCAGCAGAGAAGCTAAAGGTCACACTGACCTTAGTATTTTAGGGAAACAGTTGCCTCCAAACCTTGGAGAAGCCAAGGGAGCAGCTTCCCAGTAAGGATGTCAGAACCCCCATCCCAAAGTGGGGACCCTAGGTCCCAGCACCCAGGCACCCACTTGCAAAGGGGTCAGTGGCTGGGCACCTCGTCTGTGGCAGGCTGGTCCCTCTTTGCCATATGTGTCTTCAATACGTTTCTGGGACCACTGTAACAAACACACATACGGAGTGGCTTACACAGCTGAGACTGACTTCGCGGGGTCCTGGGGGCCGGAAGGCCAAGATCCAGGTGTGGGCAGGGCCTGCCTCTCCTGGGCTGGCAGACTGCAGCTTCTCCGTGTCCTCACAGGGTCTTCGCTCTGCCAGTCTGCGTCCTCGTCTCCTTTCTTTATAAGGAGCCCAGCCCTATTAGATTAGAGCCCACCCTCAGGGGCTTGTTTTATCTGAGCCATCTCTAAACGCCCCATCTCAAAATACCCGCACATTCGGAGGTCATGGGGGTTATGGCCTCAACGTGTGAATCGAGGGGGACACAGTTCAGCCCCTGACTTACGTTATCCCCCCTGTCCTCAGCACCACCCCACATGGGTCTGCAAAGGTTAAGCCCAAGGAGCTCAGGCCCCCTCTGCCACGGTGCGGAGACCCTGGTGAACCCACAGTGAGCTGTATCCCCTCAGCATTCAGAATCATACTGGCACCTAGAAGCCAGTATGACTCCTAATGCAGGTCCCCAAAACTACCTAGGAGAAGTCTGGCCAGAGAGAAATGAAGTCGGGGACAAGAAGTCCAGCACTGAATTTCTCCTGCTTCCTCTTGGCTGTTGATAAGGTCAAGGAAGCCCCAAGTGATGTGTGGGATACCATGGTTGCTCCCTGCAGAAATGAAGTGTCCTGCCCAGAGAGTCCCTGAATCCCCAACCACTGCCCAGTGAGCTTCCTCAATCACTGTTCCACTCCCCACCCTTCCACACAGCTGCCCAAGGATGGATGAGGGGAGGATTCCATCACCTATAAGACTGTGCCCCAGTCAGGTGCAGTGAGCTGAGATCACACCACTGCACTCAGCCTGGATAAAAGACCAAAACTCTATCTCTGGCTGGGCGTGATGGCTCTCGCCTGTAATCCCAGCACTTTGGAAGGCCGAGGTGGGTGGATCACCTGAGGTCAGGAGTTCGAGACCAGCCTGCCCAACATGGCGAAACCCTGTCTCTACTAAAAATACAAAATTATAAAAATACAAAAATTAGCCAGACATGGTGGTGCACCTGTGATCCCAGCTATCCACTTCATCAGCAAGTTCCCCCAGCAGTCCTGACTCCACCCACACCATCTCTACCATCCAGGTCCCCGGCCAGGGCACTGCCCGCTCTGCCTCAGCGTGGCTTTCCCAGTAAATAGCCTGTGTGGTGTGCAAATGGCTTAGGGGAGGGAAGCAGGATTGGAACCAGGGAGAATTTAACCCACAGCATGGTTGCAACTGCAGCAGAGGCCCAGCCATCCCATGGGAGCTCCGTCAGAGCCAGCCCAGCCAGAGGCCCAGGCTGCCCTAGCACCTGCATGGCTGATGTTGGGTGTGGATGGCTCAGAGCAGGAGCACAGTGCTAGGAGAGGCAGCTCCCCTCAGCCCCACAAGCACCTGTCCCAGAGATAGGGTGACACCACTGTATCGTCCCCTCGCCCAGCCCCAGTGTCCTCCAGCTTCTCATCCCACTCAAAACCCGGGCACAACGGATCCTTTGGCCCACACCCCTTTGCTGACCTCCCTGCTCCGCAAGCCCGCCTGTGTGGGGAACGCCCACCAGCTGTGCTCACAGCTGTCCTAGGGACCAAACACTATCCTCTCCTTTCCAATTTTCCAGGGGACCACTGCCTGCCTCCTGCACAGAACACCAGTTCCTTGAAGGCGAGGACCCAAACTGTCCTGCCCACATGCACCTCAGCACCGAAATCAGGTCTTGTAAATGGGGAAACTGAGGCAGGGGCAGAGGGGAGAGTGCCCAGGCCCCCTCTGGAAAGGTCCCTGGACACCGGTGGGTGGAGTTGTCCTGGCTATTGGAGAAAAATATGTTTTCAATCCCCCCTCCTAAGGGTGCGGCCCTGGCTGGGGATAAGGCGGGAGGGGGAAAGTTGCTCCAGCCCCAAGCGGCTCCGGCTCCGGGCCGGCGGGAACGCGAGGGAGAGGTGGCTTTGAAATCCTGCCGCTGCATCCACAGCTTGATGAGGGCAGTGTTGTAGTTACACTTTTTTAATTAAGTGAATAATTAAAAATAAGTTGATTATCAATTAGCTAATTAAATAATCCATTTTACTTTCATATTCCCGCTTTTCCCCTATTTTTTTCTTCCTTATATTTTTCTTTTTTTTTTTTCTTTTTTTTTTTTTTCTTTTTTGGTTAATCACTGTGGCCGCGGTAATGAGCCGCCTCGGGTTGCCAAGCAACCGGCTCCCAGTTAAACAGTCGCAGCTGCCTCCGTCAGCGCCCTGACGGCTGCGGGGGAAGGGCGGGTCCTCAAAAGCCCCTTCTGCGCAGCGCCCAGTGACACCCAAGGCAGACACGCCCGGCAGTGGGGGACCCGGCGTGGTCCACGCGGTCCACGCCTTTCACGCACTCCAGGCTCTGAGGGTCGGGGGTGGTGCGGCCCGCCTCCCCTTTCCGCCCCTCTGACCCTTTCAGAGCTGCCTTTCCCACTTCGGCGCTGCGGGCCTCAGTTCCACTGCTGCTGGTGCTGGGATCCCGCGGCCCCAAGGACCGGCTGAGAGCTTGGAGCGCTGCCTGGGGGCAGAAGGGAGGCAGCCCTGAGTCCTACGCGCCCCCCACAACAGGGCCCAGGATGGACACGCACCCAACAGGATCCCTGAGCCCCCAGGCTGGGGTCAGGGAGGGACTCCGGGGAGGCTGGTGAGGCCAGGATGAAGCCGCCCCCACGGGTAGCAGTGAAGCCGGGGTGCGCGACCCAGTGGCTGCCCCGACTGCAGCCGAGGGGACGACCGGTGGTGCCAGCTGATTGACCCTGCTTGGCCACCGCCGCCTGCGAGTCTCCCGCAAGTCCCACCCACGCGCCCGCGGCCTGGACCTGTTCCAGAGGTTCAGTGAAGGCCGCTGCAGAAGCGCCGCCAGCCCCCCGTTTTTGTGCATCACTGGCGCTCAGACACAGCCTGGGCCTGGCACCCAACAATTCCCCTCGGCCTCCACCACCTCCTCGGGAGGGGCTGCCTGCGGCTCCTACGAGGGGCCTGGGGGCTTTCCGCAGCCTTGGCCAGGCGCGTCCGCAGGCTCCTCCGCTCGGAGCCCCCCAGCGCCTCTTCAGAACGCTCCCCCCACCCTGGCGCGTGTTGTTGTGTGTGTGTTTTTTTTTTCCTTTAATTCTCCGGAGTTACTCTTTTGTTGCCAATTGTTTCTATGCCCGGAGGCCACGCTGTAAATGAGATGTTACATCTGCACCGAGCTAAGTAAACACTTTATAAATGAATAAATAAGTGAATAAATAACGAAATCGTCATCTCGGAGCGGCTGGGCCTGCCGGGGCCTGCGTGGTCCGGTGCTCAGGCCCCGGGGTCGGGGGAAGGCGCCGGGAGGGAGGTTTCCAGCCGTGTCCCTCCCCTGACCCCTCTTCCTTCCTCTCCCAAATCATCCTCCCGGCCCAGGGCGTTTGGTCCCCAGATGTCGTGTGGGATTCATGGCTTCCACCCACCGCTTGTCAAACAAAAACGGGTTGTCGCCACAGCTCTTAACCCTGGGCATGCCACGGAGTGTTTCTTCCCGGGATCGCGCTCCAGCGGCATCTGCGCGGGGAAGACCCGGCCCTGTCCGCCACCACCGCCCAGGTCAGGACTGGGGGCCTCTCTATGTCCTCAGAGAAACCAGAAAAACGCGGAGCAGCGGAGGCTCCCCCTCCCAGCCCGGCCTCTGCCCTCCCTGTCCGGCCCAACTCCGAGAGGCTGAACTTCGCAATTATCACGGATAACAAGAACAAATGAAAAAGCACTCATTGAGTAACTGATATCAATTATGAAGCCCAGCTTTAGAGTCTGGAATAAATGATAGGGGAATTGGCCTGAGAGAGAAGGAAGCAGGCGTGTTATTATTTACGCCAGATTAAGAAAAGTATCCAATTTGCTGGCCATCTCCCTCCCCGTGGGAATTGGCATCAATTTTATTATTGTTCCTCCGATTTTAATATTCTCTAAATGAATTACTATTGAGCGAGGTAGTTAGTCAATAGTTTAATGCAATTAATTATCTTTAAATCGCTTTGTTATCTTTCCTTTTTTGAGAGACAGAGAGTCCTAACTCTACACTCTCATAAGTAATAGTTGACGGGAAACTGGAGAGAGTGGGTTTTTGCAGGGCTGGGGCCCAGGGAATCCGGGTAGGGTCAGTGCTGAGGGGATTCCCTGTCCTGGTTTAGATCTCCTGATCCGAGCAGGCATGAGCTGTGGACACTCCACCGTGGGTTTAGCCAGCTGCAGCCAAAAGGCTCAGAAGGTACTGAAGGCAGCTGGAAACGGTGCCACCGAGGCACCTCCAGTGACAATCTGGGCCTGTTTTGTGTTTAAGTGGAAAAATGAAACTCACAGATCACACCTGCAGCTGTTTCTTTTCTGGTCTCTGTGGGGCTCTTCCCTGGCCATGCCCAGGTGAGACAGAGGCTTGCCCCTGGGTGTGGCACTCAAAACTGCTCAGCAGCCCTTCCTGGCTCCCCGCCCCCGGCTTCTCCACCTCGGAAGCAGGGAAAGGACTTGGAAGGAGGAAGAGTGTGGTGGGAGGGGCCGTGGGGAATCTGATATTATTTCCAAGTGACTCTATGCTGGCTTCTTTCTTGTTTGTGGGGACAAGCGGAGGCCTCATCTCTCCCACACATACTCAGGTGGATTCCACAGGTGCCCCAGCACCTGAGGAGGGGAGCCCAGGCCCCAGGCTGTGGGACCAGGGTGGAGCCACCAGCTAAGTTGTTTCCAAGAAGCCTGAATGCTCTCTCCAGAACTTGGGGATGGGGGGGGCCTGGCATTTTGGAAATCTGCTGGAAGCTGCTATCCTTGGTCCCAGCTGCCTGTTCGCAGTCATCTATTGCACTGGTTAGAAGCAAGAGGGGTCGGTGATCTCAGCTCCAACCAAGGGCCTCAGATTTTCAGCAAAAACAACAACAAAAAAAGTCTCCTGCTTTTTCCCATTGCATTTCCCAAGCCTGATGGCAGCACTGGAAACAAACTTATGCCCCATGAGGTCGGGAGGCTGGAACATTTGCTAAGAGGAAAAAGATGGGAGGGAGGATGGTAAAGCAAACTTTTTTCCTAGCGGCTTAGAGTAACTGTTCTCCAAGACATTAAGAAACACCAAGGGGGTCTGTGGGGGATGGGCAGGTCCTGCTAGTAGACGGATGATAGATAACAGATAACCTTGTAGACAGTCCCTCGCCTAGGCCAGACTTTGAGCCCCAGGTATAAAGTGTTACTGGCACAAGGGCCGGCGATTAAAGTTGCCTGGTGTCTGGTTCCATCTAAGACAAGTTTGCAGGGTGTGCAGGTGTCTTTGTGAGACTGGGTGGGGGCAGGAGTGCCAATGTGTGGCCCTGACACCCACAAGCCTCTCTGGAATGCCAAGACAGTCCCTGAAAATCTTCCTCTTTCTCCCATTGAGCCACCCATCCGCCCCCAAAAGAAATGCCAGAGCTTCTCACCATTCAGCGAAAATTGAATTCCCCCGAAATAGCTCCGAGGACAGGACCTGGTATTTCATAGTGTTTTAAAAGTAATATCCCGTTTGTTGGTGCCGTGAAATAGGGCACCAGGAACACTACAAGAAATAAAAAGAGTAATTTCTCAGTGGAGAAGTTGCCTGTTTCCAATTCAGGGCCCAGATCGCTGGAACCTGGGTCCTGGACGCTTCGCTCTGACCGAAGGGGCTGGGTCCTCACCGGCCGGGAGACCCACCCCTCCCAACTTGCACATCTGGAATTTGCATCAAGGGCGCTGCAGGCTCCGGAAGTTCTCACACTTCACGACTCATTAAACCGGGGTTTGGATTCCTCGGGAAAGGGGATGAGGGTGCGAGTTACGCTGGGGGGTTGGGTCTGGGGGTAGATGCGGGAGCCGGAAGGAGGGTCGGGGACACCATCTCGGTGGAGGCCCCCTCCCCAGGGCTTGGGAACACTCCCAGAGCCCACCTCTGTGGGGCAGGCCTGGTAGCATGTTGGCTGGGGTCGGGGTGAGCCTGACATGATTTAGAAAGGGAAGAAACACCTTTCCATCCCTGAAAGCCTCTGTGTCCGGCTGCGGGGTGCCCTGGGGGAGTGTGCCCCTGATCCAGGTGAACAGGACCAGAGAGGTGGGGACATCTTATATACAATCACTCTGGCCTCACAGGAAGACTTAGCTGGGGCCAAGGAAAGGGAAGGAGCCAGCGCCCGCCCCTGCCGCCCGAAGAGGGGCTGCCCGCCCCACCCTCCCTGACTGGTCTTTCTGGCGAGGTCTCCCGGGGGCGGGAACCGCCCAACCTCTCCTCCACACACTCTCATTTGATGGTTACTGATACTGCCTTAATGTCTGAAGGGGATAATACTTGGGAGCTTAAAATTACAATTGCTTCTACTTAAATTTATTTGATGGCCAGAGCGTTTCCGTTATATATCCGTATATGGGTTTTCAATATCTTAAATGTTTAAAAAGGTTTTATTCTGTACTTACACTGAGTGAAATTAAAAAGAAACAGTAAAATGTTTGAAAATGAAGTGCATTATGTTTAATAAATTTAAAATGAACAAAGACTGCTATATCGCCAGCAATATCATTCCCTGCCCAGGGGCATTAATAAAGACTGGAGGTTTGGAAAAACAATATTTTCTATTAAAATTCTGCACTGTGTTTCAATATTAAAAGGATATGTGATGAATTTCCAGTGTTACCCAGACGGGGTCAGAGATTAATTTCATTTCTTTCTGGTCAGCATTCTGTCGATAATTAATCAAAAGCAGAGTTTCTTAATGAAACACTTTTCATAAAGTGATAATTAGCAGGAAAGAGGCGGCTCGCAGACAGTCCCCGCGAGCTGTCTAATAACCGGTGAGGCGCAGGGCTGGGTCCTGGGGGCCGGGGGTGGGGGCCGCGGGGACGGGGGCTCCCCAGGGAAGGGGCTGAGCGTGGGGAGTTGGAGCCCTCGCCCGGCCGGCGGCCGGCGGAGCCCCGAGCTGAGCGGCTCTGCAGACCCACCCCAGTACGGAATCCGCGGAAGCCGGCTGTCGAGGGCCCGGGCCGGGCCGACCCCTCCCCTACCCAGTGCGGCCTCTGGGACGCTGTGTGATCTTAGGCAAGTCCCTTCCCCTCTCTGGGCCTCTGCGCGCCCTCCTACTGGAGGGATCGCTCCAAGCTGAAACTCTCTGGTCTCCAGCGCGCGGAAACACTGGCCCCCGCCCTAGCCAGCTGCTCTCCCCGCGGAATCCCGGGTGGGGACCCACGGACACCCCCAACCCCAGGCCGAGCTCCCCTCACTCCGCGGCCCCTCTGTGTGCCCGGCGGCCAGCGCCACGCGGAGCTCTCAGACAGCGGCTGGGAAGCCTGGGAGGTCGCGCGCCGGGAGGGGAAGCGAGGAGGGAGAGGAGAGAAGGAGGGAGGAGGCGTTCGCAGGCTGGGGGGGATTATTAGTGCATTATAAAATTACTAAAAATAAATGGAAAACAATTAAGGGGTTCAAGAGTAAATAAAGTTAATGGAACAAAATTAGCAGCAATTAGCTGTGGCGCCCGGGTTCCCGCGCTCCGGCTCCTCGCTCCCTGCAGCCCGAATGTGGTTTGGAGCCTGGGGCCTCCGGGCCGCGAACAAAGGCCTCCCGCCGGTCCCGCCAGGCAAAGCCTGTGTGGGCCAGGCCCCGTGTCTCGGCCCGGGCGGGCGAGCTGGCCCACGGGCGGGCCGCACCCCCCTAACCCTCCCCCCCCGCCCGAAAGCCGAGAGCTCCCTAATCCCTGGCGGAGAGGCAGGTGCCGGCTCCACCGCAGGTCCGGCCTTGCCCGCGCTGCTCGGGAAACGCTGCAAACTTTCCGATAACGCGGAGAGGCGGGGGGTTCTGTGCAGATGAGATTATCGATAGTTATTGAAAGTCCCCAAATAGGATTTACAAAGCAGGCTCCTGCGCCTTTAATAGAATTCTAGATAATCTTTTATCACAACAAGACACCCATATAGAATTATTTAAACAGATTGGACGGCTGCAGCAGCAAATTTCAATTATTCTAATGCTTTAATAAATGTGGTGCGTGTGTATTAAATTCAAGCTTCTTAATCCAAATTTTACGATTTAACTGCACTGATTTTTCATTACTGCAACACCCACAAGCGGCAATGGCCCGATTCTCTCTCGGGGAGGGCGATCCCAGCTCAGAAAAGCCGAGAGGGGCGCGCGGAGTCGTGCGGCCGAGAGGAAAGGGAGCCACGGCCTGG
>NW_022437052.1:4223008-4228008 GCF_009761245.1 Sapajus apella
CCGACCGTCCCCGCGTCCGCGCAGTCCCCACCGCCGCCCTCCGTCGCCGCAGCCGAGGCGAGGTCCCGGAAAGGCGCCGGGGCTGGGGGCCCTGGGGAGGCCACGGCATCCGGGCTGCGGCGCGCGAAGGCCGAGTCCGGGGCGCCGCCGGGCCCCGAGAAGGCCCCGAAGCTGGCCTGGGCGGGGGGCGCTGGCGGCGCGGCGGGCGCTGGCGGCGCGTCCTTGGGCGCCGGCTCGGGGCCAGCGCCGCCCTTGAGCGCGGCCTGCGGCACCAGGAAGCCGAGCGGCTGCGTGATGGGGTAGAGGAGGAAGTGGCCCTTGCCGATCAGGGTCCGCGGCGCGCACGGCAGCCCAGGCGCAAAGTCCAGCCCCGCAGCGGCGGCCGCGGCGGCGTTGGAGGCCGCTTTCCGGCGCGGCGGCGAGTCGGACAGGAGGCTCTCCACGCTGAACGGGCTGGCCTTGGGCAGCCCCGCCGCGCCGCGCTCCGCCGCCGCCACACCGGGCCCGCACGAGGCTGCGTCCTTGTCCGCAGGGCGGCCTGGGCGCGGCTGCGGGCCGGCGCCGCTTCTTTGGCTCGGGTAGAAGGCGGGGTCGCAGGTGCCGGGCGCAGGCGGCTCTACGGGAGGGGCGGGTGCGGTTCCGGCGGCGCCCGAGGCTTGTGCTCCGGGGCCCTTGGCGGCGGGCGGCGGCGGTTCGGGAGGCTCCGGAGAGAGACCGCCGCCTCCGCTGTCGCTGTCGGAGCTGGGCGCGCTGTGCAGGGAGAGGCCGCCGGGCGAGTGCAGGTGGCGGCCCTGGCTCTTCAGCAGTTTCTTCTCGTGTTTGCGCTTCTTCTTCTCCATCTTCTCCAGCTCCTTACGCGCGATCTCCTCCGGGTCCATGGGCTCGCCGCTGCACGTGGTCGGGTGCGAGTTGTGCGCGGGCCGCCCTGGGCCCTTCTTCGTGTTCTCCTTCTTTCTCCACTTGGCCCGGCGGTTTTGGAACCAGACCTAGAGCAGCCGGATAGGGGAAAGGAAGCCACAATCAGGTGGCGGGCTGGCCGCCGGGGCCGAGGACCTCCCCGCTCCCCCCAAGACTGGCCTGCACAACCTCCGCTCGGCCGGGGTCAGGAGTCAGGCCGCGCGGCTGGGCTGGCCCTGAGCTGGGCTTTGCCACTGGAGCTGCAGGATCCACCGAGCGCCTTTTCCACCCGGAAGGCGTGTAGACCGGGCCTACCGGCCAGCTTCCCGCTCTGGCTTCTCACCTCAGGGACCTGGGAGCCGCCCCTTCCTTGGAGGGCCGGTCTGGCCCCGGACGGAGGGCGTCGGGTTCCTGGTCCGGAGGCAGAGAGCAAGGCCCTTCCTCGCCCTTCCTGGCTGCTCGCATTCTAAGCAGCCCGCCCGGCCTGCCGCTGACCATCCTGCTGTTGGACCGCTGGGCCACAGCCGCCCTTCACACCTGTCTTCGGCCCCCTGGAGACTGTGTCAAAGCCCAGATTTTTGGGGGCGGTTCCCTTAAAGGGAAATCTGGGTGCTTCTTCGTTCGGAAGGGCCTGGGGAGCCGTACTTGGGTGGGCTTCTGCAGCCTCTCTCCCAGAACACGTTTAACACAGCCTTCTTTCCGCATGCCCCGGGCCAGGGCACCAACGGAGCCTTCCCAAACCAGTCGTGCTTGGCCTGGGCCACCAGGCAAGGCAGGTGGGGAGGCAAGAGGCAACCACCAGGCCTGGAGGAGAGGCTGGGCCCATCCCATCTCTTCCACCCTCTCTGCCGTCCTTGTCCTGGGGAGCCACACAGGACAGCAGCTCTAGATCCTCACTCAACCGCCAACCACCACACAGAGTCAAAGCCGGCTGATCCCCGCAGAACCTCGGGCAGTCCTGCCCTCCCCAAGAGAGCAGGTTCATACCAATTCTTTGTCGCGGCCATATAGAGACTCGCACAATAGCAGGCCCAGCCTGGTCGCAGGGAGCCTTGTCCGTGGGGAGGTCTCGAGGATTAAGCAAGATCCTCAAGGCTGTAACCCCCTTTTTCTTCTTTAAACTTTTTTTTTTTTCTTGGTACCAATTCTGGACGGCCTTGCCAGTAAGAATTAGTCATTATCTTATTAGGGAGACGTGAAGGGGTCTTGACTTCAATTAAGACACTTACAACAAATTGGATAAAAGGATTTCCAAGCAGAAGAGGTCACCAGGGAAGGTCCAAGCACGGGACAAACACACCTTTTTAGACAAAGCTATTGGTGATAAACAGGCATTTTGCCAGCGTCTGCCTCAACGTCTAGCACCCACAGCCACACACCGCACCCCAGACCTGGACCCCCACACCAAAGCCACCCCCCCAAAAAAGGATTTCTGTGCTCCAGGAAAAGGTCTAATTATGCACAAATCATCTTGGAATTTTTAGTCCACCAAGCTCACACTGTATTTTTTAAAAGAATACCACCAGCCATCTCTAAATGATAGCAAATTTTAGGGAGAAATAGTCATAAGACAAAGATGAGACCAGGGGTATTAAAAATTCAGACACCTTTTTTCTCCCACTTTCTCAATGTGTTAACTGTTTAAGCTTCCTCCTCCCTTTCCTCAGCTGTCCCCCTTCTGCAAAGCGATGAATAAATACATGTTTCCAGCTGAATATTTTGCAGGCGCAAGGTAAACAGACTCCTTTGCTCCAGGCTGGGCGAGAGAGCCTCGCGCGGGAGGTGGAGGCCGGGGGAGGGGGGAGGGCCCCCTTCCCTCTCTCCTCCAGGTCGGAGCCTAGCGGGTCCCTCCTCGCCCCTGCCGGGAGACCTCGCTTGGCCCGGCCGCCGCCAACCCTCCACGCGGCTTCCCGGTTCGGACGCAGTCGCCGTCCTGGCGACTTGGGTGCTGCCGCTGGCCCTTCACAAGCCACCTAGGCTTTTTTTGAGGGGGGGAGTGTTACCCACCCCGCTCTCCGTGAGGGCCCGAGCCTCAGAACACCCAACCCTCCACTCTTCCCCAGCAGGCGAGCGCGAACGGGACCTGCGGCCAGTGGAGATCTCGCCACCTGGAACAAAGGCGTCCCAGCGCGCCCCGAGCCCGGGATCCGGATGGCGGATCCGGGAGCGACGCCGGGTCTTTACCTGAACTCGGGACTCGACCAGGTCTAGGCGCAGCGCCAGCGCCTCGCGCATGAACACGTCGGGATAGTGGCTCTCGTTGAACGCCTTCTCCAGCTCCTCCAGCTGCCAGCCTGTGAAGTTGGTGCGGGTGCGCCGCCGCTTGCAGCCCGGGCTCTCCTTGTCCGGGTCCCCCGAGTCTGCAGGCACGCACAGGACACCGCGCGGCTCAGCCACCGGCCCAGGCGCGACCCCCACCCCTCCCGCGACCCGCTGGCCGCTTGGGTCCAGGGGACGCAGAGACCAGGGGCTGCCTAGGGGCCGGCTGGCCTTCGCCAGCCGTGGGCCCCCCAGCGCCCCGGCCTGACGAGGGCCCCCGCCCCCAGCCGCCCTCCCCCCAACCTTCCTCCCCGCCGCCCGCCGCGCCCACCTGACAGCTTGAAGGGCTGGCTGTCCCCGCCGACCCCGCAGGCGGCCGGCAGCAGCGGCGTGGGGTTGACCACCGAGGCGGCGGCGGCGCACGAGCCGCCGAGCAGGCCGTCGATGGAGAAGGGCACCGAGGCGGCGGCGGCGGCCGACTGCAGCTGGTGGCCGGCCAGCTCGTACACATGGTGGTGGCCCAGCGGGTAGGGGAAGCCCACCACGCCGCCCAGCGAGCCCCCGAACTGGGCATGCGGGTGCTCCAGGAGGCGGCCGTCCATCATCTCTCGCGGGTGGCTGGCGAGGCCGGCGGCGGGGCGCGGGGGCGCAGGCCGGGGCCGGGGCGGGCCAGCGGCGGGAGGCGCGGGCGGCGGCGGCGGCGGCGGAGACAGGGACCCGGAGCCCCACACATGCTTCGCCCGCACTCCGGCGCTTTACTTATCAACATCAAGCTCCCGATAATTAGCCGCGGCCCGGGGAATTTGGGACCAATAAGAAGCGCTAATCGGCTCTGACGTCAGAGGCGTGCTGGGTGCAGGAAAACGTTTTCCATATCGATTGCTAATTATACCTGACATGCACCTCAATAAACAGTATCAGGAACTGTCACAACAAGACGGGCTGGGGGGGCGGCGGGAGGGACCGAGGGAGGGAGGGGCCGCCCAGGGCCCGGCGGCAGCGGGCTGGGGCCTGGGCCCGGGGCAGGGGCCCCCGGCGAGCCCCCCACTTCACTCGGGGCCGGCCGGGAGCCCGCGCCTCCCACCCCCCGCCGCCTTCTCCCCGCCCTTCCGCAAATCACTAATAGATTTCCCTTTAAAACATTCAGCGCCGTGTTGTGGGGATTTTTCACCAGAAATGCTGTACTCTCTGAACCTTTAAAGTGATGTTGCTCCAATTACAGAGAGACATTGAGCGGCAAATAGACTGATCCAATAATAGGAGATTCATCATCCGCTTTTCCGAAACTGTCACATTGAATTTAAAACTACAAGGCTTCTCATCTCCTCCTCTCCGGCTGCAGGCGGCGGGAGAGGAGGAAAGAAGAGGAGGAAGAGAAGGAGGGCGACCCTGAAAGAGAAGAACTCCTACAGAATGTAGCACCCTGTCAATAAAGAGGCGTAATTAATGCCCTCTCTGATCGATTGGCAGTTGCCCTATCTACAAAGACAGAGGTGGGGAGGGGGTGTGGAGGCGCCCTGACCACCACCCCCATAAAGCCCAGGCGCAGAAGAGGAGAGAGGGGTGGGGGGAGGAGGGGAAAAGTAACTTTGGTGTGGGACCTATCCGCGCCCCACCCCCGCCCCCCGCCACATGCGCGAATAAAAATAAATACATCTGCTCTGACTTGGCCTCTGAAGGATGGGGCCGAGGCACCCAACCTATTTATTATAATTAAATTATGTTCTCAGAGAAGTGTCACTCCCTTCTCCGCTATAAAATATTGACAGACTCAGAGCTGAATCATTAAAGGATATATTCTTAAATAAGCAGCTAATTAGGACTGTGGGCAGAAAGGAAAGAAA
>NW_022437052.1:4233008-4262919 GCF_009761245.1 Sapajus apella
AAGCCCCTGTCCCACCACCTCAGAGGTCCAGGATCTCTGCGGCCCTGGTCACTGTGCCCTATGGGTGCCCCCAGGCCAGGGGCAGCTCTGCCCTCAGAGTCTCGGGAGCCGGAAGACTGCAAAGGGTTAACACTCTTTGTTATCGCTGCTTTTAATCCTCAGATGGGCCGGCGGCTCACGTTGTTCGGATCTGGTAGAGAGAAAGCGTTAACTATTATCTGCTTCTAGCTGACCATCTGCTGTTGCAGAAAATTCAAAACCCTGGAGATCTACTTATATCCACATCGTAAACGAGAAAAGATGTTTTAATTAAGGGAAATCAGGTTAACTTAGCTCTAATTTACAAGCCGCCTGCCTAATGAATTGTCTGGGCTGCTCTCTCTTTGTAGAGAGTAAATCTAGGATCCTTTCCCTCCGCAGTTCAGACACTAATTAACTAACCAAGAATTTTAGTAGCACACCCGCCTGTCGTCTAATAGTTTTACCTAAAGCCAGCCCGGTCATTGCTCGTACAAATTGCCAATTAAATGTGATTGATATAATGAAATTGGATTGTATTTTTCACTCACCTTCTTCCTTCCCCTTCCTCCTGTATGTTCTGACCCTCTCTGCCCAGAGCCAGGGGTCCCAGGCGCCCCACGACGCGCACCAAGAACAACAAGGCCAAACAGAACCGGGCCGGCCCAGGCCACACGGGCTGGAGCGGTGCAGGCGCCCGAGCGGTGCAAGTTCCTGCTAAACCAACATTTCTATTAGTTGAAGTTAACAGGTATAATCTTGTTTCCAGATATTTATCCACGTTCGGAGGGCTGTAGTTACATGTTTGAAGTTGGGGGGTTGGGAAGTGAAGGATCCGAGCTGCCATTCTAAAAATACATTAACAGTTTCCAAAATCTATATCGCTGCTTAATTAAATATGTTATCCTGTTTATAGGATCTGTGGCTAATTATTTAGAGTCATTTAATCTACTCAATTTGCACGTTAATTAAACAGCTTCGGTTTGCAGAGCGCGGCTGGGCGGGCTCGGAGGGGCGCAGCGCCGCCTGGTGGGGATCGCGCCTGGACAGCGCGCTCGGGACCGGAGCCTCGCGGACTGGGCCTGGGTCCCAAGGTTCCGGGGCCAGAGTCCCCAGAGGGTGAGCGTCCCCAGTGGTGGAGGCCGCGAGAGGGGCTGCGAGGCTGCGAGGAAACGCTCTCAGGTCATCCTGCAGGGAGACAGGGGGTGGCCAGGGCCAGCCACCAGGGCGCAGCTCTTCTGTTATTTATGGACAGGGGTATTTTCATTCATTCATTCATTCATTCATTCATTCATTCATTCATTCATCCATCCATCCACTCTCTCATTCGTTCATTCATTCCATCTATCCATCCCTGCCTCCCTCTCCCCTGCCTCCCCTTCTGCTCCCCAACCCCGGCACCGGACGCAGCGCACAGTAGAGGGGTCGGTGCGGGGCGCAGGCCGGGGGTGCAGCACTCGCGAGCGCGCAGCAGAAGCCGGTCTGAGCGCCAACAACGCTCCAGCCTAGGGCGCGGGGCCCGCGCCGGCCGGGCCTGGTTAACAGGAAAACGATGGAGCCGCGCCCCGCCCCCGCACTTGCTGCCTAATTGTCTTCCCTCGCCCGTCCCCATCTGTCCCTATCCGCCCATGTGTGTTTTGGCCTTTGTCTCGCTGCCCCGTGCGACACCCTCTTTCAAAGGCCGCTTCTGTCGCCCTTCACCGATCTCTTCTGCCCCATTAACCCATCGGCACGAGGCTCCGGCAACAAAGGCCTGAAATCGGATCGACGCGCGCGCTCCCTCTCCACTGTCAGCCGCGAACGCTGCGCGCCGCACAACCCGGCCCGACGGGGCGGGAGCGGAGCTGGCCGAGAAAGTGCCAGCAGAGGCCGGCCCAAGCCCGAGTCCCGTCAGCAGAAGCTGCAGCCGGCGCGTCGCCCTTTGCAGGGGCCGGCGGAGCAGCTTCACCCTGGGAACCCACCGGGCGCGACAAGGCTAATCCGACCGCGGCCCCCTTTGTCCCTCCCTGGACGTGAAACTGGCGAGCTGGAGGCCCAGGGCTGTGGCGGGAGAGAGGCAGGTCCTCTTCGGGGCCTGATAAACAAAGACCAGGAAGCCTGGGACTAAACCTCCGGATTCTCCTCCCCTCCCCGAGAAAGCCACACAGCGGCGGATCCTTGGCTCGCGCCACCCGCTCGCGCTGTGGCTCGAGAGCAGACACCAGCGCTCAGGCCCACGCTATGAAACCCCTGGGGCAGAAAACCCACAGTCCCGAAGAGAGTAGGGTCCTGAAGCCCCAGGCCCCCTCCCCAATCCACCACCCTCCCGGAGGCCGGGACCTCTGTGCTGAAGTCGCGGTTCCACTCCCGGGCATGCATCCTCTTCCACTCCAGCTCATTGAAGAGAAAGGGGTCAAGGCTTTCTTTCGCTGGGACCTGTGCAGTAGCTTGACACCTGGCAGCTCCTTGGAGGGGGCTGGGGGCGGAGGGGAGCCTCCGGGGCCGACTATCTGCAGGGTGGCCTGCATCTTCCCTCTCCTAGAGGGGTTTCCTCCCAGGGCTGCCTTATTCTGACCACGGTGATAGGAGGAAGTGGAGGTCACCTGAGAGTCATCACGCAGGCCACCCGAAGGTCACCTCTCTCTAAAGCCCGGCTTGGGACCTTGGCAGGAGGCCTCACACTGGTTCAGCTGGTGCTGAGACCCACCATGGGTGCTTAGCCAGTGTGGTCTTGGAGTCCAGCTTCAAGAAAACTTTTTTCACTGAGCACTGACCTGTTCTTATTTTCTGCCTTATGACTCAGCAATGTTCTTTGCAGAGCAATCCTAGGAGACACCAAGCCAGTCCCCCGGAGGATGGGGACACCTTGTGTCCAGGCTGGGTGAAGGGGTTCCAGCATCAAATTGAGCCTGGGTTATCTTCTTGTTTTTCAAACTCATTAAACATTTGAAATTAGGAAGTTGCAAGAACAAGAAACGGCATAGCAAGGCCACAGGAGGCCTCCCGGTCCCCTCTGCCAGGACCTCCACGCCCCATCCTTGGGCTCTGTGGACCAGAGTCCCAGTTCTGGGAGTTCTGCCATTTCCTGCAGCTAACCTGGTGAAAGGAGGGCCTTTTTTTAATTCCGTTAGGAGAGTCGCCCTTCACCGATCTCTTCTGCCCCATTAAGTGGGCTCTGAGGGTCCGGAAAGAGCAGGGTCCCCCCTGTCTCCCCTCCTCCCTTTCACTGCAGCCCAAGTCACATTTCAGTTTTGCTGCTACAGGATTTTCATAAGCTCATTTTACAACTTACAAATCGAAGCCCTGGCCGGGCACGGTGGCTCACACCTGTAACCTAGCACTTTGGGAGGCTGAGATGGTTGGATCACCTGAGGTCAGGATTCCAGACCAGCCTGGCCAACATGGTTAAACCCTGTCTCTACTAAAATGACAAAAATTTGCCAGGAGTTGTGGGGAACGCCTGTAATCCCAGCTACTTGAGGCTGAGGCGGAAGAATTGCTTGAACCCAGGAGGTGGAGGTTGCAGTGAGCCCACTGCACTCCAGTCTGGGCTACAGAGCAAGACTCTGTCTCAGAAAAAAAAAAAAAAAGAAAAAAGAAAAGAAAAAGAAAAAGAAAGAAAGAAATTCAAGCCCTGTGTCTGCTCCAGATACAGCTTAGCACATGGGCTCCAGATGGGACACCAGAGGTCTTTCACATTGGCCAACTTGTGCAAGTGTTCAGGCAAAAGCTAGGGGAGAATTCAAGCTTTGAGGGCACTCACAGGAGCATTGGAGTAACCTCACATGAGTTTCCCACCCGGGGGCTGAAGACTAATGGTCTCAGCCATTGTAATACGACCACAACAAAAGGCAAGACTGATATTTTTTGTTTGTTTTTTGTATTTTGAGACGGAGTCTCACTCTGTCACTAGGCTGCAGTGCAGTGGCATGAGCTCAGCTCACTGCAACCTCTGCCTCCCGGGTTCAAACAATTCTCCTGCCTCTGCCTTCTGAGTAGCTAGAACTACAGGCATGTGTCACCACACCTGGCTGATTTTTTATATTTTTAGTAGAGACGGGGTTTCACCATGTTGGCCAGGCTGGTCTCGATCTTCTGACCTTGTGATCTGCCTGCCTCAGCCTCCCAAAGTGCTGGGATTACAGGTGTGAGCCACTGTGCGCGGTCAAGGCTGATTTTTAAAATAACACATTTATTGAGATATCATTGACACCATCGAATCCATTCTTTTAAAGTATACGATTTGGGGCCTGTTTATTCATCGTCGCCACCAGCCCTCTCTAGTTCCGGAACATTTTCATCACCCCTAAAAGAAACCTGGCACCCATTAGCAGTCACTCCCCATTCCTAGCCCCCTTCCCCAGCCCCTGGCAACCACTAATCCACTTTCTGTCTCTTTGGATTAGGCGAGGATAATTTTGCAAGAAGAGATCCTACCCGTCTGGAAAGGAGTACAAAATGAGGAAAGGCAGGGTGAGGACTGAAAATACTTTCTCCTGTGATCAACATGAGAGAAAGAAACAAGAGGGGGAAACACCTCCTGGGAACTGGAGGCGGGGAAGGACCAGAAGCTGAGCTCTGTGTCCCTGCGTTTTCGGCCCCTGCCATATGGTTTAAACATCAGCACTCTTGTTTTTTTCAGAGTTTACAGATATGCTCTTAAAATCTCCCCAGCCCCTTCTGCTGGCAATGTCTGCATTCTATGGGTGCAGGGTGGTTGCCAGCATGGTGGAGGTCACAACTATCCTCTCAGTCCAGCCCCTCCTGAATATTATATGCCAACCTGTGGGTCCAGCTGGGTGCCCCAAGGTTTCCCTGGGGAGGATCCTCTCAGCCTACGCTTCTCTCCCCACTCTCTGGCCTTGAGGACTCACTTCGCTATCTGCTGGCTTGGTGTCCTACGACCTTACCAGGTTGGATTTGGGGTTTAATACACTTCAGAGGTTGCTCAGTTCAGAAAATGCCATTTTGTTTTCCCCGAACAAAAATACTTCTGAACTTAGCCTATTTTCACACCAAATTTTGCCTCCCCCCCCAGTCCTTTACAAGCCCCTGCTGCTCCTGGCAATCTCGACGTCAGGCTTCTAATGAATATTTTCTTGATTTACAGCAGAAACAAGCAGTTATCTGCTAATAACCCCTGTGTCTGAAATTAAAAGGGATAGAGAAAATAAACCAAATTGCAAAGATCAGCTCGTGTTAAATAAAGTCATTGTGAAAAGACATATAACATTTTCATGCATCAGATCAGCTACACGATGGCTCATCATTTGAGGGTTGCAATTATTTAACACTACTTAGCAGCCAAGGAACACTTACCCCGGGAACATTTAATGGACATTTGTTAATTAATTCTCAACAGAGCCCTTCCAGCTACTTACACACAGAGAAACTGAGGCAGGGGTAAGGGGTGAGGTGGAAGGGAGCTCTTCCCTCCTTCCTCCTGCTCCTTTATGACCTAGGCCTCTCCAGTCTTACTAACTGTTCCTGCCCAGGGGCGTATGACAGTCAGAGAGTGGCTAAATGGCTCTGAAGAATTCATAAACAAAGGCATAGCTAAAGGTATCCTGTTCCTGTTGCCTTTGACCTTCCTACAGGGTCAGAGGCCAATCGTATTCCACCTACCGGGAGAAAAACAAGAAACTTGAGATTGTTCACATTAACTTCAAGTTAAGGAGTCTATGGGTAATGAGTTCCAGGGCTAACGGGGATAGGAGAAATGCAGCGAATTTGCAAGAAGAAATGCATCCCAGTTAGGGTCATGAGCATGAACTGGAACTCACCGGCACCATTGTGAGTGAGAGCCAAGGTGTCAGAGAGGTTTAAACCGTAATTCTCCCGGGTTCCTGGTCTTCAGCCCGCACACAAGAACAAGAGGGGTTCTCTGTGGCTTGCTCCAAAGAGTTTTCATTCCTAGATACAAGTATTAATAGCAGTGGGTCAGAGGAGTGAGCTCAGAAGACCAGGGGGTATGGGACTTCGTGGCGCTCTGTCTGGGAGCCTTGTTGCGCAGTTTGTGGGGGGAAATCAGCGTGGCAGGCGCAGGGGTTGCCACTCCAGAGCCCATCCTGACACTATGCCCTCATCCCTGGCTCATTTTCAGAACCCCTTCATGACTTCCCACCGGGCCACTGCAGCTCTAGGGTGGTCAGACTGACACCACAACGCACCCAGGCTGCACCCCACGTTCAGAACAGGCAGGAGGAAAGCTGGGAGCTTGTGTCTCAATGGCCTGAGCAGAGGCAGTTTGGCGCATTGGCCCATCGGATGCTTGGGACCACTGTGACGTAGAGGGAGTGCAGACTGTGGAAAGCGTGGGCAGGGGCTGCCTGCTGCTCCTTCTCTGCCCATTGCACGAGCTAGGGCAGGGTGGTGGGAGAGCCCCACCGAGTTCTGCCACGGCATCGTGTCTGGGGTCTCAGCACCCAGGCCACTACCATGGAGCGGCCAAACCATGCCCTACTCCCGGGGCTGCCAGCATTGCTGAAAAGGCCTCCTTTGCTTTCATCAATGTTAAAGTGCAGTGGAGACAATGGGCACCTGTCTTGTTCACCTTCAGGTTGGCTCAGGGCCGCTGGCAAGGGCAGGCCAACCCTCTCTCTGCTGCTCTAGGGAACTTTGTTTCCCCCCAAATAAGATACCCTCAAACTCACTGAGACAAGAAAGAATGACTCTTCTTTTCATTAACAAAAATTTATTATTATTATCAGGCTGAGTGTGGTGGCTCACACCTGTAATTTCTAGCACTTTGGGAGGCCGAGGTGAATAGATCACTTGAGGTCAGGAGTTCAAGACCAGCCTGGCCAACATGATGAAACCCTGTCTCTCTACTAAAAGTTAAAAACAATTACCCAGGCATAGTGGTGCTTGCCTGTAATCCCAGCTACTTGGGAGGCTGAGGTGGGAGACCCGCTTGAACCCGGGAGGCAGAGGTTGCAGTGAGCTAAGCTTGTGCCATTGCACTCCAGCCTGGGAGACTGAGACTCCATCTCAAGAAAACAAAATTATTATTATTTTTAGACAGGGTTCCCCTGTAACCCAGGCTGTCACCCAGTCTGTTGCCATGAAGACATCCCGGCTCACTGCAGCCGCGACCTCCTGTGCTCAAGGGATCCTCCTGTCTCAGCCTCCTGACTAGCTGGGAATACAGGAACACACCACCATGCCCAGCTAATTTTTATATTTTTGGTAGAGATGTTATGTTGCCCAGGCTGTTCTCAAACTCCTGGGCTCAAGCAATACTCCTACCTTGGTCTCCCAAAGTGCTGGGATCACAGGCATGAGCCACCATGCCCAGCTGATAATGACTTTCTTCTTCTATTTATTTGTTTTTGAGACAGTCTCACTTTGTCACCCAGGCTGAAGTACAGTGGCAGGATCTCAGCTCACTGCAACCTCTGCCTCCTCGGCTCAAGCAATTCTCCTGCCTCAGCCTCCCAAGTAGCTGGGATTACAGGCGCCACACCCGGCTAATTTTTGTATTTTTAGTAGAGACAGGTTTTCACCATGTTGGCCAGGCTGATCTCAAACTCCTGACCTCTAGCAATTCATCCACCTCAGCCTCCCAAAGAATGACTTTCTTTTTCTTTTCTTTTTTTTTTTTTTTTTTTTTTTTGAGACAGAGTCTTGCTCTTGCTCTGTCACCTGCGCTAGAGTGCAGTAGTGGTGTGATCTCAGCTCACTGCAACCTCCGCCTCCTGAGTTCAGGCAATTCTCCTGCCTCAGCCTCCTGAGTAGCTGGGATTACAGGCACGCACCACCATGCCCAGCTAATTTTTTGTATTTTTAGTAGAGACGGGGTTTCACCATGTTGACCACGATGGTCTCGATCCCTTGACCTCGTGATCCACCCGCCTCGGCCTCCCAAAGTGCTGGGATTACAGGCTTGAGCCACCGCGCCCGGCTTAAGAATGACTTTTCAAACAGAGTTCCATCATCATATGATGGAAGAACCACAGACTTCAAGATGGAGGAAATGGTCACAAGTCAGTGCCTCAGGCCCGGACGAAACACAGGACAACAGAGACAGGGAAGAGGACCTGTGTCATCAGGAGGCTCCTGTGGCTGCCATCCTGAGAAGCTGGGCGATGCCTGGCTGAGCTCCGATACGTGAATGAGAAGGTGAGTGGCGCGGTGTGAGGGGGTGGCTGGGAGCTGTCCTAGAAAGGAGGTTTTGGTCATCCTTGAAGGACAGGCTGTTCCAGAGTCCTGGAGAAACCCCACTTGCCTGAGTGCCCAGGGGTCAGAGGGGTGCTGGCGACCTCGTTGCCTGGTGCACGGTACACGCAAGAGCCCCAGCTTGAGGCAGTGTCCAGGGCCTTCCATCAAGACTGCCAGGCCCCACCTGCACAGGGCGGGTTTACTGCCATGGCCATGAGAGACACCACCTGTCTAGGGGTTTGGGGGAATCTCAGTAAAGAAGAGTAAAAATGACCAGGCTCAGTGGCATGCCTGTAATCCCAGCACTTTGGGAGGCAGAGGCAGGCTGATTACTTGAGGTCAGGAGTTCAAGACCAGTCTGGCCAACATGGTGAAATCCTGTCTCTACTAAAAATACAAAAATTAGCCAGGTGTGGTGGCGGGTGCCTGTAATCCCAGCTACTTGGGAGGCTGAGGCAGGAGAATTGCTTGAACCCAGGATGCGGAGGTTGCAGTAAGCCGAGATTGTACCACTGTACTCCAGCCTGAGAGACAGAGCAAGACTCTGCCTAAAAACATTTTTTTGGTTTAAATGTCAATTTAAAAAAATTAAAATTTAAAAATGCACCTTTGGCCCCAGTTACTTGGGAGGCTGAGATAAGAGGATCACTTGAACCTTGGGAGGTCAAGGCTTTAGTGAGCCTTGATTATGTCGCTGTACTCCAGACTGGGAGACAAAATGAGATCCTGTCTCAAAAAAAAGAAAACAAATGGTTAATATGGTAAATTTCATGTTATGTGTATTTTACCGCAATGGAAGGGAGAGATGAACTGGTGATAGGTGTGCGCGGATTGACACTACTGATTCTCTACTTTTGATCATGATTGAAATTTTCCATAGCAATTTTTAAAAAGATTCCCAGGGCCAGGTGCGGTGGCTCACGCCTGTAATCCCAGCACTTTGGGAGGCCGAGGCGGGTGGATCACGAGGTCAAGAGATCAAGACCATCCTGGTCAACATGGTGAAACCCCGTCTCTACTAAAAAACTACAAAAAATTGGCTGGGCATGGTGGTGCGTGCCTGTAATCCCAGCTACTCAGGAGGCTGAGGCAGGAGAATTGCCTGAACCCAGGAGGCGGAGGTTGCAGTGAGCCAAGATCGCGCCATTGCACTCCAGCCTGGGTAACAAGAGCGAAACTCTGTCTCAGAAAAAAAAAAAAAAAGATTCGCAGAGAAGTCCTAGTCAGAGCAATCAGGCAAGAGAAAGAAATAAAGGGCATCCGCATAGGAAAAGAGGAAGTCAGATTGTCCCTCTTTGCAGACAACATGATGTTACCTATAGAAGAATCTAAAGGTCCTCAAAAAACTCTTGGAAGTGAAAAGCGAATTCAGTAAAGTTACATGATATGAGATCAATACACAAAACTCAGTAGCATTTCTACATACTAATATGTAGAAAACTAGCTGGAAAAGAAATCAAGACAGCAATCTTATTCATAATAGCCATAAAAATAATAATAAATCTAGGAATAAATTTAACCAAGGAGGTGAAAGATCTCTATAATGAAAACTGAAGGCCAGGCACAGTGGCTCTTATCTGTAAGCCCAATGTTTCAGGAAGCCAAGGCAGGAGGATCATTTGAGGTCAGGAGTTTGAGACCAGCGTGGGCAATATAGTGAGACATCATCGCTACAAAAATTTTTTAAATAATAATAATGCATGGTGTTGCATGCCCGTATTCCTCGCTACTCAGGAGATTGAGGCAGGAGGATTGCTAGGGTCCAGGAGTTCAAGGTTACAGTGAGCTAGGGTTGCACGACTACACTCCAGCCTGAGTGACAGAACAAGACCTTGTCTTAAAAAAACAAACAGGCCAGGCGTGATGTCTCACACCTGTAATCCCAGCACTTTGGGAGGCCAAGGCAGGCAGATAACAAGGTTAAGAGATCGAGACCATCCTGGCCAACATGGTGAAACTCCATCTCTACTAAAAATACAAAAATTAGCTGAGCATGGTGGTGCGCACCTGTAGTCCCAGCTACTTGGGAGGCTAAGCCAGGAGAATCACTTCAACCCAGGAGGCAGAGGTTGCAGTGAGCCAAGATCGAGCCACTGCACTCCAGCCTGGCGACAGAGCAAGACTCCATCTAAGAAAGAAAGAGAGAGGGAGGGAGAGAGAGAGAGAGAGAGAGAAAAGAAGAAGAAGAAGGAGGAGGAGGAGGAGGAAGGGAGGGAGGGAGGGTGGGAGGGAAGGAGGAAGGAAAGAAGGAAAGAAAAGAGATACCTACACCTACTTTATTGCAGCACTATTCACAGCAGCCAAGATTTGGAAGCAGCCTAGGCGTCCATTAACAGACAAATGGAGGCCAGGTGCAGTGGCTCACAGCTGTAATCCTAGCACTCTGGGAGGCTGAGGCAGGCAGATCATGAGGTTGGGAGTTCGAGACCAGCCTGACCAACATGGTGAAACCCTGTCTCTACTAAAAATACAAAAATTAGCTGGGTGTGGTACTCCTTGTCATCACTCATGTGTGGGAGCTTAAAAAACTGAGCTCGTAGAAGTAGAGAGGAGAATTGTGTTAGGCAAGCCTGGGAGGGGAAGAGGGAGGGAGGAAGAAGAGAGGTTGGTTAATGGAGGCAGAATTACAACTGGACAGAAGGAATGAGTTCAAGTGTTCCATGACACTGTAAGGTAACTCAAGTTAACTATAATTTATTATATATTTTCAAAACGCTAGAAAAGCAGATTTGGGTTTTTTTTGGGGGGGAGGGTTATTTATTTGTTTTTATTTTATGAGATAGAGTCTTGCTGTGTCACCCAGGCTGGAGTGCAGTGGTGCAATCACGGCTCACTGCAACCTCAGCTTCCAGGCTTCACGATCCTCCTACCTCAGCCTCTCAAGGAGCTGGGACTATAGGTGTGCACGAACCAAGCCCTGATCATTTTTTTATCTGTAGAGACAGGGCTTCACTCTGTCGCCCAGGCTGGTCTCAAACTCCTGGGTTCAAGCAATCCTCCTCCTTTCGCCTCCCAAAGTGCTGGGATTACAGTCATGAGTCACCACAGCCACCAAGAGTGGAACTGTGATGTTCTCTACACAGATAATGATAGACGTTAGAAGTGGTGGGTCTGAGAATTACTCTGATTTGATCATTACCCATTGTATACATATATCCAAATATAGGGTACAGGGTGATATTTGGATACATGGATACAATGTGTAATGATCTAAATAAACATGATATAAATTATTATGCAGCAACTAAAAAAAAAAAAAAAAAAGAAGACATTTCTCAAGCCTCCCCCGGGAACAGCTGATCTTGTTTATCTCTCTGCAGAAGTGGGGCTCCCCCAGGAACAGGGTCTTGGGTGCTGGTTGAGCTCCACTGGGCAGGCTTGAATGCCGCACCTGAGCAAAATTCGGGTTTCAGCAAAGCCATAAAGTCCATGGAAGCAGAGAAGTAAAACAGGTCCTCAGGGGAAAGCTGAGGGCATCGTTTGGACTTCTCGATCCAATTCCTTCCATCCCAAGCCAGCCTTTCTTCCTCTGGGTCGCTTTTGCCCCTCCTTTCTAAGGAGGCATAAACAAGACCCAGGACTCCCTCTGCCTCTCTCTGCGGCAACTCAAGACGCAGGGCTTCCTTGGTGCACCCTGGTTCCCAGGGACGCGGCCCCAGGCAGGAGGCACCAGAAGGCTCTGGCCGCTGCTTGCTCCCTCGGGGTCCCTCTGCAGACATCACTCCCACTGCATATCCCGGCCTGGAGGCCTCGCAGGTCACACCTCGTGCTCCGTCTCCCCCAGATTCTCCACAGGGCAGGTCACCAATTTCTGGCCAAGTTTAAATTATTTCCAATTCTAGTTCTGGCATTTAGGGAAGCAAGCTTGCTGCATGAAGACCACACCAAGTATGCTTTTCTCTTCCCTATTGCTTTCATTTTTATACTTTCCTCGTCTTAAAAAATCTGTCAGTCTGGGCGCAGTGGCTCATGCCTGTAATCCTAGCACTTTTGGAGGCCAAGGTGGGAGGATCACTTGAAGTCAGGAGTCTGAGATCAGCCTGGCCAACATGGCGACACCCCTCCCCCCAGCTCTACTAAAAATACAAAAATTAGCCAGGTGTGGTGGCAGGTGCCTGTACTCCCAGCTACTCTGGAGGCAGAGGCAGGAGAATCGCTTCAACCCAGGAAGCAGAGGTTGTAGTGAGCCAAGGTCATGCCACTGCACTCCAGCCTAGACAAGACTCCATCTCAAAAAAACACCAAAAAACAAAAAACCTCTGCCTAACCAAAAACATTCTCATTTGATCAGCCGGCCAGGGCAGAATCTCTCAATGGAGCAGACCCCGACTAGAAGCCCTGGGCTCCGACACGGGCGCTTTTCCAAACCACAGCAGTCATTCTTCCCGTAGAGGCCACGTCTCTGCAGAAGGGAAAACCTCCTTCTCCTGTGATCACACATCACACCTGGAATTTGTTTTCTTTTTCTTCCTTCCTTTCCTTTCTTTTTTTCTTTCTTCCTTTCGTTCTCTTTCTTTTTCCTTTCTCTTTTTCTTTTTTTTTTTTTTTTTTTTTTTTAGACAGAGTCTCGCGCTGTCACCCAGGCTGGAGTGCAGTGGCATGATCTCAGCTCAATGCAATCTCCTCCTCCTGGGTTCAAGTGATTCTCCTGCCTCAGCCTCCCAAGTAGCTGGGACTACAGGCATGCACCACCACACCTGGCTAATTTTTTGTAATTTAATAGAGATGGGGTTTTGCCTTATTGGCCAAGCTGGTCTCCAACTCCTGACTTCAAGTGATCCACCTACCTCAACCTCCCATAGTGCTGGGATTAGAGGTGTCAGCCACCTCACCTGACCTTCCTTCCTTCCTTTCTCTCTCTCTCCCCTTCTCTTTCCTTCCTTCCTTCCCTCCTTCCTTCCTTCCTTTTCTTTTTCTTTTTCTTTCTTTCTTTTCCTTCTGTCTTTGTCTTTCTTTTCCTTCTTTCTTTCTCTCTCTTTTCTTTCTTTCTTTCTTTGACGGAGTTCCACTCATTGCCCGGAAAAGCGCGATCCTGGCTCACTGAAACCTCCACCTCCTGGGTTCAAGCGATTCTCCTGCCTCAGCCTCCCAAGTAGCTGGAATTACAGGCCTGGGCCACCACGCCCAGCTAATTTTGTATTTTTAGTAGAGACAGGGTTTCTCCATGTTGGTCAGGCTGGTTTCAAACTCCTGACCTCAAGCAATCCATCCGCCTTGGCCTCCCAAAGTGCTGGGATTACAGACGTGAGCCACCACGCCCGGCTCCTGCCTTCCTTCTACCCTCCCTCCATCTCTCTTCTCTTTCTTTCTTTTTTTTTTTTTTGTTCTTTCTTTCTTTATCTCTCCCTCCCTCTTCTTCTCTCTCTCCCTCCTTTTCTTCCTTCCCTTCCTCCCTTCCTTCGTTTCCTTCCTCCCCTTGCTTCCCTCCTTTCTCCTCTCCTTCTTTCTTTCCTTTTTTCTTTCCCTCCCTCCCTTCTTTCCTTCTTTCCTTCTTTCCTCCCTCCCTCCCCTCTCCTCTCTTCTCTTCTCCTCTCCTCCTCTCTCTTTCTCTTTCTTCTTTTTCTCTTTCTCTCTCTTTCAAGACAAGAATCTCACTCTGTCACCCAGGCTGGAATGCAGTGGTACCATCACAGCTCACTGCAGCCTTGAACTCCTGGGCTCAAGCAATCCTTCCACCTCAGCCTCCCGGGTAGCTGGCACCACCAGTGCACACCACCACGCTTGGCTACTTGGAATTTCTTTTTTTATTTTTATTTTTATTTTTATTAAGATGGGGTTTCACCATGTTGGTCAGGCTGGTCTTGAACTCCTGACCTCAGGTGATCCGCCCGCCTTGGCCTCCAAAGTGCTTGGATTACAGATGTGAGCCACCATGCCCGGCTTGGAATTTCTTTACCCAACTTGAGGTGCAGGCAGACCCAGCCCTGGAGAGGCAGGAATGCGGCAGCAGCCGTGGAGAAGCGTCTGTCTGTGTGTCCCCCAGGGTCAGTGGCTCCTTTGCCCTGTTTCTGTCTTGGAAAGTAAAACCAATCAGACAAACATCATCTTCTTCTGGGAACACCACCTGGAGATGCATGCCTTGTGAATGTCGAAAATCCTGCTCTTCCCTGTCCCTGAAGCCACATCTGTTTTTGGTTTTCTTTTCTTCTTCTTTTTTTCTTTTGAGACGGAGTCTCGCTCTGTTGCCCAGGCTGGAGTGCAGTGGTGTGATCTCGGCTCACTGCAATCTCTACCACCTGCGTGCAAGTGATTCTCCCACTTCAGCCTCCTAAGTAGCTGAGATTCCAGGGATGGGCCACCACACCCAGCTAATTTTTGTATTTTTAGTAGAGACCGGGTTTCACCATGTTGGCCAGGCTTGTCTCAAACTCCAGACCTCACGTGATGTACTCACCTCAACCTCCCAAAGTGCTGGGATTACAGGCGTGAGCCACTGACCCCAGCCCCTGTCTTTTGGTTTTCTTAAAATCCTTGTCCTGCCATTTCCTCTGTGAATTTTTTTACTGTTTTTGACACTTGGACATTATAGCTGTCCCCAAGCTTCTTTTTTTTTTTTTTTTTTTTTTGCATCAAATTAAAAAATTTGAATAATTAAAAATAAGCTTCAAGCCTGGACGTGGTGATTCATACCTGTAATCCAAGCACTTTGAGAGGCCAAGGAAAGGGGATCATTTGAGCACAGCAGTTTGAGACTAGCCTGGACAATATAGCAAAACGTTGTCTCTACAAATAAAAAATAAAGTAAAATAAAATAAAAAATTGACTGGGCACTGTGGCTCACGCCTGTAATCCTAGCACTTTGGGAAGCTGAGGTGAGTGGATCACCTGAGATCAGGAGTTCAAGACCAGCCTGGCCATCATGGTGAAACTCCACCTTAAAAAATAATTAATTAATTAATTAATTAAAATAAAAAATTAGCCAGGTGTGGCGGCATGTGTCTGTGGTCCCAGCTACTCAGGAGGCTGAGGTGGGAGAGTAGCTTGAGCCTGGGAAGTCAAGGCCACAGTGAGCTGTGATGATGCCACTGCACTCCAGCCTGAATGGCAGAGGGAAACCTCATCTCAAAAAAAAATTAAATAAGGCCAAGCGCAATGGCTCACTCCTGTAATCCCAGCACTTTGGGAGGCCAAGGCAGGTGGATCACCTGAGGTCAGGAGTTTGAGACCAACCTGGCCAGCATGGTAAAACCCTGTCTCTACTAAAAATACAAAAATTAGCTGGGCATGGTGGTATGCACCTATAATCCCAGCTACTCGGGAGGCTGAGGCAAGAGAATCACTTGAACCCCGGAGGCAGAGGCTGTAGTGAGCTGAGATTGCACCATTGCACTCCAGCCTGGGAGACAGAGTGAGACTCCGTCTCAAAAAAATAAATAAAAATAAATACACTAATTAATTAATTAAAATAAAATAAAAATAAGCCACCAAACAAGGGAGAGTTAATTAAAGGTGCAGGGAGATGTTCGACGCACAGAGTGAGGGAAGGGCACTTGGAGGGCATCTGTCTGGCCCCCTTGCCACACGGCTGGCAGAACACAGACTGTGTCCCCATATTTGAGCCTCACAGTCCCTAGCCTCAGCTGTTTTTTAATTTTTTTATCTACAATTTTAAACTACTGTTGCATTTATTAGAACAACGGGAGAGCTTATTGAGGTTGTATTTTTATTAAAATTTATATTAACTTTTGCTATCAGTGCAATTGTAGATTAATTAATTTGTACCACTCTTCTAAAGCAAAAACGTACTAGAGCCAATCCCAAATTACCTCAAATGTGAAACAAGTCAAGCCAGAGAAAGAGCAAGAGTGATCTCCAAACACACATTTAGACTTGGAAGAAGTCTGAGACTGAGGCGCTGAGTCAGCAAGGTGGAGTCTTGGGAGAAAGTTTCCCCTCATCTAGGAAGGACTCAGGTGAAGTTCCGCATTCCGCTTGAAGAAAGGAGCTCTTGGCCGGGTGCGGTGGCTCAAGTCTGTAATCCCAGCACTTTGGGAGGCCGAGGCGGCAGATCATGAGGTTACGAGGTCCAGAGATCAAGACCACCCTGGCGAACATGGTGAAACCCTGTCTCTATTTCCTTTTTTAATTAAAAATAAAAAATAAAAATAAATTTTAAAAAAAGGAAGGGGCTCTTACTCATTAATTCTGATAAACAAACACATACCAATTTACTCTTTTAGTTTAGTTTTGGGGAGTGCAGTTCTTTTTTTCTTTTCTTTTTTTCTGAGATGGAGTTTCCCTCTTGTTATCCACCCAGGTGAGAGTGCAGTGGCACCATCTTGGCTCACTGTAACCTCCACCTCCCAGGTTCAAGCATTTCTCCTGCTTCAATCTCCCGAGTAGCTGGGACTACAGGTGTGCATCAGCACACCTGGCTAACTTTTGTATTTTTAGTAGAGATGAGGGTTCACCATGTTGGCCAGGCTGATCTCGAACTCCTGACCTCAGGTGATCCACCCGCCTCAGCCTCCCAAAGTGCTAGGGTTATAGGCAAGAGCTACCATGCCTGGCCTGGGGTGTAGTTCTAAGAGTTTAAACTGAGGTTAGATTCACATGATCTGAAATTCACTATTTTAAAGTGAGAAGCAGCCAGGCATGATGGCTCACACCTGTAATCCCAGAACTTTGGGAGTCTGAGGTAGGTGGATCATTGGAGATCAGGAGTTCGAGACTGGCCTCGCCAACAAGGTGAAACCCTATGTCTACTAAAAATACAAAAATTAGCCAGGTGTGGTGGTGCACGCCTGTAGTCCCAGCTACTCGGGAGGTTGAAGCAGAATTGTTTGAACCCGGGAGATGGAGGTTGCAGTGTGCCAAGATTGTGCTACTGCCTGGGAGACAGTGAAACTCTGTCTCAAAAAATTAAAAAAATAACAAACAGTCCAGGCATGGGGGCTCATGCTGTCATCCCAGCAAGAGAGATGGGAGGCTAAGGCAGGTGGATCACTTGAGGCTAGGAGTTTGAAACCAGGCTGGGCAACAGAGCAAGACCCCATCTCTTTTTTTTTTTTTTTTTTTTAAGATGGGATTTCACCGTGTTGGTCAGGCTGGTCTTGAACTCCCGACCTCAGGTGATCCACCCGCCTTGGCCTCCAAAGTGCTTGGATTATAGGCATGAGCCACCACGCCTGGCCAATTATTTTTATTTTTTATTTTATGGATGAGAGGTTCTTACATTGACCGGGCTGGCCTCGAACACCTAGCCTCGCCTCCTCAAATGCCAGGACAACTGGCCTGAGCCACCGCAGCTCCCACAAGACCCCATATCTACAAAAAAAAAATACAAAAATTAGCCAGGTACTGTGGCGTGTGCCTATAACCTCAGCTACTTGGGAGGCTGAGGCAGGAGAATCACTTGAACCCGGGAGGCAGAGGTTGCAGTGAGCAGAGATCACACCACTACACCCCAGCCTGGGCAACAGAAGTGAAACCCTGTCTCAAGAAAAAAAGGAAAAAAAAAATCAGCCATGCATGGTGGTGCACACCTGTAGTTCCAGCTACTTAGGAGGCTGAGGCAGAAGATCACTTGAGTCTAGGAAGTCAAGGTTGCAGTGCATCATGATCGCATCACTGTACTTCAGCCTGGGTGACAGAGTGAGAACCTGTCTCAAAAACAGAATAGCAAATGGAGCTGAGGCAACCCTGGCCACCTTCATTCCCCTGGTCTGGACGTTCTTGGCTGAGAGGGCATCACAGCCATTCCAGAGCCTCCTACATGGGGCCACTGGACTGGGCAGTGTGGGCTGCCCATGTGGCTGGCTTGGCTTTCCTGCCTGGCCCCCACAAGTCCTCATCTGTGCCCAGCAGCCAGGTCTTCCTGTAATGACAACGCTCGTAAGTTCGCCAGTTGAATCAAGCCCCCAAGCTCCTGCCATGGGTCCCAAAGCTCTCCAGGGTCTGTGTCCAGGGACCCTGTGGGCCAAGCACCACAACGGACGGCCGTGACATGGTCCAACCCCACCTGCTCTTGAGAACGGAAACGGAGTTCATTTCCTGCGGCTTTTCCCGGGTGAATCCCAGCAGAGATACTCAGGCATGAATAACCCACACAGACATCAGCGTCGGCCGCTGCAGTCGCCAAATGGAGGCCGGGCAGCCGCTCCTTTGCACTGTCAGACAGGAAGGGGTGCGGTGGGTCTGGGTAGTGCCGAGAGGAGAAAGGCAGATAGCAGAGAGCGAGACAGGAAACCAGCCAGGCCCGTCTCAGGTCGGCCTCCAGCCCTGGTCCCTCTGAGCAAAGCAGCTACGGTGTGGGTGTGGAAAGTGCGGCCTTTGAGTCAACGGCGCCCCCCACACCCTGGGCACAGGGCACATCTGGAGCCCAGGTGTTCCAGCTCCGCCTGGCAGCCGGCCAGCAGGCGGGATCCCGCTCCCCTTCCTCTGACCTCGCCACGCTCCGCGCTACCCGAGGAACAATTTGGAGTCGTCTCCTGAATTGGAGGAGGCCAAACGGCAAAGCAGCTTCTGTCTGGGAGCCCCGGCTTGGCTTTTCACCCCTTACCCTGGCCTGACCCAGCCTTCTGCGCTCAGGCTGGAGAAAGAGGGGGCAGGAGGTGCTGGGCTGACCGCTCCTGCCTAATTAGAGCAGCTGGGATGAGAGGCATCTGCATTCCACAAAGCTCCAGCACCAGCGGATGGTGGATGATTTTCCTGGGAATGTCGTGAAGAGAGGTTTCCACTCGGCTTTGGTAACACAAGCCTGCACACATTAGGAAACTCCCCTGTAGGGGCCTTCGGCCTAGGGCGTGGCTGGAGGGGGCCTGTGGGCAGCAACGCAGCACCGAGACAGTCGCCCCACGTGGCTAACATGCCTCTTTAACTCTTTCCGATAGTGAGCACCGCCTCCTGCCATTGATACACAAGATGAGCGTTTAGAAAGGGCTTTACATCCCGCGTTTGCATTTTTTCTCTTTTGAGAGGCTCGGTGGTGAGATGACTAACTGCAGAGAGCAGACCCTGGCCTGCTGGAGGGTCCGCGGCTCCTGGGAGCGGGCGGTGAGCCGGAGCTCGCGGCCGCCAGGAAGCCCAGGGCGATGATTTGTCTGTCAAAGCTTGAAAGCGTAAATGCAGTTATCAAAATAAGCACCGGCTCCTATGCATGGGACCAAAAATAAATTAGGGCGGGCCAAAAAGAAACGGGCCAGCTGCCAGCAGAAACCCCGGCGTCTCGGAGAGGAGTCTATAAAGGCAATCCTGTTTGTTTGGATGGCGTTCTCAAGGAAAACCTTCTTTGAGTGGAATTCTGTGTGTTTCTTCCCACAATTTCTTTTTTTTTTTGTTTGCTTTTTTTTTTTTTTTTTTTTTTTTTAAGAGACAGGGTCTGTTGCCCAGGCTGGCTCAGTCTCGGCTCACTGCAACCTCTGTCTCCCAGGCTCCAGTGATCCTCCCACCTCAGCCTCCTGAGTAGCTGGGATTACAGGTGCCCGCTACCATGCCTGGTTAATTTGTTGGGTGTGTTTGTTTATTTTATTTATTTTTATTTATTCATTTATTTATTTAATTCAATTTTTTTTAGATGGAGTCTCTCTGTTGCCAGGCTGGAGTGCAGTGGCACTATCTCACACACTGCAACCTCTGCCCCCTGGGTTCAAGCGATTCTCCTGCCTCAGCCTCCCGAGTAGCTGAGATTATGGGTGCTCACCACCACACCCGGCTAATTTTTGTATTTTCAGTAGAGTCAAGGTTACCAGATTGGCCAGGCTGGCCTCGAACCCCTGACCTCATGATCCACCTGCCTTGGCCTCCCATTGTGCTGGGATTACAGGTGTAAACCACCACACCTGGCTAATTTTTTTGTGTGTGAGATGGAGTCTCCTTCTGTCGCCCAGGCTGGAGTGCAGTGGTGCAATTTCAGCTCACTGCAACCTCCACCTCCTAGGTCCAAGCGATTCTCGTGCCTCAGCCTCCCGAGTATCTAGGAGTACAGGTGTGCACCACCACACCAGGCTAATTTTTTGTATTTTTAGTAGAGACAGGGTTTCACCATGTTGGCCAGGCTGGTCTTGAACTCCTGACCTCAGGTGATCCACTCACCTCGACCTCCCAAAGTGCTGGGATTACAGGTGTGAGCCACCGCACCCAACCTGAAATTTCTTAAAATGAAATTAAATGAACAAATGGTTATTGTGGTTGGATGATGAGTAAGGTATTATTTGGGGTGATGTAAGCTGTCTTAAGGTGAAATAAGGACATATGTTTTCTTTTTTTTTTCTTTTTTGAGATGAAAGTCTCACTCTGTCACCCAGGCTGGAGTGCAGTGGCATGATCTTGGCTCACTGCAACCTCCACCTCCTGGGTTCAAGTGATTCTCCTGCTTCAGCCTCCCAAGTAGCTGGGATTACAGGCATAAGCCACCATGCCCAGCTAATTTTGTATTTTTAGTACAGATGGGTTTTCTCCATGTTGGTCAGGCTGGTCTCAAACTCCCGACCAAAGGTGATCCGCCCGCCTCCGCCTCCCAAAGTGCTGGGATTACAGGCATGAGCCACCCTCCTCAGCCCAGGACATACATTTTCAAACAAGAACATTTACCTCAGCAGGCATTTGCTGAAAGAACTACCGGGCCAAGTGCGGTGGCTCTTGCCTGTAATCCCAGCACTCTGGGAGGCCAAAGTGGGTGGATGGCTTGAGTCCAGGAGTTCGAATCCAGCCTGGGCAACATGGTGAAACACTCTTTCTACAAAAAAAAAAAAAAAAAAGCTGGGTGCGGTGCACCTGTGGTTTCAGCTACTCAGGGGCTGAAGTGGGAGAATCCCTTGAGCCCGGGAGGCGGAGGTTGCAGTGAGCCAACATTGTGCTACTACACTCTAGCCTGGACGGCAGAGTGAGATCATATCTCAAAATATAATAATTTTAAAAAGACAAAGAACTACTGAGGAAATAAAGAAATTCCAGCAGAGGGAAGTGAGATGCATGAGGCATTGGTGATATTTAAAAAAAAAAAAAGGTGGCCAGGTGCAGTGGCTAACACCTGTAATCCCAGAGCTTTAGGGGGCCAAGGTGGGAGGATTGAGTTCAGGAGTTTGAGACCAGCCTGGGCAACATAGCAAGTCCCATCTCGAGAAAAGAAAAATTACCCGGTGTGGTGGTGCATGCCTGTGGTCCCAGCTACTCAGGAGGCTAAGGTGAGAGGATCACTTGAGCCCAGGTTGAGACTGCAGTGAGCTGATTGAACCACTGTACTCCAGCCTGGGCAACACAGTAAGCCTCTGTCTTAAAAAAAAAAAAAAATGAAAACAAAGTGCCAGTTGAAATAGCATGTAACACAGAGGATCATCGTGACAATTGAAGAAATCTAAGGTCCCTGTCTGCTTCAGGAGGACGGTAAGATTTTGGTTCATCGCAGATTTTGTTAATTCAAGTATCCCCATTAAAAATTAAGGGTAGGCCGGGCCTGGTGGCTCATGCCTATAACCCTAGCACTTTGGGAGGCTGAGGTGGGTGGATCACCTGAAGTCAGGAGTTCAAGACCAGCCTGGCCATATCATGGTGAAACCCCATCTTATTAAAAAACAAAAAAATTAAGAGTAGGCTGATCGTGGTGGCTCACCTCTATAATCTCAGCACTTTGGGAGGCCGAGGTGGGTGGATCACTTGAGGTCAGGAATTCAAGACCAGCCTGCCCAACATGGTGAAACCCTGTCTCCACTAAAAATAAAAAAATTAGCCAGGTGTGGCAGCCTGCACCTGTCATCCCAGCTACTCAGGAGGCTGCGGCAGGAGAATTGCTTGAACCTGGGAGGCAGAGGTTGCAATAAGCCTAGATTGCACCATTGCACTCCAGCCTGGGAGACAGAGTAAGAGTCCGTCTCAAAAAAAAAAAAAAAAAAATAGGAGTACAGAAGTTCTGCCTTATCCAGAGGGAATATGTTCTAAGGCCCCAGTGGATACCTGAAACTGCAGACCGTCCTGAACCCTACTTATACTAGATTTTTTTCTATGGACACATATACACCTATGATAAAGTTTAATTTATAAATTAGGAAGAGATCAACAACAACTAATAATAAAATAGAGCAATTATAGGCTGGGTGTGATGGCTCATGCCTGTAACCCCAGCACTTTGGGAGGCCAAGGTGGTGGATCACCTGAGGTCAGGAGTTCGAGACCAGCCTGGCCAACCTCATGAAAACCCACGTCTACTTCATATGTAAAAATACAAAAATTAGCCAGGTGTGGTGGCAGGTGCCTGGAATCCCAGCTACTTGGGAGGCTGAGACAGGAGAGAAGCTTGAACCCAGGAGGTGGGTGTTGCAGTGAGCCGAGATCGCACCACTGCGCTCCAGCCTGGGCAACAAAGAGCAAAGAAACTCCATCTTAAAAAAAAAGAAATAAAGCAATTATAAGAATAGACTGTAATACATGTTATGTGAATGTAGTCTTTCTCTCTCTCTCTCTCTCCCAAGATACTGCAACATTTTCAGACTGAAACAACAGAAAGCAAAACCTTAAATCAGGGGGCACTGCTGTCCTCCGAAAAGTTTACACTTCTACGGCAGTGAGGCAGACCTTCATCTTAAGTGAATTTATTTAAGCTACAAGAGCAAACTGGTTTAAAAAACACAATTCATAGTTGATCATACAAGTGGCCATGTCCGTGCAGGTGGCCTGTGAATGACTAAAGCTTGGAAACATTGCTGCAACAGATGTCACAGAACTTACTTTTAGATGAAGGACATCCAATTTGTTTGAGTGTTTGGGATTTGTTTTTTTCCTGTGCAATCCTTGAGAGCTATCTTCAGGCTGGGCACGGTGGCTCATGCCTGTAATCCCAGCACTTTGGGAGGCCGAGGTGGGTGGATCAGGAGTTTGAGATCATCCTGCCTGATGTGTTGAAGCCTCATCTCTACTAAAAATGCAAAAATTAGCTGGGCATAGTGGCAGGCACCTGTAATCCCAGCTACTGGGGAGGCTGAGGTAGGATAATTGTTTGAACCCAAGAGATGGAAGTTGCAGTGAGCCAAAATCGCACTACTGCACGCCAGCCTGGGGGGACACATCGAGACTCTGTCTCAAAAAAAAGAAAAAATAGCTGGGCCTGGTGGCACCTGTCATCTCAGCCACTTGGGAGGCTGAGGCAGGAGAAATCCATTGAACCTGGGAGGTGGAGGTTCCAGTGAGCAGAGATCGTGCCACTGCACTCCAACTTGGGTGACATAGCAAGACCCTGTCTCAAAAATAAAATAAAATAAAATAAAATAAAATAAAATAAAATACAAAAATTAGCTGGGCATGGTGGTGAACGACTGTAATCCCAGCTACCTGGGAGGCTGAGACAGGCCAATCACTTGAACCCAGGAGGCAGAGGTTGCAGTGAGCCGAGATCGCACCAGTGCACTCCAGCCTAGGCAACAAGAGTGAGACTCTGTCTCAAAAAAAAAAAAAAGAAGAAGCAAATGAAGAAAAGAAACCTATCTTCAGACCCTTATCCATGTATGCTTTGAGCATTCATAATTACATCTTTTAGATTTTCAAATGACTCCAGAATCTGTGGGTGGTATTGGGTGGTATTTAAATGAAGTCGCCGCTTGGTATCTGGAGATCATCTATTTTCTTAAACCAAATGCACAGCTGAGGACTTCTGCTTTGGCGCTGTTCTGTTCCTGGTGTCACTAGTCGTGGTTTTAAATGAACGCAGGCAAGAAGGCCTGGAACCCAGGGGACCTCACTCAGCCCAGCTGAGCCCAGACACTACCAGAAATTCACGACAACACTACTTCTGAGGCTTGCCAAAATAAATACGAAGCTCTTCACACAGCCTAGGGGGTGCGACTGACTACAAGCATCGTGCTTTTTCCTATAGAATCTGAGTTAGAGGGGAACTGCCTTGTTCTCTGAAATCCTTAGTTGTGTGTGTGCACGCACACATGCACACACATGTACACACACGTGCACGCACATACACGCACGCATACACACAGCTCCAGCAAAGCCCAGTGCTGCCAATGGGGCAATGCACATGTGCTATTTGAGGGGCATTTGTCCAGCCAGTCCTGGCCGAGAAGGCTCAGACCTAAAACCAAGACAGAGTGGGGTACCTGGGCAGAGTGGCTGGCATGCCACCCTCTCCTGAGTCTCTGGTAGCCTTATTTAATTTTTTTTTTTTAAGATGAAGTCTCCCTGGTGATATCACCCAGGCTGGAGTGCAATGGCACTATCTGGGCATCTGGGCTCACTGCAACCTCTGCCTCCCTGGTCCCAGCGACTCTCCTGCCTCAGTCCCCGAGTAGCTAAGATTACAGGCATGCACCACCATGCCTGGCTAAGTTTTGTATTTATAGTAGAGACAGGGGTTTCACAATGTTAACCAAGCTGAACTCGAACTCCTGACCTCAAGTGATCCGTCTGCCTTGGCCTCCCAGAATGCTGAGATTGCTTATGTGAGCCACTGTGCCCAGCGTGGCCAGCCTTATTTATTTTACATTTTGTTTATTATTTGAGAGTTCAGAGGAAATTACTCGACAAATCTTCATATTAAAGAGAAATTTTTCACATTCAGCCAGCTTTAATCACCATCAAAATCTACCCACAGCTCTCTTCCCTCCATCACCTGTTGTCGGAGTTTCTGAGTATGGCTAAAATCTGAATGTGACAGGTCTTCCCAGGTATCAGTAACTTACATACATTTCCAGATCCCCCTTGGCACCTGTGGTTCTCAGGAATACTCCTTCCAACCTTATGGAGAATAAATTGCTACCCCCTTTAGGTTACATGTGGCTTGACGTCTTTCTGTTGTACAACCTCTTTGCACAAATATGTCGAATTTGAATTTTCACAAATGAGTTAGTCCCATTCAGTGGCTTATCAAGTCAGCTTTTAGTCCATGAAGGCCATTGTACTTTGATCATTGCATAGTGTAAACCTTCTTTTTCTACTGGTCCACAGATTCTCATTAGTGAAGTGCTATTCTTTTTTCATTGGGGCTAAAAATAAGAAAACTAGGGAGCCTCTGTTTTTTCTTTCTTTTTTTTTTCTTGCACAACCTTCACTCACTGCAATCTCCACCCCCCAGGTTCAAGTGATTCTCCTGCCTCAGCCTCCTGAGTAGCTGGGATTATAGGCGCCTACCACCACGCCTGGCTAATTTTTGTATTTTTAGTAGAGACAGGTTTCACCATGTTCACCAGGCTGGTCTCAAACTCCCGACCTCAAGTGATCCACCCTCCTCAGCCTCCCAAAGTGCTGGGATTACAGGCGTGAGCCACTGTGCCCGGCCCCTCTGTTTTAACTATATTCTGCACGACACTACTGTGGCAGTTTGGGGAAGAAAGAAGAGAAAGAATTTGTAGGCTGGGCACGGTGGCTCAGGCCTGTAATCCCAGCACTTAGGAAGGCAGAGGCAGGAGGATCGCTTGAGCCCAGGAGTTCGAGACCAGCCTAGATAACATAGCAAGACCCTGTCTCTACAAAGGAAATATTTTAAAAGTATCTGGGCATGGTGACACACACCTGTGGTCGCAGATACTTGAGAGGCTGAGGTGGGAGGATTGCCTGAGCCCAGGAGTTCAGGACCAGCCAGGGTAACATAGCGAGACTCCAACTCTAAAAAATTGGCCGGGCACAGTGGTTCACACCTGTAATCCCAGCATTTCAGGAGGCCGAGGCGGGAGGATCACTTGAGCTCAGGAGTTTGAGATCAGCCTGGGCAACATGGTGAAACCCTGTCTCTACTAAAAATACAAAAATTAGCTGGGCGTGGCGGCGTGCGCCTGTAATCCCAGCTACTCAGGAGCCTGAGGTGGGAGAATCACTCAGACCTGGGAGGCGGAGGTTGCAGTGAGCTCAGGTTGCACTCCAGCCTGGGCAACAGAGTGAGACCCCATCTCAAAAAAAAAAAAAAAAAAGAAATAAAATTAGCATCTGAGCGTGCTTTTGTTCTATGGAGGGCAGATGTCATTGGCTGATGACAAGGGAGGTGGCTGTGACAGCACAGCACAGTTGCTGAAAGTGCCTGCATAAGGGTCCCTGCTGATGCCACATGGCCACCTCCAGAGGACCAAACTGCCGGGAATATGGAGACAGGAATACCGAGAAGCCAGCACAGAGGCCTCACGACCTCTGCTCCCCAGGGCCTCCAGCTCTCGCTTTCCCAACAGCAGAGATGCACTTGGGAGAAGTGGCAGGGGCACTTCTGAAACTGAAAAGGTTCCCTTGTCCCACATGAAGTACCCTTCATGCCATGGGGATATGGCTTGCTACTTCAGTGCCCTGCTGCTAAACCTGTATGGGGGCATACAGACAGGCAGGCTGAGGGGTCCGACCCCACGGCAGTGTCTAGGGGTGAATGTTTACAGCTCCTGAAGCCCCAGTGGGCATGTGTTACAGGGTGCCCTATAGGCAGCTTGTGTTAGCCAGCTCAATTCAAGCCTTTACCTTGCTGCAAGGACAGAGGGCTTTCTGCATCCTTGTGCCTGCCTTGGTGGACCGGAGGATCACATTTGGGCTTGCAGAATGAATGCAAAGTTTTACTGAGTGGAAGTGGTTTTATTAAGCCAGAAGGGAGATGGTCTTTCCCTGGAGTTGGGTGTCTCGGTGGCCCCAGCTCTCCTCTGCCCCAGCCCAAACTCCACCTGGTCCACCGGTAGATGGGTCGATGGGTCAATGGTCTCCCAGCGTGCCAGCATGCCGGCATCCGTCGGTGCGCTCTCCTGCCAGTGTGCTCCTCTCGACAACCAGCTGCTTGCATCTTCTTCCTCCATTATGCTCCTCTCCACCTCTGGCCACCTGTGTGTCTGCCTGATCTCAGGTTTCTAGAGGCCCAGGATGAGGGCATGGTGGGCCAGGGTGGTCTTGGGAAATGAAACATTGGAGTAGGTAATGCCTGTCCTCACCTAGGTCTGTGGGGGTGGGGCCCTAGCCAGGGACCCGCCTTTCTCTACCCAGCGCTTCCCTCCTGCCTTCTGTATCATTTCAAGGGGCCACACTTTTCCCTTCCCAGTACTCCAGTGTCATTCCCACTGGAGAAGTGGCAAATGTGGCCGTGGCCTGGGTGGCCGGCTGCAGCGTTCATAGCTGCCAGTACTACCTGTACATCTTCTTCACAACTTTGCAAGGAAGCATTCCTGGTTTGGCGAATTTGTTGTTGTTGTTGCTTTTTTGAGACAGAGTCTCGCTCTGTTATGCAGGCTAGAGTGCAGTGGTGCAATCTCAGCCCACTTCCACCTTTGCCTCCTGGGTGCAGGCAATTCTCCTACCTCAGCTTCCCGAGTAGCTGGGAATCCAGGCGCCTGCCACCACGCCTGGCTAATTTTTGTATTTTTAGTAGAGATGGGGTTTTACCATGTTGCCCAGACTGGTCTCGAACTCCTGACCTCAGGTGATCCACCCACCTCAGCCTTCCAAAGTGCTGGGATTACAGGCCTGAGCCACTGCGCCCCACCCATTCCTGGTGTTTTGTTGGCTAAGGTTAAAAATCAATCTTAAGAAGCAACAATCTGCTTCCCAAGCTGTATATATATATAAATAAAAGAAGTAACAGAACTAAGCCGCTCTGAAGAGCGCTGTTCTTGTGCATGCCTATTCTCGGGGCTCCCTGGGTTTGTGCGGAGCCTCCCTGGGATGGAAGATTGGCAGCCTGGAGCCCTGGGGGACGGGCCATTCAGCATCTTTACCTTAATTACTTCCACGCACCATATGTATCCAAGGACCGCGTAAACAACAGCCCAAAACACCAGGAGGGAGGACTGCACTTCTTGCAGGGGCTTCTGCAGAACTTGGGAAAACTGCCAGCAAAACTCAAGAGCCAAGCACGGCGCCTGCCCCTGGCTCGAGGCCAAGTGGAGGCCGGGGAGCGCGTGGGCACGTGCCCCCAAAGAACTGCGCACTTCTTGGGGAGATCTGAGTCGGGGAGCTACCACCCAGTGCTGTCAGGACAGGCACAGACCCATCTCTAGTACGGAAATGACAAGCATTAGAATTCAGCGAGGCCAGGGTCGGGGACGGCTTCTGAGAATTTAGAGGCAAACAGTTTTGGTAGGTGAGGAAGTTAGAAGAAAATAAGACCCTTGACCCAAACTTCAAAAAAAAAGTTGTGTATTTTATTTTTATTTATTTATTGAGACAAAGTCTCGCTCTGTCTCCCAGCCTGGAGTTCGTGGCACAATCTCGGCTCACTGCAACCTCCACCTCCCAGGTGCAAGTGATTCTCTTGCCTCAGCCTCCCAAGTAACTGGGACTACAGGTGCTCGCCACTAACCTGGCTAATTTTTGCGTTTTTAGTAGAGATGGAGTTTCACCATGTTGGTCAGGTCGGTCTCGAACTCCTGACCTGAGCCATCATGCCCGGCACCTAACTTCACTTTAAAAATACTACTTTTCTGGCCGGGCACAGTGACTCACACCTGTAATCCCAGCACTTTGGGAGGCTGAGGCGAGCAGATCATGAGATCAGGAGATCGAGACCATCCTGGCTAACATGATGAAACCCCGTGTCTACCAAAAAATACAAAAAATTAGCTGGGCATGGTGGCACGTGCGTGTAGTCCCAACTACAGGAGACTGAGGCAGGAGAGTCACTTAAGTCTGAGAGGCGGAGGTTACAGTGAGCTGAGATCACACCATTGCACTCCAGCCTGGGCAACAAGAAACTCCGTTTCAAAACAAAGAAAAAGAAATGACTTTTCTTCATAAACAATAAACATGTTACATGAGTCTGTGTTTAACTATCTAGTCTGGGCTTCAGCCTTGGTGGCAGATGTCTTGTGTATCACATCTAAGAAGCTGCTGTTACTCCATAAATATTTATGGGCAACAGTAATCCTCCGACATTACGAGGATTTCTGTACTCATTTTATGACCCTGGTCGGCGTTCTGTGTTGGGTTAGAAGTCATTTCACCAAAGTGTTTCTAACACTCCAGAAACCCCTCTCCTCACCCTCGTCTCTGAATGAAGAGCAGAGCTACAACCAACGAGGGTCAGTAAAAGTGTTTAAACCCCTCCAACGCCGGGTAGCTGGGCCAGGTGGTGCCAGCGACACTGCTAATACAGCCGTGTTGGTCTGGTGCCTGGTTCAAAGGTATCTGGTGGGCCTTGCTTCATTGGTGAGTGAGATTTTCACAAGAAAGCATGAGATTTCTGGCTCCAGCCAACTTGGCCCTAAATCTAAGACTGTAGGAAAAATATCTGCTGTTTATATGGTCTTACTCCGTCTTAAAGGAATTTATGTATGCACTTAAAGTTTAGCTATTTATTTATTATTATTATTATTATTATTATTATTATTTTGAGACAGAGTCTTGCTCTGGAGTGCAGTGGCACTATCTCAGCTCACTGCAGCCTCTGCCTCCTGAGTTCAAGCGATTCTCCTGCCTCAGCCTCCCGAGTGGCTGGGATGACAGGCGCCCGCCACCTCACCCGGCTAATTTTTTGCATTTTTAGTAGAGATGGGGTTTTTACCATGTTGGGCAGGCTGGTCTCGAACTCCTGACCTCAAGTGATCCAACCAACTCGGCCTCCCAAAGTGATGGGATTACAGGCATGAGCCACCACGCCCAGCTTAGCCATTTCTTTAAAACAATCAGTGTGGGCCAGGCGCGGTGGCTCAAGCCTGTAATCCCAGCACTTTGGGAGGCCGAGGCGGGTGGATCACAAGGTCAAGAGATCAAGACCATCCTGGTCAACATGGTGAAACCCCATCTTTACTAAAACTACAAAAAATTAGCTGGGCATGGTGGCACGTGCCTGTAATCCCAGCTACTCAGGAGGCTGAGGCAGGAGAATTGCCTGAACCCAGGAGGCGGAGGTTGCGGTGAGCCG
>NW_022437052.1:4263019-4424990 GCF_009761245.1 Sapajus apella
GCACAAGGTCAAGAGATCAAGACCATCCTGGTCAACATGGTGAAACCCCATCTTTACTAAAACTACAAAAAATTAGCTGGGCATGGTGGCACGTGCCTGTAATCCCAGCTACTCAGGAGGCTGAGGCAGGAGAATTGCCTGAACCCAGGAGGCGGAGGTTGCGGTGAGCCGAGATCGCGCCATTGCACTCCAGCCTGGGTAACAAGAGTGAAACTCCGTCTCAAAAAAAAAAAAAACAATCAGTGTGCATGTTCTTCTCTGCAAGCTAGGAGGTCTCTCCTTTATTTTTCATCTATTGGTGTGGGAATTGTTAATTTAGTGGTTAATTTAATGAGCATCAATTGGCTAGGGGAACAGGACAAAGTTTCTGATCCCATGGAACTTACATTTTAGGGGAGACAGACAGAAAATAAAAATAGTCACTTAAATAGAGAGGAAAATACCAAACTGCAAAAAGTGCAAAGAAAATTAAAATAAGAGATTCAAAAAAGAGAGTGGCTCTGAGATGTTGGGGGGCAAGTGAAGTCCCCCCTGGGGGAGGGGTCTAACCTGATGTCCGCCCCACAAGGGAGCCAGACAGGCCAGAAAGGAGAGCTCAGGTCTCGAACCATTAATTTAAGGCTGGGTGTGGTGGCTCCTGCCTGTGATCCCAGCACTCCGGGAGGCAGGAAGATCACTTGAGCCCAGGAGTTCCAGACCAGCCTGAGGAACGCAGCAGGACCCAGTCTCTACCAAAAAAAAAAAAAAAAAAAAAGAATTAGCCAGGCATGGTGGCATGCGCCTTCAGTCCCAGCTACTGAGGAGGCTGAGGCGGGAGGATATCCTGGGCTCAAGACATTGAGGCTGCAGTGAGCTATGGTTGCACCACTGCCCTGTACTCCAGCCTGGGCAACAAAGTGAGGCCCTGTCTCAAAAAAAAAAAAAAAAAAAAGCAAAAAACCAAAATCACTGATGTGAACACAGTTTGTGAATCATAAAGGACTCCACAGGCTTCTGCACTCCCCCAACTGCCCCTCTTCAACCATTCTCCAGCCCTGGGAGGTGAACCCTGGAAATGCTGACCACAGTCTAATCCCCTCCATCCTGCAACCTGTGTGTGTGTGTGTGTGTGTGTGTGTGTGTGTGTGTGTGTGTGTGTGTGACAAAGTCTTGCTCTGTTGCAGAGGCTGGAGTGCAGTGGAACAATCACAGATCACTGCAGCCTCAACCTGCTGGGCTCAAGTGATCCTCCCACCTCAGCCTCCTAAGGAGCTGGGACCACAGACATTCACCACCGTGCCCAGCTAATTTTTTGATTTTTTGTGAGGATGAGGCCTCTCTATGTTGCCCAGGCTGGCCTCGAACTCCTGGGCTCAAGAAATCTTCCTGACTCAACCTCCCGAAGGCTGACAGGTGTGAGCCACCATGCCTGGCCCCAAATCCCTTTACAGCATGTAGGAAATAGTAACCAGACACCAGGCTGGACCCTGGATCTGGTAATAAAATCAAAGAAGGCGCCGCAGGCTGCATGGAAGGTGAAGTTCCTCCAGTTGAGGGGATGATCTGGACAGTCCATGCGCCAGGAAGCAGCAGTCTTTGGGGTCAGACAGCCCGAGGTGGAATTCCCACTCCGCTCTTCCCAGTCTAGACACTTTGGGCACAGTCCCTCGAAGCTTTGAGCCTCATGTCTGTGACTGTCACACACACTCCCCTGCAGGGTCACTGTGAAGACTGGACAAAGCATGACACAAAGGGCACAGGGACAAGGTAGGAACTGTTGGTTTTTTGTTTTGTTTTGAGACAGAGTCTCGCTCTGTCACCCAGGCTGGAGTGCAATGGCACCATCTCAGTTCACTGCAACCTCCACCTCCCGGGTTCAAGCGATTCTGTTGTCTCAGCCTCCCAAGTAGCTGGGATTATAGGCACCACCACCACACCCGGCTAATTTTTGTATATTTTAGTAGAGAAGGGGTTTCACCATATTGGCCAGGATGGTCTCGAACTCCTGATTTCAGGTGATCCGTCCACCTCTGCCTCCCAACGTACTGGGATTACAGGCATGAGCCACTGTGCCCAGCCGGTAGAAACTGTTTTTATCAGTGAAGAGCCCAATACTTAAATAAACAGCTCCCCACGCAGACAGATTTCTTCCCCAACATAAAGACCGCTGATCTCAGCTGAATACCTGCCTCCAGGAGTGAGTTAACTCCACAACCCCCTGTGCCTTAGCACACCCCCTCGGGGAACAGGGGAGAACTTGGGGGCCCAGGCCATCCGGAGCATCGCTGTCCTCTGCAGAAAGCTGCACCTGTGTGTCCCTGGGACACCTGCTGTGTTCAAGGACATGCTCCTGGGATTCTGCTAGGTTCAATCACCCTCTCTGCATTTCCAAAATACAGATAAAGGAAACTGACTAGATAAAAGGTTTTTCTATATGACCTCTCCACAGCCAATCCAGTTCCTGAAGGAAATGTCTAAGTTGCGTCGTCCAAACCAGAACAACATGATTTTTAAATGTAAATCTCTGGCCTGGGATCGCAGGTGCTCACGCCTGTAATCCCAGCACTTTGGGAGGCTGAGGTGGGAGGATCACCTGAGGTCAGGAGTTCAAGACCAGCCTGGCCAACATGGTGAAACCTCATCTCCTCAAAAATGCCAAAATTTGCTGGGCATGATGGCAGGTGCCTGTAATCCCAGCTACTTGAGAGGCTGAAGTGGGAGAATTGCTTGAACCTGGGAGGTGGAGGTTGCAGTGAGCCAAGATCGTGCCGTTGCACCCCAGCCTGGGTGACAGAAACTCCATCTCAAATAATGATAATAAATTTAAAGCTCTGAGCAGCACAGGTTTCCTGAGCCTTGTTGGAGCAGGAGTACTTGGAGCCTGAGGGATGCCTGTGAGGCAGAGAATGCCTGGGAGGCCGAGGGCTTCCATGCCTCGCTGGGCACCACTCTGCCAGCAGAGGCCAATGGTGAGCAAACAGTGCCACCCCCTGGCACCCAGCTCAGAGATGCTCATAAACAGGCTCTGCAAAGCCAGGGTGTCCTGAGAGAGGCAGGTGAACGGACGTCCTGGTGCAGCTGAGATTCCCATGCAATGTCCCAGAGCGGGGCTCGTCCAGGGAGACAGCTGCCCTGGGGTCAAGCCCACTCTCTCTACAGCTAGTACAGATTCGCTGGCTCCGGCACCGCCCTGCCCAGAGGCTGCAGGCAGGAACCGCCCGGCCCCTTCACAATCACCCTCTGAGGCAGCCACACTTATCTCCATCTGTCTTCTTCAGACCAGGAAACCAGCAGACGGGCCCACACAGCTGGGAAGCAGCAGAGTCTGGAGACAGCACCAGCGCGCCTCACAGCAGCACCCGCTCCCTGACATCAGGGCGACAGAGCTCTTGGATGGAGACCCACATGGGAAGAGCCACTGCCTGAGAAAAGCCAAGTGCGGCTGCACAGGGCCCCTCAGGTGCAGGCGGATGACTGGACTGAGGTGCCAAGTACGGACGGTGACTCACTCACTGTTCACACATTCACCCACCCACCGACATCCCCCACGGCCTCCACACAGGCCTTGCTCTAGGCACTGGAGCTGTGGTGGCCTCAGGTTATTTCTGTGTGTGTGTGTGTGTGTGTGTGTGTGTGTGTGTGTGTGTGTGTGTTGAGATGGAGTCTTGCTCTGTCACCCAGGCTGGAGTGCAATGGCACGATCTCAGCTCACTGCAACCGCCTCCCAGGTTCAAGTGATTCTCCTGCCCCAGCCTCCCATGTAGCTGGGATTACAGGCACCCACCACCATGCCGGGCTAATTTTGTGTTTTTTTTAATAGAGGCGGGGTTTCACCACTTTGGTCAGGCTGGTCTTGAACTCCTGAACTCAAGTGATCCTTTTGCCTCGGCCTCCCAAAGTGCTGGAATTACAGGCATGAGCCGACCGCACCTGGCCTGTTTTGGTTTTTGTATTTTGGTGAGGGGGCACAGGGTCTTGCTCTGTTGCCCAGGCTAGAGTGCAGTGGTACAATCATATCAGTAGCTCACTGCGGCCTGTACCTCCAGAGTTCAAGCAATCCTCCCATCTCAGCCTCCTGAGCAGCTGGGACCACAGGCAAGAGCCACCACGCTCAGCTAATTTTTAAATATTTTATAGACATGGGGTCTCTATATGTTGGCCAGGCTGGTCTCAAACAATCCTTCTGGTCTCAAGCAATCCTCCCACGTTGGCCTCCCACAGTGCTGGGGTTTAGGTTTGGGCCCGTGAGCCTGTGGCCTCGGTTTCATTTGTTCTGGTGCCTCTCCACTCTCCAGGTGACTGAGGGTCGCTGCTGATGCCACCCTGTTGCATATGGATTGCCCCACACTAGTAAACGACTCCCCCACTTCAACTCCCTTGGTGTTACACAACCTGAAGGTGACTCCGTTTTCCTGTTTAGACTCTGACTACCATGAAGCCACAGGAAGCTTCAAACGAGCAAATAACATCACGTATTTCTGTTTTTGAAATAAATGACTCTGGCCGTTGTGTTAAAGAAGGATATTACCAGGGTAAAGCCAGAGGCAGGAAGTCCAACTGGGAAGTGTTATGGCCGCCCTGGGGAGCCAGGACATGGCCTGGAGCAGGGCGGCTGCGGTGACAGGGACAGAGACTAGAAGGCAGGTTGGGAGATGTGTGGGGGTCATCAACAGCAGGGATACCCAAACTTTTTGGCACCAGGGACCAGTTTCGTGGAAGACAATTTTTCCGTGGACAGTGGGGGTAGGGGCGGTTTGGGGATGGTTCAAGCGCGTCACATTTATTGTACACTTTATTTCTATTATGATTACACTGTAACATGTAATGAAGTAATTCTACAACTGGCCATTATGTAGAATCAGGGGAGCCCTGAGCTTGTTTTCCTGCAACTAGGTGGTCCCATCTGGGGGTGACGGGAGACAGCGACAGATCCTCAGGTGTTAGATTCTCATAAGGAGGGCATGACCTAGATCCCTCGAATGCGCAGTTCACAGTAGGGTTCTGCTCCTATGAGAATCTAACGCCACTGCTGATCTGACAGGAGGCGGGGCTCAGGCAGTAACGCCAGCAATGGGGAGTGGCTATAAATATGGATGAAGTGGCCAGGTGCCTGGCTCACACCTGTAATCCCAGCACTTGGGAGGCTGAGATGGGTGGATCACCTGCAGTCAGGAGTTCAAGACGGCCTGGGCAACATGGTGAAATCCCGTCTCTGCTAAACACAAAAATTAGCCAGACATAGTGGTGCATACCTGTAATCTCAGCTACTTGGGAGGCTGAGGCAAGAGAACTGCTTGAACCCAGGAGGTGCAGGTTGCAGTGAGCCTAGATCGTGCCACTGCACTCCAGCCTGGGTGACAGAGTGAGACTCCGTCTCAAAGAAAAAAATACAGATGCAGCTTTGCCTGCTGCTTACCTGCTGCTCACCTGGTGTGCCGCCCAGTTCCTAACAGGCCTCGGAGGAGGACTGGTCTGTGGCATGGTGGTTGGGGACCCCTGGTCAACAGGACACAGTGATGGATGGGATTGGGGGTTAGGAAGGAAACGAGGCATCCGTGTCTCCTGGGTGTTGCCTGGCTGAGCTCCAGCTCTGGAGCTTTGTTCCAGACATGCTTTGTCTGAGTTCCAGGGAGCAGCCAGGCACTCACAGCAGCCACTGCCCAAGGTGGAAGGAAGGCAGGAGGCTGCGTCCCAATTTTGTCTAGGACTAAAGTTAATCTCCCTCCTTGAAATACACTTCTGAATTTTTTTTTTTTTTTTTTTTTTTTTTGATATGGAGTCTTACTCTGTCACCAGGCTGGAGTGCAGTGGCACAATCTCAGCTCACTGCAACCTCTGCCTCCTGGGTTCAAGTTATTCTCCTGCCTCAGCCTCCCCAGTAGCTGGGATTACAGGCGCCTGCCACTAAGCACAGCTAATTTTTGTATTTTTAGTAGAGATTGGGTTTCACCATGTTGGCCAGGCTGATCTCAATCTCTTGACCTTGTAATCCACCCGCCTCGGCCTCCCAAAGTGCTGGGATTATAGGCATGAGCCACTGTGCCCAGCAACACTTCTGAATTTTATGGGGAGGATCCGTCCTTTTCAAAAAGCTCAACTCCTAAGTTGGCATGGGAATGTTCCAGAAGGCAGAGATGGTTATTCCCTGTGTGCCAATGAATCTCAGGTTTGCTCAGGCAGCAAACTTGAGGCCATCAGGGTTTTGTTGGACATTTAGAACTATGCATACATTTGACTCCCTCGCCAATAAACTGCACCAGGGACACTTTGCATGTAGTTCTCTGCGCCTAAAAATTCACTCTAAAAATGTAGTATTTCAAGAAACCCCATTTCACCAGACAGAAATACATTTCCTAAGTCTACTTACTAAATCCAACTTGCAGGCTCTCTCATGGCAAAGCCCTGCTGGTGGTGGACAGCTGAGCGACCATGTGCCCTCGTGGTCAGCAGGTGGCAGTCCTGGGTACCCCAAATCTGAGAAAGCTGCGGAGAGAAAAACCTTACACGGAGCACATCCCTTAGGTAACTTAGCCTCCTTCTCCTAAGACCACTTTCTTCTTATTATTATTCTGTTTTTGGAGACAGGGTCTCTCTCTTTTGCCCAGGCTGCAGGGCAGTGGTGCGATCTCAGTTCACTGTGGCCTCAACCTCCCCATGCTCAGGCAATCCTCCAGCCTCAGCCTCCTGGGGAGCTGGGACCACAGGGATGTGCCATCACTCCCAACTAGTATTTTTGTACTTTTTCTGTATTTGGCAGAGTCCCTCCATGTTTCCCAGTTTCTTGAACTCCTGGCCTCAAGCGATCCTCCCACCTTGGCCTCCCAAAGTGCTGGGATTGCAGGCATGAGCCCCTGTGCCTGGCTGAGACCATTTTCTGACTTTGTTACAGGATTCCCTGGCATGGGGGTTGGGGGCCTCTGGTCAGCAGGATGCAGTGATGGATGGGATTTGTTACAGGATCCCCTGAGTCCCCAAACCCCAGCATTAAAGAGCTGGTTATAGACAGCCCATCTAGCCAGGCGCCTCATGGTCAGTGGAGGAGGTGAGGTTGCAGACTGAGAAGGCCTTGCCCAGGCTTTTTTATTATTGCTGTTATTTGTAGAGATGGGGTCTTCCTATGTTGCCCAGGCTGGTCTCAAACTCCTGGGCTCAAACAGTTCTCCCGCCCTGGTCGGAGAAGGGTTAGACTTAAGGTTAGGGTTAGGATTAGGTTTATGGGAAGCAATGCCATCATTTTAGTCTAGAAAGTCACGGCAGATAAATCACTTTAATTTACAGAATGTGGTTAGATGCATGCTTCTTTCTTTCTAGTCAAAGAAAAGTAGGCTAGAGCTTTTGCCAGAGAAAAAAGGTTACCCCTGGCACTCCTGGAAGCCTGGGCAGACCAGGAGCAGTGCTCATGCCTGTAACCCCAGCATCTTGTGAAGCCAATGCAGGAGGATCCCTTGAGCCAGGAGTTCAAGACCAGCCTGGGAAACATAGAGAGACCCCTCTTCTCTACAAAAAAAAATTTAAAAATTAGCTGGGCACGGTGGCTCATGCCTCTGAGCCACCATGTATTTGACAGCTGCTCAGGAGGCTGAGGTGGGAGGATTGCTTGAACTTGCGGGTGGAAGCTGCAGTCAGCTATTAATACAATCACACCACTGCACTCCAGCCTGGGCAACAGAGCGACCCTGTCTAGAAAAACGGAAACAAAAACAGATAGACTCAAAGACTCACTAATTCAAATTCAAAGCTTCTCAAAAGAAAAGATAGACTTCTTTTTGGGTGGGGCAGGGAACGGAATCTTGCTCTTTTGCCCAGGCTGGAGTCCTGTGCTGCAATCTCAGCTCACTGCAACCTCCACCTCCCGGATTCAAGCGATTCTCCTGCCTCAGCCTCCCAGGTAGTTGGGATTACAGGGGCCTGCCACCACACCCAGCAATTTTTTTTTGTATTCTTAGTAGAGATGGGGTTTCACCATGCTGGCCAGGCTGTTCTCAAACTCCTGACCTCAGGTGATCCGCCTGCCTCTGCCTCCCAAAGGGCTGGGATTACAGACGTGAGCCACCGCACCCGAGCCGTGACCTGTATTTCTACGTAGTTGTCATTTCAGGAATGTTGTAGATATGGAATCTCATGGGCTGCAGCCTCTAGAGTTGACTTTTTCTCATCCAGCACAGTTCTCTGGAGATTAACCCCAAGTTGTGAGTATCAACAGTCCCTTCCTCTTTCTTGCTAAACAGATTCCATCTGATGAGATTTTAAAAGAGAACAGTTTTAAAGACCACGTGCCACTTCTCAGATGAAGGAGGATCCGCCCTGCTGGGATCTGTAGCACTCGAATAAAAACACATTCTCGCGTATCACCAGAATCTTTAAAATGCCTAAAAAGTCTACTTGCTTGTCTCTTTTTTAAGGAACTAACTTAATCACTTCTTTTTTTCTAAGATGGAGTCTGGTTCTGTCACCCAGGCTGGAGTACAATGGCGTGATCTCGGCTCACTGCTACCTCTGCCTCCCTGGTTCAAGTGATTCTCGTGCCTCAGCCTCCCAAGTAGCTGGGACTACAGGTGCCCATCACCACACCTGGCTAATTTTTGTATTTTTAGTAGAGATGGGGTTTCACCGTGTTGGCCAGGCTGGTTTCAAACTCCTGACCTCAGGTGACCCACCTGCCTAGGCCTCCCAAAGTGCTGGGCTTACAGGTGTGAGCCACTGCTGGCCAGGAACTAACTTAATCGTGATTATGTGAAAATTCAGCCCAATTTATCGCCTCTTATTTCACTGCAATTAAATAATCTCCACCACATATATTAAAAGTTATAGAAGTCATTTGTTGTTCCTCTTTACTTATGCATAGAATATAACCTACATCTTATTTCTATTTTATTTTCTTTCCCTCTCGGTTAACACCCTGTCTATTCGTCTCTTCCGTTGGCTTGCTTTCTAATTGTGCTACTGCCATAATATATAGTCTTTATTGTACTAGTTTATGCCTTATATTAAATTATGTTCATATAAGATTTGCAAGAAAAATAGCTTTTCAGCTTACTCAGGAATTTGGGAGACTTAATTTTAGTCGGCTGATTCTCAAGAAAGAAATTACAGTGTGAAAGGCAGAGTGCCGGGGAGGGAAGGGGGTTTCTGAGAGGATGCAAAGCAGATAGGAAAGCGACCCCAGCCTCGGGCTTCTCTCAAGATGAAAGGCACCTGGAGACGTTTTCATTCAACACTATTTCTTTTGTTTTGCTTTGCTTTTCGAGACAGGTCCCATTCTGTCACTCAGGCTGGAGCACAGTGGTTCAATCATAGCTCACTGCAGCTTTGACTTCCTGGGTTCATGTGATCCTCCCACCTCAGCCTCCCAAGTAGCTGGGATTACAGGCGTGTACCCTATGCCCAGTTAGTTTTTGTGTTTTTATAAGAGATGGGCTTTCACTATCTTGGCCAGGCTAGTCTTGAACTCTGGACCTCATGATCCACCTGCCTCAGCCTCCCAAAGTGCTGGGATTACAGGCAGGAGCCACCGTGCAAGGCAGCGAATTTTTTTTTTTTTTAATCAGCCGGGCCTGGTGGTATGCACCTGTGGCCCCAGCTACTCAGCAGGCTGAGGTGGGAGGATCGCTTGAACCCAGGAAGTTGGGGCTGCAGTGAGCTATGATTGCACCACTGCACTCCAGCCTGGGCAACCAAGTGAGACTTTGTCTCTACAAAAAAAAAAAAAAAATAAGAGACAAGAAAAAAAAAAAAAAAAAAAAAAAACAAGGAAGCAGCCCAGATGTCCATCACAGAATGGGTGAGTTCTGAAATGCACTCATCATGGAATACTACACAATAAGGAAGTAAAGTAAACTGTGCTGCACACGGCACACAGCTGAACCACACAGAACCTGAGGCCATGCACAGTGGCTCATGCCTGAAATCCCAGCACTTTGGGAGGCTGAGGCAGGTGGATCACCTGAGGTCAGGAGTTGAGACCAGCCTGGCTAACACGGTGAAACGCCATCTCTACTAAAAATACAAAGATTAGCTGGGCATGGTAGCATGCATCTATAATCCCAAATACTCTGGAGGCTGAGGCGGGAGAATCGCTTGAACACAGGAGGCAGAGATTGCAGTGAGCCAAGATTGTGCCACCGTACTCCAGCCTGGAGACAGAGTGAGACTCCGTCTCAAAAAAAAAATAAACAAAAATTCACTAAGCTGGCCAGATGTGGTGGCAGGAACCTATAGTCTCAGCTTCTTGGGAGGCTGAGGCAGGAGGGTTGCTTGAGCCCAGGAAGCTGAGGCTACAGTGAGCCATGTTCACACCACTGCACTCCAGCCTGGGTGACAGAGTGAGCTCCTGTGTCAAAAAATAAACAAATAGGCCAGGCACGGTGGCTCACGTCTATAATCCCAGCACTTTGGGAGTCCAAGGTGGGCGGATCGCAAGGTCAGGAGTTTGAGACCAGCCTGGCCAATATGGTGAAACCCCATCTCTACTAAAAACACAAAAAAATTAGCCAGGCGTGGTGGCGTGCACTTGTAGTCCCAGCTCCTCCTTGGGAGCCTGAGGCAGGAAAATCACTTGAACCCAGGAGGTGGAGGTTGCAGTGAGCTGAGATCGTGCCATTGCACTGCAGCCTGGGTGACAGAGGGAGACTCCATCTCAAAGAAAAAAATAATAATAATAAATAAGCAAATAAAATAAAAGTAAAAACTATAAAATTGTAAACAATTTTAGAAACATACTAAGCTGTTTAAGATCTGTTTACAGGACTGCATACGACAGGACTCAGTTTCAAAACCCTGTGTTTTAAGGGTCTCATACCCAGGGGACCCTAGCCCAGAGGAAATGGGGGTGAGCATTTTATTTATTCTATGACAGACCAGGGATCTCAGAAACCCCCCTCTGGGTTTTCCTGAGATGTCCGTCCTTTTTCTTTTTTTTTTTTTTTTTTTGTGGGTTGGAGTGCGATGGCACAATCTCTGCTCACTGCAACCTCCCACTCCCCGGTTCAAGAGCAAGAGATTCTCCTGCCTCAGCCTCCTGAGTAGCTGGGATTACAGGCGCCCGCCACAACACCTGGCTAATTTTTGTATGTTTAGTAGAGATCGGGTTTCACCATGTTGGCCAGGCTGGTCTCAAACTCCTGACCTTGTGATCCACCCGCTTTGGCCTCCCAAAGTGCTGGGATTACAGGTATGAACCACTGCGCCCAGTCGAGATGTTCGTTCTTACTAAGTGTCTCAGGTGTGGGGCCAGTGTCAGTTCACAGCCCGCAGACAGGAACCCCTCAGCACCTCATCCCCACGAGGGCTTCCCTTCTTCACAGGCTGCTGGGGGGGTGGTGAGTGTGCACGGCCCCCCGAAACCCCTGGCATCCTGCAAGACTCTCCTGGGGGACCCCGTGCTCGTGGCCCCTAGGCCCCCCTCAGCATCCACAGCCCGCACTCAGCAGCGTGGCGGCCTGTGTGAATGCTGGCCACCTGTGCATGCCCAGAGAAGGGACTGCTGAGCCCTCCCAAGGGGGATCCTGGGCTGGAGTCTGGTTTCTGAGGCTGAAATGAAGGCGATTGGAAAGGCTTCAAACAAATAAAGCTTTTGGAAAAGAAGCTATGAAGCTGCCCTCAGGAGCTACACACCTGACCTTCCACATTTTCATAAATATCCCACGGGGTGAGCCACATGCCTTCGTGTCTCGACAAAGGATGCAAGCAGGCCCGGTCAGAGAGTCACAGAATGAGCCAGGCCAGTGTCACTCAGGCTGTGTAAAACAAGCCACAGATGGACCCCTGTGATGCATCCCCACGAGCTGGCTTTACTGGAGTAAACGATAATAGAAACTGTCTTATCTGGCCAGCAACTGGTGAGTGGACAGACAAATGAGGACTATTATTCAGACATAAAAAGGAATAAGGTAGCTGGGCGTGGTGGTGCATGCCTGTCGTCCCAGCTATTCCGGAGGCTGAGGCGGGAGGATTAATTGAACCCAGAAAGTGGAGGTTACAGCAAGCTGAGATTGCACTCCAGCTTGGGCAACAGAGTGAGACTTTGCCTCAAAAAAAAAGCGGGGGGGAATGAGGCTAGGCACAGTGGCTCATGCCTGTAATCCCAGCACTTGGGGAAGCCGAGGCGGGAGGGTTGCTTGAGCCCAGGAGTTCGAGACCAGCCTGCACAACATGACAAAACCCTATCTCTACTAAAAATACAAAATTAGCCGGGTGTGGTGGCATGCTCCTGTAGTCCCAGCTGCTCAGAAGGCTGAGGCAGGAGAATTGCTTTGAACCCAGGAAGCAGAGATTACAGTGAGCCAAGATCGAGCCACTGCACTCCAACCCGGGCAACAGAGCAAGACTCTATCCCCCGCCCCCGCCCCCTCCCCCCAAAAGGCTGTTTCATAAAGATCTTTACAGAATTCATTCATTCAATCAGGCTTTGCTCTTGGTGCAGGCATGGGCTCAGAGCCGATGCCTCAGTGGGGAGCAGGGGCCCCAGCCTGGGATTCTCCACCTGCCGAGGTTTTTAAAATAGAGATGCCTGGGTCTCACCCCCAGAGCCTGGGACTCTCAAGGCTGAGATGGGCACAGGGAGATGCCAGGACCAGCCAGGTCTAGCATTTGAGTGAGTGCCTGAGACAACCTCTAGCCAAGCTCATAAAAAGCCCAATTTTGGGCCAGGCACTGTGGCTCACGCCTGTAATCCCAGCACTTTGGGAAGCCAAGGCAGGCAGATCACCTGAGGTCAGGAGTTCAAGACCAGCCTGGCCAACATGGCTAAACCCTAGTAAAAATCTCTAATAAAATACAAATCTCTAATACAAATACAAAATTAGCCGGTCGTGGTGGCAGGCACCTGTAATCCCAGCTACTTGGGAGGATGAGGCAGGAGAATAATTTGAGCCCTAGAGCCAGAGGTTGCAGTGAGCTGAGATGGCACCACTACACTCCAACCTGGACGACGGAGTGAAACTCCATTTCAAAAAAAAAAAAAAAGGAAATAAAGAAAGCTGGACTCTGGGCTTTGCACTATTGCCAGGAAAGGCAGGCACTCCGCACCCTGTGAGAAGGTAAAGTCCTTGTGCCTCCCAGGTGCTCAGCTGAGCTGGACTCAGGTTCTCATCCCTCCAGGGCGGGTCGGCCGCGGGAACAGGTGTCTTGCCTGCCTCTTGCCACTTGGTGGCAGCGTGTTGACCAAAGGAGAATTGGATCTTGTTACCCTTTTCCCAGGAGCAAATCATAATGGAAAACCTTCAGCCAGGCGCAGTGGCTCAAGCCTCTAACCCCAGCACTTTGGGTGGCTGAGGTGGGAGGATCGCTTGAGCCCAGGAGTTTGAGACCAGCCTGGGCAACATAGTGAGATCCCCGTCTCTACAAAAAAGTACAAAAGAAAAAATTTGCCAGACACGGTGGTGTGTTCCTGAGGTCCCAGCTACACAGGAGGCTGAGGCAGGAGGATCACTTAAGCCCAGGAGGTGGAGGCTGCAGTGAGCCAAGATTGTAGCATTGCACTCCAGCCTGGGTGACAGAGCGAAACCCTGTCTCAAAACAGAAAAGAGAAGAAAGTCAACCTTTGTAAAGGAGAACAGGACATAGTTGCTGGAGAACAAGTCATTCAGGATTTATCCAGAAAGCTGTGGATCGGCAGTAGCCACGGGTCTGCGTCTGCAAGAGCAACGCGGCCAGGTGCCGAATGCGGTGGGTTCTGGAGCTCCCCGCGTCTGGGGGAGTTCACAGCAGAGGTGATGCCTGTGCTGAGCTGGGTGAGAGACTGTGTGCAGAACCAAATGGGCGCCACCCTCGCTCCAGGCCTGGTCTTACCATTGGGTCCCCATGCAAGTAGGAAAGGGGTTTCCTTCCTGCCTAAGCAGATTTGCCCAGGCTCAACAGGAGACAGGACTCACACTCTGAACACTCCAAATATTCTGAGCATGGTTTCCATTTTTAGCCAAATGCATTTGCTCATTCAGAAAATATCCATTTATTTATTTTTAGAGAGAGAATTTTTTTTTTTTTTTTTTGAGATGGAGTTTCACTCTGGTCACCCAGGCTGGGGTGCAGTGGTGCAATCTTGGCTCACTGCAGCCTCCATCTCCTGGACCCAAGTGATCCTCCTGCCTCAGCCTCTCAAGTAGCTGGGATTACAGGCATGCGCCACCATGCCTGGCTAATTTTGTATTTTTAGTAGAGACAGGGTTTCACCGTATTGGCCAGGCTGGTCTCAAACTCCCTACCTCAGGTAATCCACTTGCCTTTGCCTCCCAAAGTTCTGGGATTACAGGCATGAGCCATCGCACCCAGCCAGACATAGAGTTTTGATCTTTCATCAAGGCTGACTGCAGTGGTGTGATCTCGGCTCACTGCAGCCTCAACCTCCTGGGCTCAAGCGACCCTCTTGACTCAGCCTCTTTGGTAGCTGAGACCACAGACGTGTGCCACCATATCTGGCTAATTTTTTTAAATTTCTTTTGTAAAGACAAGGATCTCACTATGCTTCCCAGGCTGATCTCGAACTCCTGGCCTCAAGGGATCCTCCTGCCTTGGCATATCAAAGTGTTAGGATTAGAGGTGTGAGCCAGTGCACCTTGCCGGGAAAATATTTATTTATTTACTTTTTTTTTTTTTTTGAGACAAGGTTTCACATTTGTTGCCCAGGCTGGAGTGCAATAGTGCAATCTTGGCTCACTGCAACCTATGTCTCCCAGATTCAAGCGATTCTCCTGCCTCAGCCTCCCAAATAGTTGGGATTACAGGCATACGCCACGCCACCTGGCTAATTTTTTGTATTTAGTAGAGACAGGCTTTCACCATGTTAGGCAGGTCTCAAACTCCTGACTTCAGGTGATCCACTGGCCTTGGCCTCCCAAAGTGCTGGGATTATAGGCGTGAGCCATCGCATACAGCTGAATATTTGTTGGGTTTTTTTTTTTTTTTTGGAATCCCTGGGTGGGCTCAAAAATATTTGTTGATTCATAACAGCATTATTCATAAAAGTGGAAGCAGCTCACACGTCCATCAGTGGAGAAATACAACCTGTCCTGGAATATTATCCAGCAGTAAAAGGAACAGCGTCCTGGTACGTGCTACGTGAATGAATCTTGAAAAGATGATGCCGAGTGAAGGAAGCCTGTCACAAGAGGCCACATACTGTGTGATTCCATTTCTACAAATCCCTAGAGACAGAAAAGAGACTGTCACAGCCCTCATGGTTGCCCAGAGCTGAGAGACTTGGGGGTGCACTGGGGATTGTCTGCTAAGGAATTGGGTTTTCCTTTTTCTTTCGAGGCGGAGTCTCGCTCTGTTGCCCAGGCTGGAGTGCAGTGGTGGGAACACAGCTCACTACAGCCTCGACCTCCCCAGACTCAGTGATCCTCCCACCTCAGCCTCCTGTGTAGTTGTGACCACAGGTGCACACTGTGCCAGCTAACTTATGTATTCTTTGTAGAGATGGGGATTTTGCTGTCTCTATAGCAGGGTGGTCTAGAACTCTTGGGCTCAAACAATCCACCCACCTCTGCCTCCCAAAATGCTGGGATTATAGGTGTGAGCCCCTGCGCTAGCCAAGGGTTTTCTTTTTGAGATAATAAGTGTTCTGGGCCGGGTGCGGTGGCTCACACTGTAATCCCAGCACTTTGAGAGGTAAAGGAGGGTGGATCACTTGAGTCCAGGAGTTCAAAACCAGCCTGGCCAACATGGTGAAACCCTGTCTCTACTAAAAATACAAAACAATTAGCCAGGCATGGTGGCAGGCACCTGTAATCCCAGCTACTTGGGAGGCTGAGGCAGGAGATTCACTTGAACATGGGAGGTAGAGGTTGCAGCGAGCCAAGATGGCACCACTGCACTCATGCAGCCTGGGAGACAGAGCAAGCCTCCATCTCCAAAAATAAAAGTGTTCTAGAATTACACAGTGTTGACAGTGGCACTCACCCTAGTGAGGATACACAAAATCACTGAATTATACACTCGGTTTGTGTGAATTGCATCTCAATAAAGCTGCCACAAATGGATACACTCTGAACATTTGTTTCTTTTTTTTTTTTTTTTTTTTTCTCTGAGAAAGAGGCTAAGGGGCTCAGAGTCTTATGAGCCCCCGCGGCGGGCCTGTGTTCAATGCTAACTGCTCATCGCTGCTGCAGAGGAAAGCAACAGACTTTTGTGTCATAACTTTGCACCTGCATTTGCTCATGAGTTCCAAAAGTTCTGTTTTTCTTTTCTTATTTTTTGGGGATTCTTTAGGATTTTCTGCAATCACGTCATCTGTAAACAAAGAAGTTTTATTTCTTCCTTCCCAATCTGTATCTGGTGATTTCCTTTTCTGTTCTTTTTGCTTTCCCTGGGACTGACTCCCAGTAAGAGGTCGGATGGCGTGGTGGGAGGGGATGGCCAGAGGGTGTGGAAGGGGGTGGAGGGAGGCAGTGGCGGGTTGGGGAGGTGGGAGAGGGTGGTGGGAGGGGATAGGAGGGGGTGGCAGGTTAGGGTGGTGGGAGGGGGGAGACGGGAGGGGGATGGGAGTGAGAGGTGGGAGGGGCTGGTGGGAGGAGGTGGTGGAAGGAGGTGGTGGGAGGGGGTGGCCAGAGAGTGTGGGAGGGGTGGTGGGAGGGGGTGGCCAGAGGGTGTGGGAGGGGTGGTGAGAGGGGGTGGCCGGAGGGGGCGGTGGGAGGGGATGGTGGGAGGGGACATCCCTGCTTTTTCCTGATCACTTCTCCCTTCTGTCCCACCTGCTGGGCCCGAGCTGCTCCGGAACCACTGAGCCCTGGCTCTGTAAGCCTCAGGCCTCCACCTACTGTCTTCCTGCAGGCACTGCCCTGCCTGCCTGCCCCAGACCACCTCCTGCTGAGCTACCCAGTTCCTACAGTCCTGCCTCCTCCCCGCCATGTGCCCTGGGGGTCCTCAGTGCTCCCAGATGAAGGCCCTGGTGTCCCCAGAGGCTCTGTCTCCTTGAGGGACATTCACCAGCTGCCTCTCAAAGGACGGCCTGAGACCGGACACGTCTGTGGCCTGAGGCTTCCTCAACCGACTCTCCAAGACAGAGAAGTCCTTGCTCTTTCGAATGAAAAGAAAGGGAAAGGAGGGTTATTTCGACATCGTGTCCACCCATTCCTCATTGCCCAGGCTTCCTGTGTGACTAGATATTGGTGAAACAACATTAATCCACCACGCACACTAGTGAATCAGCGACCAAGTCCCCCGCTGTGCTAGGCCGAGTGGACGGCACCAGAGGTGATCCACACATCATTCTCGCTTTGCTTCCTCTGCCGTTCAAAGGGGTACCGCTTGAAGACAGAGCTGGCCGGGCGTGGTGGCTCGCACCTGTAATCCTAGCACTTTGGGAGGCCAAGGTGGGTGGATCACCTGAGGTCAGGAGTTCAAGACCAGCCTGGCCATCATGGTGAAACCCCATCTTTAAAAAAAAAAAAGAAGAAGAAGACAGGGCTTTGGAGGATGGTATTTCTTCTTACCTCTGTTCCCCCTTCTTACCTTCGAAATAAATCCCTAAGTCCAGTATTAGCAATCTCTTCCTGGATGTAGGCCACACAAAGCACACTCATTTTCTGTCATAAATATAATATCTTTAAAAATCTCCAACGCAATGCATGGGCCTGTTTCTCCTCGTAAATCTAGGCTGCCTGTCTCTGATCAAATTCTGCTTTTCCAGCAGTTTTACGGCTAAGTCCTCCCACATAATTTGTAATCGTTTCTTTACAAAGGACATTAAGCTAAGCATGAGCCTGTGCTCAATTATGTGGCACTTACCACATTCCTGTTTTTAGACGCCTCATCCCTTTCTAGTGGATTCTAAAAATATCGGTTAAGCCACCAACTAATTTCTAATCCTTGCTTCTATTAATATTGACTGTTCGTCTCTTAGCCTTTGTCCTTGATTAAGCAATTCAAATCTTTTCCTGAAAATTTGATTGTTGACAATATGACCGGCTGTGGCTGAAACACCAGGCAGGAAGGGATTCTGGCTCCTGGGGGTCCCGAGACCAGCTTAGCCACAGAAAGCCCTGCAGGTAACTCTGAGCGTTGTCTCCCCCTCACTCTCTCGTTAGGCAAGAAACCAACAGTATCTTAACATATAGATTAAATTTTAAATTCTCCATGCTTGGCACCCTGCACAGTGAGACAGGTCTCCAGATTTTGAGGTTGGCTTAAAAGGCCTCCTAACAGTGAGGCTGCCTGGGCGGACCACTGAACCTGGAGCCGCATCTGTCAACGCAGACGGCTTCTCTGATGAGCGAGATACGGCTGAGATCTGAAGGCGATAGTGGGTGCTGTGCTCCACCATCCAGAACCCTGCAAAACAGAGGCACTCATTCCCCCAGGGGCCGCTCTCTGCAAGGGACCTTCCCACTACCCAAGGGGCCTCCTCACCCAGGGTCGCACTGACTCATTACTAGATGCACGGACAATGCCCAGTCCTTGGCCTCAATTTGGGGGTATAGTGAAGGGACAGCCCAGCTACAGAGCCCCTGGGGTGCCCTTGGATGCCACCGAATTGCATTCCTCTCTCCCTGTCTCTCTCTCTCGCCCAGGCTGGAGTGCAGTGGTGTGATCTCGGCTCACTGCAATCTCTGCCTACCGGGTTCAAGAGATTCTCCCGCCTCAGCCTCCTGAGTAGCTGGGATTGTAGGTGCATGCCACCAAGCCCGGCTAATTTTTTTTTGTATTTTTAGTAGAGATAGGGTTTTGCCATGTTGGCCAGGCTGATGTCAAACTCCTGACCTCAGGTGATCCACCCACCTCGGTCTCCCAAAGTGCTAGGATTATAGGCTTGAGCCACCACACCCAGCCCACTGGATTGCATCAGCTTCACCCTCTGCCCCCTAGCTTCCCGCAAGGCCTTCCAGGTGCGGCCCACGAATGCACCCCTCAGGAGGTCCCTGCATGCCATGAGCCATCTAAGTCTGTTTTCAGGGAACCCAACCTACAGCAGTCAGTACCAAAAAGTGGCCTCAGCAAGTACTCTCTGCAGGGGAGGCTTAGAGCCGGGCCCCTGCCAGCCTGTATCAACACTGGCCACCAGCACCCGTCACCCGTAGTTGTAGATTACATTCTGATAACCCCTAGCAGGTGAAGTGAAACATTTTTTTTTTCTTTGAGACAGAGTCTCGCTCTGTCATCCAGGCTGGAGCACAGTGGTGCTCTCAGCTCACTGCAACCTCCATCTCCTGGGTTCAAGTGATTCTTCTGCCTCAGTCTCCCCAGCAGCTGGGACTACAGGCACACACCACCATGCCTGGCTAATTTTTTGTATTTTTAAAAATAGAGATGGGGTTTCACCATGTTAGCCAGGATGGCCTCAATCTCCTGACCTTGCGATCTACCCAGCTCGGCTTCCCAAAGTGCTGGGATTACAGGCATGAGCCACCGTGCTCAGCTGTGAAACCATTTTTAAGGCTTTTAATACCACCTGACTTCAAGGCTTAACATAAAGCTATAATAATCAAGATAGCGATATCGGTGAAAGAACACAAATAGATCAATGGAACAGAAAGGAGAGCCCAGAAATTGGCCACACAAATACCATCCACTGATCCTTGACAAAGGAGCAAAAGGAACCGTAATGAAGGAAGGATAGACTTTTCAACAAATGGTGCTGGGACGACTGAGCATGCACATACAAAAAGAAAAAAGAATCTAGGCTGGGTATGGTGGCTCACACCTGTGATTCCAGCACTGCAGGAGGCTGAGGCAGGAGGATCACTTGAGGTCAGGAGTTCGAGACCAGCCTGGGCAACACAGTGATACCCCATCTCTACAAAAAAAATTTTTTAATTAGCCAGGCATGGTGGCATGTACCTGCAGTCCCAACTACTCAAGAGGCTGAAGCAGGAGGATTGCTTGAACCCAGGAGTTCAAGGCTGCAGTGAGCTGTGATCATGACACTGCACTTCAGCCTGGGCAACAGAGTGAGACCCTGTCTCATTAAAATAGATAAATAAGGGCCGGGCTCTGTGGCTTACATTTGTAATCCCAGCATTTTGGGAGACCAAGGTGGGAGGATCACTTGAGCTCAGGAGTTCAAGACCAGTCTGGCCAACATGGTGAAACCCTGTCTCTACTAAAAATATAAAAAATTAGCCAGGCATGGTGGCACATGCCTGTAATCCCAGTACTCAGGAGGCTGAGACAGGAGAATCACTTGAACCCTGCAGGTGGAGGTTGCAGTGAGCCAAGATGGTGCCACTGCCCTCCAGCCTCGGTAACAAAGCAAGACTTCATCTCAAAATAAAATAAAATAAAATAGTATATATGTATGTATGTATGCATCTATACATACACACACACACATACATATATACAATGTACATATACATATATATAGACGCAGACCTTACACCTTTCACAAAAATTAACTCAAAATGGATCATTACTTAAAATCACTTAATTATAAAATGCAAAGCTATAAAACTTCTGGAAGATTACATAGGAGAACATCAAAGTGACCCTGGGTTCGACAGTGAGTTTTTATTATCTTTATTTTTGTTATATTATTATTATTATTTGAGATGGAGTCTCACTCCATTACCCAGGCTGTTCTCCAACTCCTGGGCTTGAGCAATCCTCCCTCCTCTGGCTGGGACTCCTGCAGGCTCACACCACCACACCTGGCTTGGCAATGAACTTGTAGATACCACACCAAAAACATAATCTATGAAAGATTGATAAATTGGACCTTATAAAGGGCAACAGATGTCAAAGAAGTTATATAGGCTGGGCACGGTGGCTCAAGCCTGTGATCCCAGCACTTTGGGAGGTTGAGGCGGGTAGATCACGAGGTCAGGAGATTGAGACCATCCTAGTCAACATGGTGAAACCCTGTCTCTACTAAAAACACAAAAATATTGCTGGCCATGGTGGTGCATGCCTGTAGTCCCAGCTACTTGGGAGGTTGAGGCAGGGGAATCACTTGAACCCAGGAGGTGGAGGTTGCAGTAAGCCGAGATCACACCACTGCACTCCAGCCTGGTCAACAAAGCAAGACTTCGTCTCAAAAAGAAGAAAGAAGGAGAAGGAGAAGGAGAAGGAGAAGGAGAAGGAAGAAGAAGAAGGAGGAGGAGGAGGAGGAGGAGAAAGAGAGGAAGAGGAAGAGGAAGGAGAAGGAGAAGGAGAAGGAGAAGAAGAAGAAGAAGAAGAAGAGGAAGATATATAGATGGCAAATAAGCATATGGAAAGATGTTCAACATCTTATGTCATTAGGGAACTGCCAATGAAAACAACAGTGTAGAAACCACCACAAACCTGTTAGAACGACCAAAATCCAGACACTGACATCACCAAATGCTATGAGGATGTGGAGCCACAGGAACTCTCATCATTGCTGTGAGAATCCAAAATGGTGCAGCCACTTTAGAAGACACTTTCGTGGTTTCTCACAGAACTAAACATATTCTTGCCATCAGATCCAGCAATTGTGCCTCTCAGAATTTACCCAAATGAGTTGAAAACATATATTCACACAGAAACCTGCACATGAATGTTTGTAGCAGTTTTATTCATCATTGTTCAAATTTGGAAGCAACCAAGATGACCTTGAAGGGGAAAATGTTGACTGGACAAGCAAAGTGCGGCACATCCGTCGGTGAATATCATCTGAGGATAGAAAGAAATGAGGCCAGGCACGGTGGCTCACGCCTGTAATCCCAGGACTTTGTTAGGCCAAGGTGGGCAGATCACATGAGGTCAGGAGTTCGAGACCAGTCTGGCCAATATGGTGAAACCCCATCTCTACTAAAAATACAAAAAATTAGCCAGGCGTGGTGGCGGGCACCTGTAATCCTAGCTACTTGGGAGACTAAGGCAGGAAAGTTGCTTGAACCCGGGTGGCAGAGGTTGCAGTGAGCCCAGATCGCACCCAGATCACACCACTGCACTCCAGCCTGGGCATGACACAGCGAGACTCTGTCTAAAAAAAAAAAAAAAGCTGGCTGGATGTGGTGGTTCGCACCTGTAATCCCAGCACTTTGGGAAGCTGAGTCAGGGGAATCATTTGAGCTCAGGAGTTCAAGAGCAGCTTGGGCAACACAGCAAGACCCCATCTCTACAAAAACAAAATTGGCTGGGCACGGTGGTGTGCATCTGTAATCCCAGCTACTTAGGAGGCTGAAGCAGGAGGATAATTTAAGGCCAGGCATTCAAGCCTGCAGTGAGCTGTGATGATACCACTGCACTGCAGCCTGGGCAACAGAACAAGATCTTGTCTCTATAATAAAAAATTATAGGCTCCGAGATTTGGGCAGCTAACAGGGAGATTCCACATAAAGCTGGAAAACACAAAAAAACAAAAACACCAGCCAACCACATGTCACAGAAGGGTCCAGGGGAATGGTAACTTTGTATCAACAAGGAATGGGCTGGTCTGGGGCACCGGTGTTGTCAGGGGGCTCAGGAGTGTCTGTCCTCTGTAAGCCAGAGCAGATGTTAGAGGACCTGGTTCTAGAAAGGGTTCCTTAGTCACAATGAGGCTAATGGGACCCCAGAATAACTGGGGGCAGGTGGCAGTGCTGACTCATCAAAGCCAGGTGGGTGGAATCCTAAAGAGGACCTGCAGATGGCTGTGAAGGTGGTTCATAAAACGTGGTATTCCTAGCGGGCCCACAGACAGGCAGCCAACGGGAGTATTACTTAAAGATATCACCAAGAAAAGTCAACAATGGATAAGCTTCCAGACCTGAGCCAGCCTTTGACCTGTGGTTCACCGCCTGGAGAAAGACCTCCCCAAACCACAGCGCATGCAAGCTGTCACGATGCGCCTGGGCCTTGCCCAAGAGGATCCCACAGCCTCCCTTGAAAGGGGAGCCGGACACTTCAGGGGCTGCTGGATGGGAGTCTGGGCTGTGGTTAATCCTTAAGGAATGAAAGCCCCATAGTGCTCAGTGGGTCTTCGGGTCCCGACCAACCGTCATTCCCCCAAACACCACTGGAGGGCGCACGTGGTAACTGGAAGAACTCTGACATGGGGTACCGCAGTGTCCTAGTGGAGCTGTCCTAGTGGACAAGGCCACGCAGAAGCCTCTGAAACCACGACACCTGCTGCCCCCACCCCGCTTGCAAGACAGGAAATCAAAACGATGATGCGTTCCTGGAAGACGGGCAGGGCTTTGAGCCAGCTGCAAAGGTTCAGAGGTCCCCATCCCATGCCCATTTAAATCGTTATTCTGGCCCCTGCAGAAAACAAGAGCAGTCATGAAATACAGCAGTGGACGGTGCAGACCCCACCAAGTCAAAGCCTGAAACGGCTACAGGCATGGCGTCCTTCCTGGAGCAGACATGCAACGTTGGCCACTGAACTGTAAAGTGCCTTTTCCCCATTCCTGTCAGTAAGGAAGTCAGAAGCAGTTCCTGTTCATATTGAAAGACAAGAGCATGCATTTAAAATTTTGTGGCCAGGCGCAGTGGCTCATGCCTGTAATCCCAACACTTTGGAAGTCTGAGGCTGGTCAATCACAAGGTCAGGAGCTCAAGACCAGCCTAGCCAACATGGTGAAACCCCACCTCTACTAAAAATACAAAAGTTACCCATGTGTGGTGGTGGGCGCCTATAATTCCAGCTACTGAGGAGGCGGACGCAGGAGAATCGCTTGAACCAGGAGGCAGAGGTTGTGTAAGCCGATTGCACTCCAGCCTGGCCAACAGAGTGAGACTCTATCTCAAAAAAAAAAAAAAAACTTTGTACTGACTGGGCACAGTTGTTCACACCTGTAATCCCAGCACTTTGGGAGGCCAAGGCAGGCGGATCACTTGAACACAGGAGTTCAGGACCAGCCTGATCAACATGGCGAAACCCCATCTCTACAAAACGCATACATTAGCTGGGCACTGTGGCGCCCACCTGCTGACCCTAAAGGCAACTAGGGGTTCTCTGGGGTGGGAAGAGATGTGGCATGAAATTCATGGCGGCCCCGACGGGAGAAACATCGTAGACTCCCAGGGCTCCAGAGTAAGGCCAGGCATCCCCTGCCCCGTGTCCCCTGCAGCAGAGAAGCACAGAAAGCTCCTGCAGGCCATCTGTCCCCAGTGGAGATGGAACAGGGGACCATCTGGCCATGGGACATGAAGCGACTGTGCTGTGAGAGCTTCCGCTCTGAGCTAGACCCTGTCAGATCCAACAAGTCACAGGCCAGGCAGCCCAGCAGCAGTGCTCTGAGTGATAGGGTCCACGGGACAGGCCCAAGCAGGCCTGAGTACAGGGGGACACTGCCCTGCCCTGCCAAGCCAGAGCCTTCCACCCGTTCCCACCTGGGCTCATGGGAGGGGATCTTGGTGACCAGCAGATAGAGGAAGAACAAGGCTGCCCTCAGTTCACAAGTGGATTGGCTCAGGACTGAGTGCCCATTGAAAACGGACGGTGGCCACGTTACAGGCCCACTCAGAGGTGGCCCTGAGAGACACTGTAGACAGAAACCTCCAGGACAGAGCCTTAGGCTATGCACCTCACCGTCTAGTCAGCATGGGAAGAACAGTGGCCCAAGGTCAGAACACACAAAGCTCACAGGCAGAGGTGAGTGGCGTGGCTGTTTTGTCAGGGGCCTGGACGTGAGGTAGGAGAGGGGGCTGGACTCCAAAGGTGGGGCTTGGACGTCAGACCTAACTGAAAACTAGCTGAAACAGGGGCGGGGCCTGGGCACGGTGGCTCAGACCTGTAATCTCAGCACTTTGGGAGGCCAAGGCCAGTGGATCACCTGAGGTCAGGAGTTTGAGACCAGCCTGGCCAACATGGTGAAACCTCGTCTCTACTAAAAATATAAAAATTAGCCTGGTTTGGTGGTGTGCACCTGTAGTCCAAGCTACTCAGGAGGCTGAGGCAGGAGAATCACCTGCAGAGGTTGCAGTGAGCCAAGACTGCGCCACTGCGTTCCAACCCGGGTAACAGAGTGAGACTGTGTCTCAAAAGAAAAAAAATTCAGGGTGTGGAATGGGAGTGCTCTCACCAAGGGCACCTCACTCTATTCACTGCGTCTCCTGGCTGACATGTGTCCAATCCAGCTAAAACCAGTGCTTCCTCCTGATAGCAGCCTTGTCTCCCCGCACCCCTTACTTATGACACCCTGGGGAGCCGAGTAACTGCCAATTATTATTGCGAGGAAGGAGGTAAGAAATCTTAACGGTGTTTTATACCTTTACCCTCAAGGAGACTGTCAGGGAAAATGGGAAGGGATGGGGTTCCGCGTGTGTGGGACTCAATTTCGACGCTCGTGGGCACGTGGCACATCCAGCCCATCTCCCCACCACGTTCTTGGCCCTGGATGAATGAGGCTGGGAAGCCTCAGGACAGCTATGGAGTTCTGCCTCAGAGGCTGCAGCCGCATAATTACTCATTTGCCTTGGTTATGCCTGTCTTCATAGCGCCCCGTTCTCCTGGTTCAGGGCTCTGTTCATGTTCCACAGAGTCTGTGTCGCCGGGTTCTTTATGTGCCCACTTAGCCGTCCTGGCACCTGCCGCCCTATTTCCTGCTTAGACCTAATAGGAATGGATTTCCGTCACGGCCGTTTCTAATGTGTGCTCTGAGCAAGCTTCTGCGAGGTGCCGGGACGTGTAGAGCGGATGGCTACAGATGTGACAGGTGGAAGGAAAGCAGGAGGCACGCTTGAGCCTGTGTGTCCTTAGAGAAGAGACAGAGTTTGCCAGGTGCAGTGGCTCACACCTGTAATCCCAGCACTTTGGGAGGCTGAGGTGGACAGATCACCTGAGGTCAGGAGTTTAAGACCAGCGTGGCCAACATGGTGAAACCCGTCTCTACTAAAAATACAAAAATTAGCTGGGCATGGTGGTGGGCGCTTGTAATCCCAGCTACTCGGGAGGCTGAGGCAGAATTGCTGGAACCTGGGAAGTGGAGGCTGCAGTGAGCTGAGACCATACCACTGCACTCCAGCCTGGGCAACAGAGCGAAACTCCGTCTCAAAAAAAAAAAAAAAAAAAAAAAAAGAGAAGAGATGGAGTTGAACCCCATGTGTGAGAATCAAGGGCAGAGGAGAGGGTGGCCTCAAGGCTGCCGTGTGTGGGCAACAGCGTGCTGTGACAGGATCCAGGGGACAGAATCTCCCACCCCCAGCCACCCTGGACTCACGCCATCTGAAGCCAGGGAGAATTCGCCCCAGCAACCCGGTGGAGGCCAACTGTCTCCTGCTGATGGGCAGCCACTGAGCTCACCCCACCCACCCTTGGGAGCCACATAGCCGGAAGCGGCAGCCCTGTCAGATTTCACATCTTGAGTCCTCTGTCAGTCGCACTCATGACTCAGTGCTCGAAAGCTTTCAGCAAGCTCCGTTCTGCCCTCTCTGGGATAATATAACTAGAGACAGAAGGCGTTTGGCCCACCCGAGAGGCCCCAAGAAGAGCCGGGTTCACGCCGCGTGGCTTCCAGTGCCTGGGTCCACCTGCCCATCCAAGAAGTGGCACAAAAATGGGAGAGTCTGCGGTTTCCTCATCATCTTAGACCAAAGCCATGACAGGGTAGAGCCCCAAACTGCTCATTAAATCCACTCAGTTTTAGGAGTGGGGAGGAGTAAACGCCTTCTCTGTGAGCACCAGGCAGTGGGTTCTGACTCCCTTGCAGGCTGGCCTGGTGCTGTGGGTGACACCCGCCACTGCCAACTCCTGCCCTGGGCTCCTGATGGCTGCTCTGCTGGCCACACAGATAGACCCAAAATGTCAGGGACCTGGCACCGGCCACCCCAGGCCAACACCATCCCACACCTTAACACAGAATCCAGCCCCAGAGCTGCCTTAACTCAAGCCCAGAGAGACCAGTGAAGCTGGAGAGGCTTTGTCTACCACACCCTGAGATGACCACCTGAGTGAGTGGGGAGGGGCTGGACGGAGAGGGCGTCTTCCTGGGGGTGATGACCACCTGAGTGAGTGGGGAGGGGCTGGATGGGAACAGAGGGGCCTCCTGGGGGGTGCTGACCACCTGAGTGAGTGGGGAGGTTCAGGAGGGGAACCGTGGGGGCTCCTGGGCTGAGGTCCAGTGTGCTTTGCTTTCTGCCTGCGCCCCAGTGCCCCATTGGAAGAGTCCGGTAATTGATTGCTATGATAGTGTCTGTTTTTAGAGTTTCTGTAGCTGGCAAAGATGGACACAGGGGCCCTTTTCAAAGAATAGTCCAGGGAGTAGTGGGAGCTTCGGGGATGCAGGGACATAGGGCTGCCCGGGAGGCCAGTGCCTGCTACCCACCGTCTCCCTCCCGAGGACACAGACCACCCTTCCCTCCTGGTGAAATTTCCTAGACATAATCACAGAACCCCAGAAGGGCCAGCCCAGCATGGCTCAGGTTGGTGTGGGGCATGACTGGTCCAGAAGGAATGAAGCCTGCACACGTCCCAGGAGACGAACCGAGTCCCCCTGGGGAAACTTGAGGGTCAGACACTTTGCTCAGATTTCAGACTCACAAAGACCGTTGGGCACTTTTGTGTACCTCAAAGACAGCAGGGGACAGCCACTTGGCAGTGCTGACTTCACGCCTGGGCTAAGCTCATGCAAAGGCCGGCAATCCATGGAGGGTACCTCGTCCTCTCCTTCTCGCCGTAAACCCCTTCCTCACCCTGCACAGAGGTTGGAGCCCTGTGTCTCCCAGAGACCTCCTGGTCCCCTTCCCTGCCACAGCCAGGGTCCCTGCAGGTTCAGCCGGCCACACTCGCCCCTACAGCCTCTGTGCGCCTCTGCGACTGTCTTTGTCACTTGGCCTGTCCATGCTGGCGCTGCTTTGGGCTGAGCTGTCTTTTAAAAATATATACATTTGGGCCGTGTGCTGTGGCTTATGCCTGTAATCCCAGCAGTTTGGCTTGCAGGAACCTAAGGTAAGGAGTTCAAGACCAGCCTGGCTAACACGGTGAAAACCCATTTCTACTAAAAATTAAAAAAAATTAGCCAGGTGTGGTGGTAGGTGCCTGTAATCTCAGCTACTCAGGAAGCTGAGGCAGGAGAATTGCTTGAATCTGGGAGGCGGAGGTTGCAGTGAGCCGAGATTGTGCCACTGCAGTCCAGCCTGGGCAACAAGAGTGAAACCCTGTCTCAAAATAAATAGATAAATATATATATATTTGCATTCTCCGCGGAGCTTACAGGCTACAGTCATGCCTTCCCCAGCAAAGGATCTCCTGTGGAACAGGTCCTCAGGTCCTCAACAGCTCCCTACAGCCTGACTGGGAGTTAAAGCAAGCAAGGCACAGCCTAGGGCTGCAGTCCACACCATCACTAGGTGTGGCAGCCAGATGGGAAATTAATTTCCTCTCTATTTCAAATTCATATTTGTAAAAGAGAGAAACAATGTTGCAGTCCTAGCCCATGTGCAAAGATTAAAATAAGGAACAAACGGGCCAAGCAGTGCTGGGCCTGATTCACAAAGACCTGCTGCGGCCTGCAGAGGGAGCTGCTGGGACACGGGGCTTTTGTATTTAACGCGGAGATTGGAGGGGTCAAAAAGGGGCCTGGCCAGGAGGGGACATGGCGGCAGGGAGGAATCTGGGTGGTTGTTGCTTATTCAGAACCCCTCAGGAAACAGAACACAGTCGAAACAACCCTTTGACTTTGCGTCGTTGCTATTCCGTGAAGGACGAGGCCCTCCACCTGCATTCTCGAGAACAGACCCCTAAGGATCCGGAGGCCACAACTGGCAGGAGCTCAGATCAGAGTAGCATTTTATTTTATTTTATTATTTTTGAGATGGAGCCTTGCTCTGTGGCCCAGGCTGGAGTGCAATGGAGTGATCTCGGCTCACTGCAACTCTGCCTCCCAGGTTCAAGCGATTCTCCTGCTTCAGCCTCCCGAGCAGCTGGGATTACAGGCGCCCACCACCACGCCCAGCTAATTTTGTATTTTTAGTAGAGACGGGGTTTCACCATGTTGGTCAGGCTAGTCTCGAACTCCTGATCTTGTGATTTGCACACCTCAGCCTCCCAAAGTGCTGGGATTACAGGCATGAGCCACCGCACCTGGCCAGAGTATCATTTTAAAATTAAGAATGACTTAAAAGCTTTTTCTTTTTGTAGAGACAGGGTCTTGCAATATTGCCCAGGCTGTTCTTGAACTCCTGGCCTCAAGGGATCCACCTACCTCAGCCTCCAAAAGTGCTGGGATTACAGGCATGAGGCATGGCATCCAGCCCAAGGATGGCATTTCTGATGCAGAAATACCCACCTCCACTAAGTACAAAAAATTTGCCAGGAGCAGTGGCACGCACCTGTAGTCCCAGCTACTCAGGAGGCAGGAGAATTGCTTGAACCCAGGAGGTGGAGGTTGCAGTGAGCTGGGATTGTGCCACTGTACTCCAGCCTGGGCAACAGAGTGAGACTGTGTCTCAAAAAAAAAAAAAAAGAAAGAAAAGAAAAGAATACCACGAGTGACGTAGCATGAGTGTAGTCACTGCTAACTTAGGAGGAAAATAAGTAAAGCAGGTGTCCCTGCAGCCGAGGAAGAGAGTGTTCTCAATGGCTGGGCTTGGTGGCTCAGGCCTATAATCCCAGCACTTTGGGAACGGTATTACAAGGACAGGAATATCCAAAGACATATCCCAGCTGGGAGAGAACTGAAACTGTGACTGTGGATGGGTTCCTGGAGCGGAAAGTGAAAGAGACATTGTTGACACTGTTGGTAAAATCTAAACGGAATAAAATCTAAACAGGGTAAAGTCTGAATGGGGCAAAATCTAAATGGGGTAAAATCTGAACGGGGTAAAAAACTGGCGTAAAATGTGAATGGGGTAAAAGCTGAACAGGGCAAAATCGAATGGGGTGTGAGGAGCAGACCTTAGTGTTGTTTCTTTTCTTTTTTTGAGACAGAGCCTCACTCTGTTGCCCAGGCTGGAGTACAGTGGTACAATCTCCGGTCACTGCAACTTCCGCCTCCCAAGTTCAAGCGATTCTTCTGCCTCAGCCCCCTGAGTAGCTGGGATTACAGGTGTCCACCACCACACCTGGCTAATCTTCTTGATTTGTTTTGTTTTTTTGAAATGGAGTCTCACTCTCACCCAGACTGGAGGGCCGTGGCATGATCTCAGCTCACTGCAATCTCCACCTCTGGGGTTCAGGCGATTCTCCTGCCTCAGCCTCCAGAGTAGCTGTGATTGCAGGTGCCCATCACCATGCCCGGCTAATTTTTGTATTTTTAGTAGAGACAGGGCTTCACCATGTCGGTCAGGGTGGTCTCAAACTCCTGACTTCAGATGATCCACCCACCTTGGCTTCCCCAAGTTCTGGGATTACAGGTGTGAGCCACTGCACCCAGCCCCATGTAGTTTCTTGATGGCAAGAAGGCTGTGATGTGCCTAAGGGAGAAAAATCCATGTGTCAATAAACTTCAATCAGGCCTAAGTGACAGAGGTATATTGGCCATTAATTCCATGTTAATGAATCAACAATATATTATTAAAGAAGGTACCCTCAGAGAGAGACACACACCCAACAAGGTTAATAGTGAACTGCTTCACAAAAATGCTACAGCCGGAGGCTTGGAGGAACCGAACTCCGTATTTCCCCTGGGAGCCACTGCCCTAGGAGTGTTTACTCACCAACGTTCACGATAATTAGACAACTCTGTGTTTGCTGTGACTCTGCAGAGCTATCACTGAGCAACGAAGGGTGAAACATAAGCAGGTCCACTGACGTCTGTGTGTGTGTGTGTGTGTGTGTGTGTGTGTGTGTGTGTGTGTGTTTTACAAGGTCAGACTTTTATTGATACTTAATCAGAAAAGCCACAACTACACAGGGTTTCCCAAGGTGGCAATTCTCCTTAGCACAACCGATTCACTTGGTAGCCACAGCCTCAGGCATTCAGGCTCCAGCCACTCCACAGGTCAGTCAACACTGCAAACCATATATAGTTGTAAAGTTAATACATAAATGTTACAGAGTATGGATTAAAATGTCCATATCAAAGCAGCACTTACATCAAGAGAAAAGAGAGGTAGGTCACGTGTGGTGGCGCACGCCTGTAATACCAGCACTTCAGGAGGCCAAGGCGGGTGGATCACCTGAGGTCAGGAGTTTGAGACCCGCCTGGCCAACATGGTGAAACCCTTCTCTTCCTAAAATACAAAAAAAATTAGCTCGGCATGGTGGCATGCACCTGTAATCCCAGCTACTTGGGAAGCTGAGGCAGGAGAATCACTTGAAACTGCGAGGCAGAGGTTGCAGTGAGCCGAGACTGCGTCATTGCACTCCGGCCTGAACAAGAATGAAACTCTGTCTGGAAAAAAAGAAGGCGGCGGGGGAGTGGGGAAGGTGGGTAAAACAGGTAATGAACCAGTCCAAGGAGAGGGATGTGGTCAAGAAGAAGGTCCTGCACTGATCCAGACATCCTGAAAGGGGGTTGTCCTGGGCCTGCGCAAAGCCTTCAGCGGGGGATGCTTCGTGATCAGAAAGGACATCAAGATGGAGCCCATCACCAACACCGTGCAGCTGGTGAGGCCTTGCTCTTTTCACAGCCCTTGAGTCCTCTGGTGAAAACTGAGAGTAAAGACTGTATGATAAGCCGGGCACAGTGGCTCATGTCTGTTAATCCCAGCACTTTGGGAGGCCAAGGCAGAGTGATCATCTAAGGTCAGGAGTTCAAGACCAGCCTGAGCCACACTACGAAACCCCATATCCATGAAAAATACAAAAATTAGCCTGGCATGATGGCGCACACCTGTAGCCCCTGCTACTCAGGAACCTGGGAGGTGGTGGCTGCAGTGAGCTGTGATCATCCCAGTGCCCCCACAGCCTGGGCCACAGAGGGAGACCGTGTCTAAAAAACAACAAAAAAGAGTGTGCCTACTTATGCCTGTCCTTACCTGATTGGGGGTAGTCTCTATTGATCTGGTCCTGTTGGCACGATGTTTTTTGGGTTTGAGGGAGGGTCTGCTCTGTCGCCGAGGCTCTAGTGCAGGGCACATTCACAGCTCACTAAGGCCTCCACCTCCCAAGAAGCCTTAGTGCATGCCATCGTGCCAGGTTAATTTCTTATTTTTGTAGAGACAGGGTTTCACCATGTTCACCAGGCTAGTCTTGAACTCCTGACCTCAGGCGATCCTCCCGCCTCGGCCTCCCAAAGTGCTAGGATTACAGGCGTGAGCCACCATTCTTGGCCCAGCTATTTTTTTTTTTTTATTTCTGCAGAGATGGGGTCTCACTATGTACAGGCTGGTCTCCATTTCCTGGGCCCAGGGCCTCCTCCTGCCCAGCCGGGTTGCCTGTGAAAGGCGGGACAGGGGTCTTCCCCAGGCGGAGCCACGTATGTGTAGGACGCTCTGTGCAGCCACCGCGACCCTGGGCAGAGTCAACCCCACACGGCCACATAACCGAGCAGCGGGCGGGGGCAGCGGCGGTGAAATGGGAAATGGTTAAACTGGGTGCTGGGGACATTGACATTTTCGGTATTATTCTTGAAGCTTTTCTCTAAGTTTGAAATTAAAAACTGGTTGTTTTGAGATAGAGGCCTCCTGGGACCCGCAGGATTGGGAACCGTGGGTGGGTGCGCGAGTTTGAGTAGGGGAACGCCGATGTGCCGCTGGGCCTCCCCACTCAGGCCTGCCTCGCGCTTCTGCCCCGCGGGACCCTGGCCACAGCCGTGACTCAGCTTCTCCGCTCCCTGCCCGCGCGGCTGCGGTTGCGCGGAGCCTCCTCACAGTGACTCAGCACGCACGCCGCCTGCGAGAAGCGCCCGGACGCTTCCAGAAGGAAAGCGGAGGGGCGAAGAGCGGGTGGATCTGCAGGGCGCGGAAGGACGGGATTGGCCGGATGACTGGTGACGTACTCGGGACGCGCCGGTGCCGCCGGGCCGCGGCCGGATGGGACTGGCCAGTCTGAGGGTTACGTTGTCGGGGCGCGCCCGGAAGCCGCAAGGCCGAGGCGGCTCGCAGATCGCAGTGCTGCGGATAAATGGCCGTGGGCTGCGGGCGGCGAGATGTCGCGTTCTGCTGTGAGCTTGGGTCTGCGTCCTGCGGCGTCTCGGTGCGTGCGTCGAGTCTCTTTTGGCTTCGCTCCCCGGAGCCGACTGCAGAGGAGGACACCTGCGTGTCCGTCTCCGTCTTCCGCTGCTTCCCGCAGCTGCCTGGGTCCCAAACGAGAGCCAGGTACGGGGCCGACGTTGCGCCGCCTCCGGGGACAGGGCGTGCCTGGGGGTCCGGCCTGTCTGCTGGGGGTCCGGCCTGTCTGCTGGGAGTCCGGCTGCCGAGAGTCTAGGCTGTCTGCTGGGGGCCGGGCCTGCCTGGGGTCAGGCTGCTGAGGGTCTGGCCTGTCTTTTGGGGGTCCCGCTGCCTGCTGGGGGTCCGGCCCGTCTGCTGGGAGTCAGACGTTTGCCATATGTTCCAGGCACAGGGGACAGCCCAGGAGGTTGAAGAGAGCCGATGGGAAGGTCAGGAAAAGGCCCCGGGAGGGCTGGTGGGTGCTAAATCATGGAGCCAGGAGACCTCATGAGCCCCTTGATTCTCTTTCGAGTGCAGTAGTTTCACCAGCTGTCTGCCTGTTTTCCATTGTGAGTTAACAGCTTGGCTTCTCCCTGATCAACTCTAGGTTGATGTCATCCTAAGACTCAATGCCTAAGGGAGTTGGAGAGGCGAGGAACAGACTTAAATCTCTGGATAGTGTAGTCAACTAATGTGATTTAGCACCAGATTTAGTTGATTAGCATCAACTAATGTGATTTAGTAACAGAGTTTTGTTTATATCAACAAGTATATTGATAAAATTGTGACTTGAAATTCACAAAGGTCGTAATTTTCACTGGCAGCTGTGTGAATTGAATATCGCCTCCTCAGTAGGAGTTGAAATAGAAACCTGGGTCCAAGGTGAACTTCATAGACTAGAAATTTAAAGGACTAAAAAGGAATCCGTTTCTCCTAATGGGGTTGATTACGAACGGCTGAGACCTGCTATTTGTACTGAAACTCCCACTGAATGCTCCCCACACAACTGTTTATTGATTTTTTTCTCCCCCACCCCTCCCGACGGAGTTTTGCTCTAGTTGCCCAGTCTGGAGTGCAATGGCGCGATCTAGGCTCACCGCAACCTCCGCCTCCAGGGTTCAAGCGATTCTCCTCCCTCAGAGTCCTGAATAGCTGGGATTACAGGCATGTGCCACCACGCCCTGCTGATTTTTTGTATTTTTATTAGAAACAAGGTTTCTCCATGTTGGTTAGGCTGGTCTCGAACTCCCGACCCCAGGTGATCCGCCCACCTTGGCCTCCCAAAGTGCTGGGATTACAGACATTAGCCATGGTGCCCGGCCTGTTGACTTTCATTAGCTGTAATTAAATTGTAAATCCTGGTGACTGAAGGGCAGTCACGGCTTTCCTCCTAACTAGTCTAATTCCTGTAGGTGATATTTAACTCTGCCATCTGCGTTTTGAACACTGTTCTCATAATGGAGTTTCCTGATTTGGGGAAGCATTGTTCAGAAAAAACTTGCAAGCAGCTAGGTAAGTACTTTTTAGAGACTTAATAGAAAGTGGTATTTCGTTGGGGGAAAGCTGGCTGTTATATGAATTAGCTGATAATTGTGTCTTGGCCTTCCTGGCTTTTCAGGATTAGCAACTGCACTGGTACAGGGTCTGTTGGACATTCAGCATCCACCAGCAGGGGTGTGGGGGTGCAGGCAGGGCTGAGTGGATCCAGGGTGCTGCTTGAATATTTGTGATGCCACATGAATTGGGATCTCTCTCTAGAAGACAGCCCGATCCCAGGATTGTTGTCTCGTGTGTGACCGTAAAGGACATCTAATCTCACAGGCTTGAAGCATTTAATATAGGTAAACACTTTCATAGAACCATCTAGAATTATTTTGTTCCAGCCTTTAAAACACTTCACTGTTTTTTGTTTTTTAGATTTTCTTCCAGTAAAATGTGATATGTGTAAACAAGATTTCTGTAAAGATCATTTTATATATGCTGCACATAAGTGTCCGTGTGCATTCCAGAAGGTAATTCATCATCCTTTGTTCAAAAGATTCTTCTCTTCGCTGTCTAAAGCTGTGCTGTCCTGCTGGGACAGTAGGCACTACCCATGCATGGCTAACTCAGTGGAAATTAAATTTTAAAATTTAGTTTCTCAGTCCCACTGGCCATGTTTCAAGTGACTGCTGTGTTACAGTACAGAGGAGCATTTCTGCCATCTGTTGGACGGCTCTCCGACAACTGAGATTTTATTTTCAGGGACTCATGGAGTCACTTGCTTATAAGCTTATGTTCAAAGCTTACTTTAGATGTTCAAATACTTGGTTCCTTCGATCCGTTACACCATGGCTGTGTCTTCACCGGATGCAAGGAAGGTTTTAATATTTGACTTGGAAGCCAATCAGGAAAGCAGTAAATATGCTTACTTAGTTGAATAGCAGCGGCCTTGACATGGTATTTAGGTGATTCCCAGAGTCCACAGTAGAAACGAAAAGAGGACTCTAAGACAAAGGTTTGAGACGTCTGTTGTTGACTTTTGAGATGGTTCCCAGCCCATGTTCACTTTGTCTCTGGATGGGTCACAGGTCATTTTAGTGACCTCTGCTACTTTACTCTGGTGACGGGAGTAATGTGGGTGACCTAGCATTCTGTGCTTTGACCAGTGTTGGCCAGGGTCTGACCCTTCAGCCTTTTTTAGGTGATCATGGTGGGTGGGAGGGTGACTCACATCCCTGTGTTTACCAGGCATGGATGACTAAGCCAGACTGCCTAGTGTGTCTTCCGGCTGGAGACCATTTACTGATGCTTTATATCTTCATTTGGCCAAATGTGGGTGCACCACCTGTGACTCTGCCAGCTCAGGCTGCAGACAGCAGGCCCTGTGATTCCGTGATCACCTGCCACCCGTTTGATACATGATGCCACCTCAGTTTTCTCATTGACCATTTCATCACCACCTGTCCTGGCTCAGGTTTTTAGCTGTGCTGGGCCTTCAGCTGTTGGGTGGTCATCCCCTCTGAAACCCCCACAACCTTGGCCTGCAGCCAGTGACAGTCATTAGTATCTGGGAGCTCTCCCCCGTACACGTGGCCTCATCTAGGCATGAGCAAGGGGTAGAGGTCTCGGGGGAAGCCACAAAAGAATCAGACAGTTGATGAGTGAGGGGAGTCGGAGGGTCTTTGTGGTTGGTGTTTCCCTCCATTGTCTCCCCTTTACGGGCATCAGGGCAGGCTCCCCTCTCACCTGGGCAGTGCCATCCTGGGGTGGCCCTGGTTGATTTCTGCAGTCAGCTGAAGTCCATTCGTTGAAACTTTCTCTAGACTCTTCAGGGCAGCTGATGCTTACATTCTAGAGATGCCACCGCTAATCCGTGATGCCAACAATGCTTTGTTCTGGGAGGGCGTGGGAGCCCGGTGTTTGTACTCTATTTGTGTTTAAGTATGCCACGCAAGAGTACCCATTTAAAGATTTTGTGAGTTTAGGTTGTCTGAGTCTCAGATGCCATCTCACCTTTGTTATTTTTAGGATGTTCAGGTCCCGGTATGCCCACTCTGTAATATCCCCATCCCAATAAAAAAGGGACAGGTCCCAGATGTGGTGGTTGGCGATCACATGGATCAAGACTGTGGCTATCATCCTGGGAAGAAGAAAGAGAAGGTAAGGACAGAGTCCGGGTCGGTTCCTTCACTGTGAAGGCTTCTTTTTCCTTGGGAAGAGTCAGTTTTCTAACTGAAAATTAGTCCCAATAGTTCATTTACAAAGTAGAGTCCTTACGCTGTATTGTCCCTGCCCTATGCTACGAGTGGAGTGAGTTTTTAGTTTTATAAATGTTCTTTTAAGGGATCCCGGGTCAGGTTTGTTTTTCTTTACTGGAATTGACTGGTTTTCCTCCTTAGATGGATTATTCACCTGGCTTTCTAGATCCATTCTGTTAATGTGTGTTTATTTTCTAAGCTCCTCCTAGTAAAATGGAAGAAGATATAAAATTGTGTTCTTGCTTTGGTGCCATCAGCGTTTTTTTTATTAAAGTTTTTCACTTGTTCATTAGTAGTAAAGCCTGTTAGGAAACACAGCAGGCCCCAGTTCCCTGCGGGCCCCCCCAGCCTTCAGCTCTTAGACAGCGGTGTGTGTTTGTGGTGTCCGCTTTTTCCCGTGTAAATGTTGTCACGTCCTGAGTCTGTCTTGCTTGCTCTCTGGCCACAGGCATTCCCTGTCCACCACAGGGACGCTGAGAATTTCCTCCAAAGCCATTTCCCACACTCGTGCACCCACCTCCCTGTAGAGTTGGGCTGTGCTTTTGGGTGGGTGATCCAGGCCTCTCTTACCTTCAGGACAACAGCCTAGAGATTCCCTTTGGGTTTTTTTTTGTTTTGTTTTGTTTTTGCTTTTTGTGTTTTTATTTTGAGACAGGGCCTTGCTCTGTCGCCCAGGATGGAGTGCAGTGGTGGGATCTCGGCTCACTGTAGTCTGGACCTCCCGGGCTCAAGCTATCCTCCCACCTCAGCCTCTCTGGTAGCTGGGATGACAGGCATATATGCCACCACGCCTGGCTAATAAAAATTTTTGTAGAGGTGGGGGTCTCACTATGTTGCCCTGGCTGGCTTCTCTTGAGGGATCCAACTTTCCTGCATTTCTCAGGGTAGAGCTGAGTTCCGTATTCTGTGTTCTTCTTTGTTCCTTATTTTGGCGGAAGTCCATCCTTTGGTTGCTTCCTGGGAGGGAGACGGGGAGGTCAGTCAACCCCATACATCTCTGTGGGTCTTTATCCTCTGCTTCACTGTAATGAGCTGCTTGGGTCTGAGCATCCTACTGTTGAACTCTTCCTGGGACATCTGCCCTGACTTCAGAGTTCCCATGCCATCCTGACCTTGGTCCTCAGTGGGGCCCGTTTTGTGACAGCTTGCAGGAGCTTCTCCCTGTACCAGAGTTGGAAGGGTCACACCAGACTCCTGTCCTGCCATAGGTCTGTCTCCTATGTGTTGGGCACACAGTGGACCCCTCCTGGATTCTGGAACATTCTCTTGGTTTCTTTGGTTTCCTCTGCTCTTCTCTCTCCCCTGGGAAATATTTTTTTTTCTTTTTTATTTTTATGAGAACGGAGTTTTGCTCTGTCACCCAGGCTGGAGTGCAGTGGTGTGATCTCTGCTCACTGTAACCTCCACCTCCCGGGTTCAAGCGTTTGTCCTGCCTCAGCCTCCCGAGTAGCTGGGACTACAGGCACATGCCACCACACCTGGCTAAATGTTGTATTTTTAGTAGACACAGGGTTTCACTGTGTTGGTCAGGCTGGTCGTGAGCTCGTGACCTCGTGATCCGCCCGCCTCAGCCTCCCAAAGTGCTGGGATCACAGGTGGGAGCCACCACGCCTGGCTGAGCTGTTGGGGTTTTGATTCATAAGCGGGGCTGCTTTTTGGCCTCTCTGCCTGTTGACAGTTTGTCTTTCCCACATCTGTTAAGTCCCCGTTTGTCCACGTCATTCTTAGCTTCTGAAATCTTGCTGCTGTCTTCATTGTCATCGTCTCTGCCCTTGTAGGTTTATCCTTTTCCAAAAATCTTTTCTGTGGCTTTTATGGTATTTCAGGAGGGGCAGGACCAGGATGTGTGTTGAGATCCCACCTCTCCTCCCCACTGCTCAGCCTGGTGTCTCTGGAGGCGCACGTCCGCTTCCTTCTGTGCAGTGCCCATCCCGGGCTGTCCTTCCCAGGGATTGCGTGCCCTCCTGGGTCTGGGCAGGGCCGGCTCCACCTCCCCTTCACCGAGGCCCTGCTGGTTCTTGCAGTTCTTCCTAAGGCCTGCGGACCTTCAGGACTTCAGGCACAGTGCCGCCTCCTTCCTTTTGCTCCTCAGCATAAGCCTGTAGGCTCTGCTGGCTTTTCCAGGAGCTTCTCTCTCTGTTTCAAAAAAAAAAAAAAAAAGAAAAAAAGTTTTGCTCTGTCACCCAGGCTGGAGTGCAATGGCAGGATCTCGGCTCACCACAACCTCTGCCTCCCAGGTTCCAGGGATTCTCCTGCCTGAGCCTCCCAAGTATCTGGGACTACAGGCACCTGCCACCATGCCCGGCTAATTTTGTAGTTATAGTAGAGATGGAATTTCTCCATGTTGGTCAGGCTGGTCTTGAACTCCTGACCTCAGGTGATCCACCAGCCTCAGCTTCCCAAAGTGCTGGGATTGGAGGTGTTAGCCACCGTGCTGGGCTCAAGAAGCTTCTCTAGGGAACTGGCTGCTGTCAGGCTTGATCCATTCCTAGTCGTGGGTCCTGGTCGGTGGTTACCAACTATCTTAGTATATGATGTTCAATACTTGACAGTTATATCACCATAAGCCAAGTAACTCTTTCAGCCTCAAACATGGAATAAAATCAGTGTTCCTTAGTCTGCCACACAAAACCCTCTGTATGGAAGCTCGCTCCAGTCCTCCCTTTCTGACCCCGTCTAGTTCCTGCTGCTGTGGCTGTGCCTGGGTCCCTCAGCCTTTGGAGATCTCTTGAGCCTCTGAGACATAGCAGCTCTCCCTGGTGCACCCACTTCTCCCACACAACACAGCCTCCCTTGCTGGGGGCTCACCCAGCACTGCCCCAAGGCCCCCAAACAGGTGCACCCTCCTGGCAGCTTCTGGCCCACTCTGCCCCTGCCCTTGAGGCAGGCACCGTCTGTGTTCTGCCTGCGTCTCTGCACAGGCCCCTCCTGCCTGGTTGCTCAGCGTGGCTGTGCCTGTCTGCCTGCCTGCCTTGGCCGGAGGGCCACCCCTGGCTGCTGGACCCTGTCCCCACTTTCCACCTTCCCCTCTCGGAGTTCTGAGTGTCTAGAAATTTATATTGCCACCTACCCCTTGCCACCAAAAAATAAAAAAAATAACCGGTGGGTACAGGGACATGATAGATGTTCCCTTGATGAGGACAACCTCCACTGTCCCAGAGCTCCCGGAGCTGGTGCCTCTGTGGGGCTGCCTGTCACACCTGTACTCGGCCTCCTTCCCTCCTGGGTACCTGCGTCCCTGTTGCTTCTCTCTTGTCCTCCCAGCAGCACCTCTGAGCCATGTTCACAGGAACCCCCAGCTTCAATGCCGGCTTGCGTTAACCACTTGTTAAAGTTTCTGTCTCCTTAGTGTTCTTCCTTTGTTTTTTTGGTTTTTGGGTTTTTGTTTTGTTTTGTTTTTTGAGACAATTTCACTCTGTCACCAGGCTGGAGTGCAGTGGTGCAATCTCGGCTCACTGCAGCTTCCACTTCACAGGTTCAAACGATTCTCATGCCTCAGCCTCCCAAGTAGCTGGGATTACAGGCACCCGCCACCCCGCCTGGCTAATTTTTGTATTTTCAGTAAAGATGGGGTTTCTCCGTGTTGGTCAGGCTGGTTTCAAACTCCCTGACCTCAGGTGATCCACCCGCCTCGGACTCCCAAAATGCTGGGATTACAGGCGCGAGCCCCGTGTTCCTCTTCTTGCCTGCACAAAGATGGTCAAACGAAATTTGGCATCTATACTCTGTGCAGACAGGAGCTGCATCTAGTTTAAATGTGAATGTTGTTACTGGGGGCTGTTAAAGAATTGCTTATTAAGGTCAGCACATGACTCACACCTGTAATCTTAGCACTTTGGGAGGCCAAGATAGGAGGGTCACTTGAGGCTGAGTTTGAGACCAGCCTGGGCAACATGGCAAGACCCCATCTCTACGAAAATAAACAAAATTAGCTGGACATGGTGGTGCGCACCTATAGTACCAGGTACGAAGAAGGCTGAAATGGGAAAATCGCTTGAGCCCAGGAGGTTAAGGTTGTAGTGAGCTGAGATTGAGCCACTGCACTCTGGCCTGGGCGACACAGGGACACCCTGTCTCCAAAAAAAGAATTGCTTATTGAAGTCATTTTGCTCTCTCAGATTTTTACATACCGGTGCTCAAAAGAGGGCTGCAAGAAGAAAGAGATGCTGCAGATGGTGTGTGCCCAGTGCCACGGCAACTTCTGTATCCAGCACAGACATCCCCTGGACCACAGCTGCAGGCACAGGAGCCGCCCCACCATCAAAGCCGGGTGAAAAGAGACTCAGCTGTGATGGCGCTGGCTCGGAACACATGGTATTGTACGTGGAACCAGCTTAGACTCTAAAGTGGGGAGTGGAGCGACACCGAGCACCGTCCCACACTGAACTGCTCATCTGAACTGTTTGTTGGGTAGATGGGAATAGAATAAAATTGAATGCTGAAGTTGATTCTAGTGTTTGCATTACCCATGGCTACCTTCACCAAGTACTACAGACTGGGCAGCTTAAACCACAGAAATCAGTTCTTTCACAGTTCTGGAGGCTGGAAGTCCAGGAGCAGGGTGTCAGCAGGGCCAGCCCCTTCTGAGGCCTGCGGGGAGCGTCGGCTGCGTCTCACCAGTGTCTTGGGGTTCGTTGGCCGTCCTTCACATTTGGGGCTCATGGACACACAACCCCCGTCTCCTCCTCCATCTTCACATGGTGGTCTGTGTGTCCTGACTTCCCCTTTCTGTAAGGACACCAGTCATATGATCCCACACTCATGACCTTCTAACTGGATCATCACTGGAAAGACCCTGTTTCCATATGAGGTCACACTCTTGAGGGGCCGAGGCTAGGGCTCTAGCGTGTCTTGTGGGGACACGAATCAGCGCATAATGCCAAGTCAGGTAGTATCTGTGTGGCAGATTTGACATTATGTGTTGAATCATGTCCATCCCTGGGCTGGGCCGCAGGTAGATGCCTACCCGCAGGAAGCCATGTGGGTTCTCACAGTCAGCACACACAGGCTGAGCAGGCACCCACCCATGCTGTCTGTGTAGGTGTTCATCCATGACAGCCTCTTAACCCAAGCTGTTGGGAGATTTCCACACCCTGGCTCCTGGCAGGCTGGCCCAGTGACTCAGGTACTGGCTCACACGGCTCGTGTTACGTCTGTGGGGTGCTGCAGCTCTTGGCTAGTGAACATGGAAAGGTTGCTGTGCGTAACAGCAGTAGGACCTGATGCTCTAGTGGTGTGACTCCATCAGGATGGATAATGTGTAACCACATGGTGGGACATGATACTCCAGAGGTATGACTTCATCAGGATGGATGACGCGTAATCGTGCAGTGGGACCCGACGCTCCAGGGGTCTGACTTCATCAGGATGGATGACACAGGACGGGGACCCCAGATTACAAAAGCAGCTCATTCCAGCACAGGCTCTCAGCACAGCAGCATCATAGCTGGTTTCTGAAACATCTTTTCTGCCCTCCAAGGTCCTCTGACATGATTAACACTTCTGTATCACGACAAACCTGAAAAGAACTGTTGCTTGTTTTCTTTTTGGTGAAAAGTAAAGGGATGAGGTCCTTCCCGTCCACACTACCGTGTGGATTATTTACACTCTTAACTTCCACACCAGGTACCCCATATTTTTAATGGCAAATAGTCTGAAACCTTATTGAAACTTTCTCATTGAAATACACAAATTAGGCTGGGCACAGTGGCTCACGCCTGTAATCCCAGCACTTTGGGAGGCCAAGGGGAGTGGATCACCTGAGGTGAGGAGTTTGAAACCAGCCTGGCCAACATGATGAAATCTCTCTATTAAAAATACAAAAATTAGCTGGGCATGGTGGTAGGTGCCTGTAATCCCAGTTATTCGGGAGGCTGAGGTGGAAGCCTCACTTGAACCTGGGAGGCAGAGGTTGCAGTGAGACAAGATCACGCCATTGTACTCCAGCCTGGGCGACGAGTGAAATGCCATTTCAAAATATATATATATATATACACACAAATTACCTGACAAAGTAGAGAAGCAGAATAATGTTAAGTTACAATCTGAGGTGGTTTCAGTTACTACCCCGGTGAAATAAAGCAGCTTAAAGAGCAGAGGAACCAAGGGAGGCAGCTCAGGACAGCTCTGCCCTGCGCAGAATCACCAAGGACCCAGTCTTATGGAAGGTTCTGTCAAGACACCAGACAGCTCGCTCACGTTCTCTTCACCGTGTTGCCTCTAACAATGTGGTTGTGTGGCTGGGAAAGGGGAGGCACATCCACCTGCCTACCTGACAGTCCTTGTCCAGTGGCAGGCCACAGCATGTTACTCACATTCCTGGAGGGCACAGCTGTGTGCCTGTTCCTGACTCCCAAGGGGATGGGACTCGCTGTGTGAGAAGGTGTGTCTTCCTGGATCACTTGTTCCTGCCACAGCTGACTTCTTAAAACAGGCACAGTTTGGCCCGGTGCAATGGCTCATGCCTGTAATCCCAGCACTTTGGGAGGCTGAGGTGGGTGGATCACCTGAGGTCAGGAGTTCAAGCAGCCTGGCCAACGTGGTAAAACCCTGTCTCTACTAAAAATATATTTTAAAAAATTAGCTGGGCATGATGGTGAATGCCTGTAATCCCAGCTACTCAGGAGGCTGAGGTAGGAGAATCACTTGAACTCAGGAGGCGGAGGTTGCAGTGAGCCGAGATCACACCATTGCACTGCAGCCTGGGAGACGGAGCAAGACCCTATCTCAACAACAACAAAAAAAGGCATAGTTGTCAGCAGCCAGATAGCCTGAGAGACAGCTTTTTTGCACCTGGACATGATTTCAACATCAAGAAGAAAGTTGCAAAATGCCACTTATTGAACACGGCTCTGTCTAGTGATGAAGCAGTGGAAACTTCCAGAAGTGACTAAACTACAAGGGCAGGCAGTAGGGCTTCCTCAAGTAATGAAGTTTATAGGGGACTGGGTGTTATAGGTTTGAAGAGCAGAAAACCGAAACAATGGGGTGGAGGGGAGGGTAAGCTAGGGTGTGAGAGCCACAGTCCTTCGTGGCTTAGATGACAGACAGGTGCATCCTTTGTGGCCTGACACTTTCCACCACTGTGATTTTGTGAAGCAATGAGCAGGGTTAACATAAATACTGGTCTTAAATTTATACTGACGGCCACTATTCACTTCAAGAGTGCAGAGATTTCCTAGGACCTTAGGGGGTGTCAGGAAATAAGGCAAAACAGAATTCCCCTGAGTTTGTTCTGAACTGCCCTGGTCGTGCAGCTGTGCCCACCACACATCCCACTGAGACAGTGTACACCCTGACCACACAGCTGTGCCCACTACAAATCCCACTGAGACAGTATACACCCTGGCCACCTGGCTGTGCCCATCACAAGTCCCGCTGAGACACTTTACAAAAATACAAGCCACTGAATTTTTTTTCTGGTTTCACAGTCTAAAAATGTAATAGGAAGGGCTTGTATTCAGTTGTGTTCTGCAAAAGGTGATTGAGACTGCAGTCTAGCTAACAGTGTTTCTCTCAATGACTGACCATGTATACGCTGATGACTGCAAAGTTGATACTCTATTTTCACTGTACCTTTTTGTTTCAATCTGACGCAAACATTTTTGCTCTCAATTGACATATTTTTGTTTTGTTTTGTTTTGTTTTTGAGACGGAGTTTCACTCATGATACCCAGGCTGGAGTGCAATGGCGCGATCTCGGCTCACCGCAACCTCCGCCTCCTGGGTTCAGGCAGTTCTCCTGCCTCAGCCTCCTGAGTAGCTGGGATTACAGGCACGCACCACCATGCCCAGCTAATTTTTTGTATTTTTAGTAGAGACGGGGTTTCACCATGTTGACCAGGATGGTCTCGATCTCTTGACCTCGTGATCCACCCGCCTCAGCCTCCCAAAGTGCTGGGATTACAGGCTTGAGCCACCGCGCCCGGCAAATTGACATATTGTACATATTGATGGGGTATATTGTCATATTTGGATACATGTAGACTGTAATCATCAAATGAGAGTAATTAGCATATTTGTCACCTCAAACACTTATTTGTTATGGAAACATTGAAGATCTGCTCTTCTAGCTATTTAAAAATAAGGGGTTGGTCCTGGTGGCCCATGTCTGCAATCCCAGCACTTTAGGAGGCCGAGGCAGGTGGATTCCTCGAGGTCAGGAGTTCGAGACCAGCCTGACCAATGTGGCGAAACCCCATCTCTACTAAAATTACAAAACTTAGCTGGGTGTGGTGGTGCATCTGTAATCCCAGCTACTTGGGAGGCTGGAGCAGGAGGATTGCTTGAACCTGGGAGGCAGAGGTTACAGTAAGCCAAGATCACACCACTGCACTCCAGCCTGGGGAACAGAGTGAGACTCCATCTCAAAAAAAATAAGCTAGTCACCATGCAGTACCTCAGAACACTGGGACGTAATCCTCTCAGCAAGCTGGACTGCCCTGTGTCTAGGTTTAGAAGTGCAAACATGCAGCGCTGTGCCACAGTAGCATACAGCATTCAGCACACTCACGCTTTGCACACGTTTGTAGCCTCTGCCTTACAGCCTGGGTGTGGAGGAGGCAGCACCATTGATCTCTGTGTAAGTCATTCTAGGATGTTTGCACAACAATGACATCACCTGACCACGACATATCCGTGATGCTAGGTGACGTGACTGTTTCTGTGCTATCTTATTCTATGGTGTCTATCCTAGGCCGGTGGTTCCCAAGCCCTAGCCTGTGTCAGAACACGGGGCTCCTTACAGGAGGGCGCCGGACCCCACCCGAGGCCCTGATTCTGAGGTGGACTCAGGTTTGCACTTGGAGCTGGCCAGGTACGCGTCTGGTCTGGAACTGCACTTGGACAAGCCGCTTCCTTGTGTCTCCAGCACAGCCTCTGCCGCCCACACATGCTGTGGAGCTCTGGAAGTGCAGTCAGCACAACAGGGTTCCATGTGATTAAGTTTAAAAACCACTAACTTGGTTCAGTCATTGGAAAATGTAGGTATGTTAGGAACCTGGGTATGTGAACTGTGAACTTTGTAAAATCTAAATATAGATCAGGTGAAATCTAAATACAGGTCAGGTGTTCTAATGAAAAAATATTTTCAGGCCGGGCGCGGTGGCTCAAGCCTGTAATCCCAGCACTTTGGGAGGCCCAGGCGGGTGGATCACGAGGTCAAGAGATCGAGACCATCCTGGTCAACATGGTGAAACCCCGTCTCTACTACAAATACAAAAAATTCAGCTGGGCATGGTGGCATGTGCCTGTAATCCCAGCTACTCAGGAGGCTAAGGCAGGAGAATTGCCTGAACCCAGGAGGCGGAGGTTGCGGTGAGCCGAGATCGCGCCATTGCACTCCAGCCTGGGTAACAAAAGCAAAACTCCATCTCAAAAAAAAAAAAAAGAAAAGAAAAAGAAAAAATATTTTCAATATTTAAAGTCTTGAGAAACAACGTTCTGAAAATTTAATGTCCAAATTGAGATGTATCCAGCCAGCCCCGGGCTCATGCTTATAATCCCAGCACCTTGGGAGGCTGAGGTGGGTGGATTGCTTAAGCCCAGACATTCGAGGCAGGACTGGGCAATGTAGTAAGGCCTCATTTCTAAAAAAAAAAAAAAAAAAAAAAAAAAAACCGGGGGGGGGGGGGGGGGGGCGTGGGGTCACGGGGGGTTCCCCAAACAACGGGGAGGTCAGGGCTACAAGGGGGTGGTGTCACAACACTGCACCGCGGCCGGGGGGGAAAAACAAAACTCTTCTCCATTTAAAAAAAAAAAAAAAAAAAAAAAAAAACAGCCAGGTGTGGTGGCTAACACCTGTAATCCCAGCACTTTGGGAGGCTAAGGCAGGTGGATCACTTGAGGTCAAGAGTTTGACACCAGCCTGGCCAACATAATGAAACCTGTCTTCTAAAAATGCCAAAATTAGCCAGGCGCAGTGGCGGGAACCTATAATTCTAGCTACTCGTGAGTCAGGAGAATTGCTTGAACTCGGGAGGGGAAGGTGACAGTGAGCCAAGATTGTGCTATTGCATTCCAGCTGGCCCACAGAGTGAGACTCTGTCTCAAAAAGTATATCCAAAACACACTATAGTTTGGAGACAACACCAAATATTTATATATATATATATCAATCACTGTTGAAAGTATTGTTTATATGTTGCCTATATTGCAGGGTGGGTCCAGGCATCCACTGGGAGGCTTAGAACAGAACCCCAGAGGATAAAGGGGGACTGCTGTATAATTTTTGTAGTATAGAGTAGCAACTGTGTATATATTTCTACAAATGCAGATAAAACCAAGGCCTGAAGATTAAAAAGTATTATTCACATGTTGAAATAATATTTTGGATATGCTAGGTTAATAAAACATTAAAATTATTTTCACTTGTTTGGTTTTACTGTGGTTGCTCAAGATTTTGAAACTGGGTGGTCAGCTTGGTTCTGTCCCTATCGGATGGCGTTGTCTAGCACCCCTACTAACGGCCAAACAGCCCTGGCACATTTTCTCAGCGGGAAGGGGTGGCGCCTGGTTCGTGTGTTGGGTTTTGTGTCTTCGATTTGATGGAGTCCTGAAGTATAAAACCTAAGAGCTAGGCCTGTAGGGAGCCAGCTGTACATCACCCGTGGGTACCCCAAGTTTGGTGGCGACAAAGGAATGAAAAAAAGATTAAGAGAAAAAGTGGGACCAGGGGGCTGTCACTTTATTACTCTGGAGGCGACAGTGAAGGCCCCGAGTTCTGATCATCCACACTATTTATTGATTATAATCACTTTGATCTACAGGGTAGGGGTGGAGTGATGGTGGGGAAAGGGTGATACTGGAGTGAATCAGTGAGCCGGAAGTGAATCAGTGAACTAGAACTGGTGTGTCATTCTAAGGGTTGGTAACAGTGGCAGTTTGCGAGTTTCACAAAACAAGAACACGTGGTTATCTTTTTTTTTTTTTCTTTAGCTTATTATCTATGGGCAGCTGATGGAACGACAGAGCCTACAAGGAGCCTACAAGTCTGGCTACGTCATAGTGCTACAAAGGGGTTTTACATCCTTGAGCACAATGTTTATGGTAAGAGAGCCGAGGTAACCCTGCACCAGAACATGAGGCATGGAGAGGCCTTCCTCCTCAGAGGCCTCTGGTGGCCTTTCGCAGTTTGTTGTTCCTTGTTTATGTGTTACTCAGAACGAATTTATGTAGGCATTCTGTCAGTCCTTTCTCCTCTGCTGCTTTTCCCAACATAGGCCAGGCGTAGTGGCTCACACCTGTAATCCCAAAACTTGGGAGGCCAAGGCGAGTGGATCATTTGAACCCAGAAGTTCGAGACCAGCCTGGGCCACATGGCCAAACCCTGTCTCTACCAAAAATACAAAAAGTAGCCAGGTGTGGTGGTGTGTGCCTGTAGTCCCACCAACTTGGGAGGCAGAGGTGGGAGGCTCACTTGAGTCCAGGACTTCAAGGCTGCAGTGACTCATGATTGTGCCACTGCACTCCAGTGTGGATGACAGAGTGAGACCCTTCTCAAAAAAAAAGTTGATGGAAACCGAAACATCACTGATGGAAATCAAGGTGTTCCCAGAGCGCCACTGAGAGTAGGCAAGTCGGCCGTGGCCCTGTTGGCTTGAGTGTCAAAGTTAACTGTTGAGGTCACTGGTGGGCGGATTTGGACCTGGGCTGGTATGGTGGCGGGAGCAGATGTTTGCAGACGCTTAACATTTTGTCTTGCTGGGTTGGACAGGCTTGCAGTCAGTGCCTGGCATCTGACGTCTTCACCCCACCTGCCTGCAGTGGGGGAAGCACGCCAAGGGACATGTCCTCGCTCCCTGCCTCAGGGGCTCTCATTGGCCCGAGCTGGGCTTTGGCTGACATTACTGGTTTTCCTGGGCAGGGCCCAGAGCCATGTTGTGGTTCCTAATGCCCAGCGTCTCAGGTGGGAGCCTGGGAAGCCTGGCTGCTACTTCCTGTTTGGTGTATGGACTACAGGATCAAACGTTGTCAAAAGATGCCCCCAGAAGACCTTTGTCTGAATCAGGTGAGGGTTGACAGCATCCAGATTCCTGGTGAGAAATGAGGTCCAGCATCACAGGAAGGACGGATATAACCAGCCCGTCAATCCTAACTCAGTTTCTCTAGGTTAACAAAGTTAAAAGGGATTGGGGATATTTTTAAATGTACTCTGCATGAACCTTCCAGATGTATTCTTTGCAGTAAGCCTAAAACCACACTTGAAAGATCAATTCTGAAATGAGTTCCTAAAATAGCTCAGTGGCTGAAATAGCCCTAGTTTTGAAAATGTTAAGCTTAAGAATTAGGATATTTCACATCCACTCAGTATTGTAAATGTCTTTGTGTTTCTTTTGAGACAAGGTCTCGCTCTGCCTCCCAGGCTGGAGTGCAGTACGGCATTCATGGCTCACTGTAGCCTTGAACTACGAGGCTTGAGTGAAGCTCCCATTTCAGCCTCCTAAGTAGCTGGGACTACAGGTGTGTACCACCATGCCCAGGTAGTTAAAAACAAAATATATATATATATATACACACACACACACACACACACATATATATATATATATGTATTTTAAAATAAAGACAGGGTCTCACTATGTTGCCCAGGCTGGTCTTGAACTCCTGGGCTCAAGTGACCTTTCCACCTTGGCTTCCCGAAGTGCTGGGCTTATAGGGGTGAGCCATGGCGCCTGGCCTTCAACATTCCAAATGTCTTTTTTTTTTTTTTTTTGAGACGGAGTTTCGCTCTTGCTACCCAGGCTGGAGTGCAATGGCGCGATCTCGGCTCACCGCAACCTCCGCCTCCTGGGTTCAGGCAATTCTCCTGCCTCAGCCTCCTGAGTAGCTGGGATTACAGGCACGCGCCACCATGCCCAGCTAATTTTTGTATTTGTAGTAGAGACGGGGTTTCACCATGTTGACCAGGATGGTCTCGATCTCTTGACCTCGTGATCCACCCGCCTGGGCCTCCCAAAGTGCTGGGATTACAGGCTTGAGTCACCGCGCCCGGCCAACATTCCAAATGTCTTGAGAGGAGCATTGTGTTCTGGGGATCCCAGTGACAGGGAAACTGGTCTGACTTCTCTGCTTGGTTGCATATGACGTTTTTGCAGATAAAGGTTGATTTACTTTATTTTGCTGAAATTATATTAAAAATGTATAATTACAGCGTATTATACAAGGTGAATAAAGCAAAGAGGAGAGTATATAGGCCGAGATAGTAGTTGAATGCTGTTAGGTGTTTTTTGCTGTTCTTCATTTTTGTTTGTCTTATTAAGAGACAGTCTTGCTCTGTTGCCCAGGCTAAAATACAGTGGTATCATCATGGCTCACTGCAGCCCTCTCACCTCAGCCTCCCAAGTAGCTGAGACTACACGTGCACGCCACGATGCCCTACTAATTTTTAAATTTTTTGTAGAGTTGGTATCTTGCTATGTTGCCCAGGCTGGTGTCCAACTCCTGGGCTCAAGTGATCCTCCCACCTCAGCCTCTCAACGTGCTGGGATTACAGGTGTGAGTGCCTGGCCCTGCTTTACATTTCTTTTTTTGAGGATGTTGTCCTTTGATTTCTACCCCCCATTGTTGCAACATCAGGATGGGGAGGCTTTACTGACACTGTGTTGAGGCTGCACACACTCGTGAGCTACGTTTGATATCATCTTAGAACACATTAAAAGCTAAGATTTTCTTGCAATTCATGCATGCTACATACAAATACCTTTTAAAGTGGCCTTTTTTGGCCAGGCGCAGTGGCTCACGCCTGTAATCCCAGCACTTCGAGAGGCTGAGACAGGCAAATCACGAGGTCAGGAGTTGACCAGCCTGGCGAACATGGTGAAGAGACCTGGCTGGTCTCTACTGAAGATACAAAAAACATTTAGCTGGGTGTGGTGGTGCATGCCTGTAATCCCAGCAACTTGGGAGGCTGAGGCAGGAGAATCGCTTGAACCCAGGAGGTTACAGTGAGCCAAGATCGTGCCATTGCACTCCAGCCTGGGTGACAGGGCGGACTCTGTCTCAAAAAAAAAAAAAAAAAATTGCCTTTTTTTTTTAATTAAAGTGCCCACAGCAGAGCAGCTCTCTAATTTTACATTCTGATTGTTTCATTTTTCTGCAGATAGCTGTGCTGTGGTGAATCTTAAGGAGAAAACAAATGAAACAGCAGTCCACCCAGAGGAGGCTGTTCATGGGCCAGTGTTCCCTCTCCTGGTTTCACTTAAACAGTCCCTGGAGCATGAGGGCAATTAGAAAGGTTAATGTTTCTATAACAATCAGGATTCCAGGGCCGAGATAAAATCGGCCATTAAACAAGCTGCCATCAGTGCACACACAATGCCGAGCGCTGTGATTGTCTGCAGGGGTGACTTGGGCCTGTTGTTTGGCCAGGAGTTTGCTCAGTTCTAGGGACTTCTGTGGCACCCACGCTTTGTCCATCACGAGCACCCTCTGATTCTCTGTTCTGTAGGAGCCAAGCCCGTCCGCCATTGTGCTACACCCCTGGGTCTCATGGAGGAAGGTCAATCTTGGAAGCTCTGTCTGAAGCAGTGGTTCCTCAACTTGTTCAAGTGTCAGAAACCTGACCAATCTTGGTGCTCCGTGGCCTACCAAGAAGACAGCTGAACTGAGCGCCACACATGCAGTGTTCTGCAACAGGAGGTGCACCACATCCTGGAACCTAGTATAAGCATACAGCAGGCATCCAAGATGTGAGGTGAGGTGTGTAGGAAGAAAGCTGAAGTGGAGAAAATCAGCTTAGCTTTGCCATAAACAGGAAAAGCCATCGTCATCCAATTTCAGGGCCAGAGATCTTGGGACATGGTGAAGAGTATTTTAAACAGTTGGGTTGATCAGCTATGGTTCATGGTCTTATTAAAACAGTTAGTAACAGCCAGGCATGGTGGCTCACAGCTGTAATCCCAGCACTTTGGGAGGCCGAGGCGGACAGATCACTGAAGTCAGGAGTTCAAGACCAGCCTAACATAATGAAATCCCATCTCTACTAAAAACAAATTGGCCAGGCATGGGGGTGGCCACCTGTAATCCCAGAACTTTGGGAGGCCAAGGTGGATAGATCATTTGAGGTCAGGAGTTCGAGGCCAGCCTGGCCAACATGGTGAATCCCTGCCTCTACTAAAAATGCAAAAATCAGCCAGGCATGGTGGTGGGCACCTATAGTCCTAGCTACTCGGGAGGCTGAGGCAGGAGAATTGCTTGAGCCTGGGAGGTGGAGGCTGCAGTGACCCGAGATCATGCCACTGCACTCCAGCCTGGGCAAGAGAGTGAGACTCTGTCTCAAAAAAAAAAAAAGTTTCATATCTCAGATATCAGTAATTTAGTGTTCAATAAAGTAGGAAATGAGTGATATAACTCCTTATTATAAAACATGCATACCTCCTCAGAGAACATAGTACGATAATAGTATATAAAACTAACAGGATCAAAAGCCTTCATTCCCATAAACAATAATCAGAAGATGTAATGGAAGAGGAAAACCCCATTTACAGCAACAATAAAGACAAAACACTTAGGTATAAACTGGAGGCATGTTAAACCTGTATGGGATAAAACTTTAAAATGTGTTTCAGGAAGTATGATTTTGGGAGGAAAAGAGAAAAATGTGTGTTTCATGAAAGGCACAATAGTACATGGAAATCAATGGAAAGACAGTCCTTGCTCTTGGAAGACAGATGGGTGCAAGACAGGGCCCGAGAGCATGTGAGGATGACCCCAGATAGCCTGACAAGGGGGTCTTGTAAAGGGATGTTCAGATTGACCTATTCAAAGCCCATCTTGTGCCTTCCCTGCCACAACCCTGGGATCAGCCATTTCTCCCAGGAGCCCTGGTCCGTGTTTGTGGGGGATGGTATTTAGGAGCTGTGTTGTGGGTACTTGGAGTGCTTAGTGCCACTGGGATGTTAATGCATCTAAGTCCTTTCAGCATTTCTGTATTAGTCCATATTCACACTGCTGATACTGAAATACCTGAGACTGGGTAATATATAAAGAAAAAGAGGATTAGTGGATTCACAGTTCCACGTGGCTGGGAAGGCCTCACAATCATAGCAGGAGGCAAAAGGCATGTCTTGTATGGCAGCAGACGAGAGAAAATGAGAACCAAGCAAGAGGGGTTTTCCCCTTATAACTCAGATCTCATGAGACTTATTCACTACCATGAAAACAGTACAGGGGAAACTGATCCAATTATGTCCCACCGGGTCCCTCCCACAACACATGGGAATTATAAGAACTACAATTCAAGATGAGATGTGGGTGGGGACACAGCCAAACCATATCAATTCCAAAAATGAAAAATTTTTTTTCCTTTTTTTTTTTTTTTTTTGCGACAGAGTCTTACTCTGTTACCCAGGCTGGAGTGCAGTGGTGTGATCATAGTTCACTGCAGCCTCCATCTCCCAGGCTTAAGCAATCCTTCAACCTCAGCCTCCTAAATAGCTGTGACTATAGGTGTGTGCCATCATGCTCAGCTAATTTTTTATTTTTGTAGACAGGAGGTCTCACTGTGTTGCCCAGGCTGGTCTTGAACTCCTGATCTCCAGCTATCCTCCTGACTCAGCCTTCCAAAGTGCTGGGATTACATGTGTGAGCCACTGCACCTGGCATGATTCACTTTTTTTTTTTTTTTTTTTTTTTTTTCTGATGCAGTTTCACTCCGGTTGCCCAGGCTGGAGTGTAATGGCGTGATCTTGGCTTACTGCAACCTCTGCTTCCCGGGTTCAAACAATTCTCCTGCCTCAGCCTCCCGAGTAGCTGGGATTACAGGCATGTGCTACCACACCTGGCTAATTTTGTAGTTTTTAGTAGAGATGGAGTTTCTCCATGTTGATCAGGCTGGTCTCCAACTCCCGACCTCAGGTGATCCGTCTCTCCCCTTGGCCTCCCAAAGTGCTGAGATTACAGATATGAGCCACTGTGCCCAGCCTTTTTTTTTTTTTTTTTTTAAAGCCAGAGTCTCACTCTGTCGCCCAGGTTGGAATGGTGTGATCTCGCCTCGTTGCAACTTCAATCCTCCCAAGTTCAATCAGTTCTTATGCCGCAGTCTCCCAAGTAGCTGGGATTACAGGTGTGTGCCACCACGCCTGGCTAATTTTTGTATTTTTAGTAGAGATGGGGTTTTGCTATGTTGGCTAGGCTGGTCTTGAACTCCTGACTTCAAGTGATCCACCCACCTCAGACTTCTGAAGTGCTGGGATTATAGGCGTGAACCACTGCACCTGGCCAACTTCTAATGAACAGAATATGGCAAAAGCCCAGGGAAATCACTTCTGAGATTAGGGTCCAAAGAGACTGTGGCATCCATCTTGTGTGTGACCCCTCTTGTGTGCGCTCGCTCTAAGGCAAGCCAGCTGTTGTGTTGTGAGCTTCCTTGTGGAGAGGCCCATATTCCAAGGAACTGAGGGCAGTCTTTGAGCAATGACCTTGGAGGACTGAGTCCTTACAATATTCATGTGTGTGAGCTTGGGAGTGGATCATTCCAGACAAGCTTTCAGATGAAATCGCAGCCCTGGCAGACACTTTGACCACAACTTGGTGAAACCTTGAGGCAGAGGCACAGAGTTCAGCCACGCCCACCTTCCTGACCCCCAGATACTGAGAGAAAATAAATGTTCTTTTAGGCTGTTAAATGTTAGGTTAATTTGTTACACAGAAATAGGAAACAGATGCAATCTTCTACCAGCAAAGAAGAAAGAACCTTCTTTGCTTGTCACCTTTGGATTTCTGAGGCAACAAGGTACATCATACTTAATATGGCTGCCAAGCACTAAGTTACTGGGTAACTTAAAAGCATGATTTTTTTTTTTTTTTTTTTTTGAGATGGGGTCTGGCTGTGTTGCCCCCATCATAGCTCACTGCAGCCTCCATCTCCTAGGCTCCAGCAATCCTCTCACCTCAGTATCTGGAGTATCAGAAACTACAGGCACGTGCCACCACACCCGGCTAATTTTTATTTTTTTTAATTAATTTTTTAAGACAATCTCACTCTGTCGCCCAGGCTGGAGTGCAGTGCCACGAACTCAGCTCGCTGCAACCTCCACCTCCCGGGCGCAAACGATTCTCCTGCCTCAGCCTCCTGAGTAGCTGGGATTACAGGCATGCGCCACCACGGCCGGCTAATTTTTGTATTTTTTTTTTTTTTTTTTTTTTTTTTTTTTTTTGAGACGGAGTTTTGCTCTTGTTACCCAGGCTGGAGTGCAATGGCGCGATCTCGGCTCACCGCAACCTCCGCCTCCTGAGTTCAGGCAATTCTCCTGCCTCAGCCTCCTGAGTAGCTGGGATTACAGGCACGCACCACCATGCCCAGCTAATTTTTTGTATTTTTAGTAGAGACGGGGTTTCACCATGTTGACCAGGATGGTCTCGATCTCTTGACCTCGTGATCCACCCGCCTGGGCCTCCCAAAGTGCTGGGATTACAGGCTTGAGCCACCGCGCCCGGCCAATTTTTGTATTTTTAGTAGAGGCGGGGTTTCACCATGTTGGCCAGGCTAGTCTCCAACGCCTGAGCTCAAGCGTTCCGCCCGCCTCAGCCTCCCAAAGTGCTGGGATAAAAGGCGTGAGCCACTGAGCCCGGCCACAGGTATTATTAAAATAGTATCCAGCCTGTATATTTACTTTTTAGCACCTATGCTGATTTTTTAATTCAGCACGAAGTTTGAGTCCTATTTGTGTTATTCGCAACAGCCGTAGCTCACCCATTTCGACTGCGAGTGGAGCTCCATGCCCTGGACCCTCGGAGGAGGCCCCACCCCGTGGGCGCCCTGCCGGCCGGGGCAGCTGCACCCCAGACCCTCCTGAGCGCTGCAGGGCCCGAACCCAGTCAGCTGCAAGTGTACGGGGCAGAGCTGGTTACCTGTTACCTTGGCAACCGGCTGCTATCCTAGCAACTCGAGGCCCCTAGAGATGGCGTCACTAGCCCGCGCCCAGGCCTGGCTCCGATACCCGTGCTGCCGACGTTTGCCATTAGCCGGCGGAGAGACGGACGCAGATTTCGCCCAATGGGAAGCTCCACCCTCTTGAAGGTAGGACTAACGCGTACCTGAGGCGCGGGTCCCTGCCGGAAGCCGTAGTCCGCGGCTCTGCTGGGCAAACGCAGGTGGGCAAGGTGGACGCAGGTAGGCGCGTGGGGTCCCGGCGGGGTGGCTGGCGGGTCAGGGCGCCAAGGAGACCCAAAGCCCCGGGGCGGGCTCCCGCGGGGCTCCGCCCCTTCCACGTGGGTGCGTGAAGGCCTGGCGCGTGCGACCTGGCGGCGGCTTTGGGGTCTGCAGTGCTGGGAAGGCCCGGCGGGGGCTCCGACGTCCGCAGCGCCTCTGGTTTAGCCCGGCGCGGGCAAGCGGAAGGGTCGCCGCTGGCTCCTAGTTCTAGGCCGTCAGCCCTCGCGGTGGCTCTGGTTTCATTGTCTTCCTTTGAAGACGCGAGTTAGAATTCATTGAGCCCTGACTGCACCCCGAGGCTTTCAGTTTTCACTTTCTCTTTTTTTTTTATTTTTTATTTTTGAGGCAGTGTCTCGTTGTGTCACCCAGGCTGTAGTGCAGTTGCGTGATTATAGCTCACTGCAGCCTCTACCTCCTGGGCCCATGTCGTCCTCCCGCCTCATCCTCCCGAGTAACTGGGACCACAGGCCCACGCCAACACGCCCGGATACTTTTTAAAAATGTTTTTTGTAGCAATGAGGTCTCACTATATTACCCAGGCTGATCTTAAATTCTTGGGCTCAAGCGATGGTTCCTCCCACCTCGGCATCCCAAAGTGCTGAGATTCCAGGCATGAGCCACCGCGGCCGGCCTCACTTTTCATCGTAAGCATGCTTTCCATTTCCTTCCTTCCATCATTCATTCATTGTTTAAAAAAAACAAAACAAAACATTCATAGGGTTCCTTTTGTGTGTCAGCACTGTTCAGGGCATTGGGCTGCAGCCGTAAACAAGTGGAGACAAGTCTGTGACCTAGTGAACTTACTTTCCGGAGGGGAGACACAGATGAACAGGGTGCACAGAGCAGGTGGTGATAAGTGCCATGGAGAAGATGAGAACGGGGGGTCGAGAGTGGAGAGGAGGAGGAGTGAGGCACCAGAACATTCCAGGTAGAGGAAACAGCAGGTGCAGATGTAAACAACAGGGAGCCCAGTGTGGCTGGGCCAGTTTAGGCACAGAGAGAGAAAGAGGAGGTGCGGCCCCAGAGATGTGGGGTGGGGCCAAGGCTGTCGTGGGGACCTTTCCAAGCTCCAAGAATCTTACTTTTCCTCCAGGTGGAAGGGGCGTCAGTTTGGGAAGTTTTCAAGTGAAGGTGACACACAACCTGATTGAGGAGTTTAGAAGCCATTGTGAGAGGTGGTGGCTTGGACCGGGATACCCGGATGATTGTAAGGGAGTCACATTTTGGGTGTATTTCAGTGGTAAACCAATGGGAGCTGGTGGTGGGTTGGCTGAGTGTGTGAGAAAGAGAGGAGTTGTGGATGCACAAAGGTTTTCAGCTTGAGTTGCAATGTGAACTTCATCAGATAGATGTTTATGGAAAGAATGAACACTAGGAAGATCAGGTTTGTGAAGGATGATCAGGAGTTTTGATTATGAATTCTTAAGCTTGCGATGATCTGTGTGTAGATGGTATATATACGATACATATAGTTATATATACAGTTTATATACACACACACACATATATATATAAATTTTGAGGTGGAGTCTGGTTCTGTTGCCCAGGCTGGAGTGCAGTGGCGCTATCTCAGCTCACTGCAACCTCCGTCAAGTGATTCACTTGCCTCAGCCTCCCAAGTAGCTGGGATTACAGGCAGGCGCCAGCACGCCTGGCTAATTTTTGTATTTTTAGTAGTGACAGCGTTTTGCCATGTTGGCCAGGCTGGTGTGGAACTCCTGAACTCAAGTGATCCCCCTGCCTCGGCTTCCCAGAGTGCTGCAATTACAGGTGTGAGACACCATGCCCGACCATACACACTGTACACACACACACACACACACACACGTATATATATGCATACACACGTGTAATATGTGTATAAACAGCATGTGGCCGGGTGCAGTGGCTCACACCTGTAGTCCTAGCACTTTGGGAGGCCGAGGCGGGGGGATCACTTGAGGTCAGGAGTTCAATATATACATGTATATATGTGTATATGTACATGTATATTACCATGTATGTATATAATCATACAAAGACACAGTTGAGTTGGCAGTGTAGTTCAAGGAGAGGGTTAAGAAGAGACCTGTAAATGAGGAAACAAAGTCATCAGCGGCTAGTTGGTATTTAAAGCCACATGACCAAGTGGGATCACTGAGGGAGTGAAGAGGCTGGGCACTAAGCCTGGGTCCTTCAGTGTTCAAGGCAGGGCGATTAAAAGGTCAGAGCAAAAGCAGGAGTTGTGCTGTCTGTGCTGGATGCCAAGTGAAAAACGCCTGTCAAGAGAGAAGGAAGAGGCTGGGTGCACTGGCTCACGCCTATAATCCCAGCACTTTCAGAAGCCGAGACAGGTGGATCACCTGAGGTCAGTGGTTTGAGACCAGCTTGGCCAAAATGGTGAAACCCCGTCTCTACTAAAAATATAAAAATAAGCCAGGTGTGGTGGCGCATGCCTGTAATCCCAGCTACTTGGGAGGCTGAGGCAGGAGGACTGCTTGAGACCAGGAGGTGGAGGTTGCAGTGAGCTGAGATTTTGCCACTGCACTCCAGCCTGGCCAACAGAGCGAGACTCTGTCTCAAAAAAACAGAGAAGGCCGGATCAACAGTCCGACACTGTTAGATCAAATAAGTTGCATACTGGGGGTCGGCAATGGGATTTAGCCACATGGGTGTCATTGTGGTAGGGTGGTTGGGGCAAAAGCCTGATGGGATAGGGGAGGAAAGAAGTCAGAGCCACGACAGGTAGGTGATTATTTATTTATTTATTTATTTAGAGACACAGCCTCACTCTGTTGCCCAGGCTGGAGTGCAGTGGCATGATCTTGGCTAACTGTAACCACCTCCCCGGGTCAAGTGATTCTCCTGCGTCAGACTCCCGAGTAGCTGAGACTACAGGCAGGTGCCACCACACCTGACTAATTTTTGTATTTTTGGTAGAGATAGAGTTTTGCCATGTTGTTAGGTCTGGTCTCAAACTCCTGACCTCAAGTGATCTGCCCTCCTTGGCCTCCCAAAGTGCTAGGATTATAGGCGTGAGCCACTGTGCCCGGCCTGTTTATTTATTATTTTTGTAGAGACAGAGTCTTGTGTTGTTATGGCTGGTCTCAAACTCCTGGGCTCAAGTGATCCTCCTGTCTCGGCCTCCCAAAGTGCTGGGATTACAGGCATGAGCCCTTGACCCTTGCCAGGGTAAACAACTCGTGAGACTTTTCTGCAGAAGGGAGCTGAGAAGTGGGGTGTACATTGAAGGGCACGTGGAGCCAAGAGAGTTTAAGATGTGGGAGGTTGCAGTTGCCTCAGCAGAATGCAGGAGCTAAGGAGGCCAGATACGGAGAGTTGCTCAGAGCGATACCCTTAAGCAGGTGAGGGCAAGGAGACCTTGCGCAGGAGTCAGCGTTCACCTCGCTGGGAGCACACGCCTGCTGGCCAATGGGTAGGCGTAGCGGGAGCTACAGCGGGAAGTTCCCTCTGATTGTATTTGTGTTCTCAGTGACCAGGAACTAAGGTCATCCGATGAGAACAGAGAAACGGGAGACATGGGAGGTTTGAGGTAGGAGAGGTGAAAGAATGAGTCATCCTGGGAAAGGGCTGGAGTAGGGACGTGTAGCAGAATTGCTGGGCAGCACTGAAATCCACGTGAGGTTAGTGGGTGGTTATTTATTTATTTTTTTTTGAGGCAGGGTCTTGCTCTGTTGCCCAGGCTGGTCTTGAACTGCTGGACTCAAGTGACCCTCCCATCTTGGCCTCCTGAGTAGCTGGAACTACAAGGGCTTTCTACCATGCCTGGCTAATTTTTGAATTTTTGTAGAGATGGCATCTTGCCATGTTGTCCTGGCTGGTTTCAAAATCCTGGGCTCAAGTGATCCTCCCACCTTGACCTCCCAAGTTGCTGGGATTACAAGTGCCACCATGCCTGGCCCGTATTTTTAAATAGTATCCTTAGGCTGGGCGTGTTGGTTTATGCCTGTAATTCCAGGACTTTGGGAGGCCAAGGTGGGCGGATCACCTGAGGTCAGGAGTTTGAGACCAGCCTGGCCAACATGGTGAAACCCTAATAAAAATTCAAAAAATTAACCAGGCATGGTGGCGCATGCCTGTAGTCCCAGATACTCAGGAGGCTGAGATGATAGGATCACTTTAACCCAGGAGGTAGGGGTTGCAGTGAGCCGAGATTGTACTACTGCACTCCAGCCTGGGCAACAGAGCGAGACTCTTATCTCTAAAAACATAAAATAAATAAATAAATAAATAAGTAGTATGGTTATAGTGAGATTTTTTTTGCTTGTTTACCACTTTGAGGCATAATCTATTGGTATCCTACTCTGATAGATGTGCTTCAGTTTCCTCATCTGTGCACCTACCTCACTGGTCACTAGAATTAAATGGGCTAATATATGTGATCTCTTAGCATAGGACCTGGCTGGTTGTAAGTTTTCAGTGCACACAGATTTTAGTAGTGAGTGTTACCGTGAGTGGCTCCCTCCAAATCTTCTTCCTTTTTATAGAAATTTATCTGAATCACTAGATTTTATTTGCAGAAAGGCCTATAAGGAAAAATAATGTTGATGAAGGGTCTTGGTGCTTTCCGACAGAGTGATGTCAAGCCCCGCATGTGCTGCTGATACCGCAGGCGAGTGCAGTCATGGCTGGGAACCACGCTGTACTGCCTTTTTTTTTTTTTTTTTTTTTAAATTGGAGACAGCATCTCACTCTGTCGTCCAGACTGGAATGCAGTGGTGTAATCTTGACTCACTGTAACTTCTGCCTCCTGGGTTCAAGTGATTCTCTTGCCTCAGCCTCCCCTGTAGCTGGGATTACAGGCACTCGCCTACCTGCCTAGCTGATTTTTGTATTTTCAGTAGAGACGGGGTTTCACCATTTTGGTCAGGTGGTCTCAAACTCCTGACCTCAGGTGATCCACCTGCCTCAACCTCCCAGAGTGCTAGCATTACAGGCATGAGCCATTGAGCCCAGTCTTGCGTTTTTTTGTTTTTTTTTTTTTCCAGAGACAGGTTCTCTCCCTCTGTCACCCAGGCTGGGGTATAGTGGCATGATCATGGTTTACTGCACCCTTGAACTCTGGGGCTCAAGTGATTCTCCTGTCTCAGCCTCCCAAGTAGCTGGGATTTCAGGCACGCCACCATGTCCAGCTAATTTTTAAAAAAATGTATTTTGGGTCCATGTGTGGTGGCTCACGCCTGTAATCCCAACAGTTTGGGAGGCCAAGGTGGGAGGATCGCTTGATCCCAGGAGTTTGAGACCTGTCTGGGCAACATGGCAAAACTGCATTTTTACAAAAAATACAAAAATTAGGTGGGCATGGTGGCATACACCTGTAGTCCCAGCTACTCCACAGGCTGAATTGGTAGGATTGCTTGAGCCTGGGCGGTTGAGGCTGCAGTGAGACGTGATTGTGCCACCGCAATCCAGCCAAAATTTTTTTGTAGTGACAGGGCTTCACTATGTCACCAGGCTGGGCATACTGCTTGATTTTTTGTAGAAAAAATGCACAAATGTGGTTCTCACAACAAACATTATAGCAAATGATCTTTCTCCCATTTATTTATTTATTGTTATTGTAAAGTAGCACTTGGGTGTTACATTTTTTAATTTATGGTAAATAAGTTGAGAGGGATTATAGGTTTTTCCCAGTATATGGAGGGGTTGTGCAACCATTACCACAATGCAATTTTAAAACTTTTCCTTCTCCCAAAAGAAGCCCTGTTCCCCTTAGCAGTCATCATTCTCGCCTCGGTTTGCCCTGTCCTGAAAAAACCTCTCATCTCCTTCCAGTCTTTATAACCTACTTAACCTGAGCATTTCACAGGAATGGAATTATGCAGTGGGCAGTCCAGGGTGCCTGGCTTCTCTTACCTGGCGGTGTTTTCTAGGTTCATCTGTATTGTGGCGTGGGTCCGTCTGTCATTTCCTTTTATGGCTGAATAGTGTCCCCCGCACGAATACGTCACATTTTGTTTACCCCCTTCATTCGTTGATGGACAGACACTGGGGTTGTTTCCACTGCTTGGATTTTAGGCACAACACTGCCATGATCATCACTGTACACATTTTTCTGTAGCTGTGTTCATTTCTCTTTGATTGGCATTTCCTAAACGGCTCATGATGGTGAGCCGCGTTCCGTGTGCTTACTGGCCCTTCGTGTATCTTCTTTGGAGAGATGGCTATTCAGATGCTTTCCCCATGTAAAAACTGGGTTATTTGTCTCTTATTATTGAGTTGTTAGAGGTCTTTATATATTCCGGTTACTAGTCTTGTCAGATACGTGATTTGCAGGAATTTTTTTCCAATATTATGGGTGGTCTTTTTTTTTTTTTTTTTTTACAATATTTCTGTCTTTGTTATGGTATAGGGTAGTGTTTTATACATTAGCTAATTTTAGAGTAAAAACATTTATGTAGAGAAACCGCTGCACAGATAGCTCCAACTTAAATTAGAAAATATTTTCTCTGTAAAAAATAGTAAAAATTATAACATTTACCTAGTAAGTTCATTTAAACCAAATAGTAGCTAAATACATTATACATTTATAAATACAGGTTGAATTCTGGGATCCAGGAAGTCTTTAGTTTCATTTATTGAAATGGCCATTATTTTAAGTTATGTGAAGTGAAATTTCTTTCTTTTTTTTTTTTTTGAGACCAAGTTTCACTCTTGCTGCCCAGGCTGGAGTGCAATGATGCAATCTTGGCTCACTGCAACCTCCGCCTCCCGGTTCAAGTGATTCTCCTGTCTCAAGCCTCCCAAGTAGCTGGGATTAGAGGCTTGCGCCACCACACCCAGCTAATTTTGTATTTTTAGTAGAGACAGGGTTTCTCCATGTTAGTCAGGCTGGTCTCAAACTCCTGACCTCAGGTGATCTGCTCGCCTCAGCCTCCCAAAGTGCTAGGATTACAGGCATGAGTCACCACACCTGGCTGTGAAGTGATATTTCTATTAATATTCCCTCTTAATTTATGCCTGATTATTTTTCTTTATGCTAAATCCATAATCCACAACTGTTCTTTTCTAAAGGATGGGTACCATATCCTTTTTATCTGCTTGATAAGGTACCCATGTCTATCCAAATAAATGGTTCAGCTGTTATTACAGCATGCCCAGAATTTGGGCAAAACCAGAATCTAATAAATTACGCTGTCACCTCATATCCATGGCTTGATGGGAAGCCACGAGGAACAAGGGTGAAGTGATAAAACTGGCAAGTGGGTCAAGGAATAAAAGCCACGAGAATTCTGAGACCAGAGGGCAAGACAGATGTAGTCAGGATTTAAGGACTGAGCTGAAGTTCAAACAGAAAAAGAATGTTGCCTTAAGGATCAGGAGCTGAGCTGACTGTCAGCCCCTAGTACACAGTGAGCAAATGAGGGGCGGTTAGAGAGAAAGACTGGATTCAGCAGGAGAAACCAGGACCTAGAAAGATTCTAGGTGTTCACGGTAATTATGTGAAAACAAGACAGACCATGTGACTTTAAATTTCCTAGCATATAGTATGTTCCAGGATTCCCAGTGCAGAATCTCTGGAAATGAAGGCAGGAAGATAACACCACTCTAAGTTCCTGTGCTGTGTGGAATGTTTCCCAGAGGAAGAGTATCTGAGGTATCAGGCAGAGTTATGCGGCCAGGGCTACTTGAGTTCTTCAGTTCCTTCAAAACGACTTCACCACGTACGATTTGTCTTCAAAGGAAGCCTCCAGGCAGCTAAAACAAACTTGCATCAGAGATTGAGTTTAACAAACAGATCCTGTGCTGTGTGGCTTTAGGAACTGGAGCACTGACTATTTAAAACTCCCAGCTTGCGGGCTCCAAGTTAACCTCTAGAAACATTAGTGATCTGTGAGTTTTCACCATTAAAACAACGCTTTAGCATGCAAATTTTTCTCTTTGCTCTCCATTTATGAATTTGTTACCTTTTTGCATTTGATTTTTTCAGTGTATTTTTTTTTACATACTCTTCAGCAGTGCAAATCTGTCTCCTCCTCCCTAAATAATGTTGGTAAACAGTGTTAATCTTCCAATAGGAAGAAGTGGAGTACATTATCATGTAAGCACCATTTATCCAGCCTTCTTACAAAGAAAGCTATGAGACACCTTATACATTTGAAATTCCTTAAAGACTGTGTCTTTGTATTAAAATGTACTTTTATATCTACTATCTGTGAAGAATTCACTGAGGCATGAATCACCTTATTATGAGAAGCTAAAAACGTATCAAAATGCACAGAAGTATAGGTAATCTATATCAAACATACTACATCTTCCAATTCTAGAGCATACACCATCTTAAACTGTATTGCAGCCCAGCTGAGTTCAAAATCTTGTTTCAAAATGTTGCTTGGTATTAAGTCTCAGTAGGCAAATAATAGGACCACACAGGAAACTGAGAAACTGTTCGGCAGTTACATTCCCTTAAGTATTTACTTTAGGGAAGGACACTTTTGAGTATAAAGACTGGTGAACTCACAAAGTATAGGCAGATACATGCTTGATTGTATCTGCCTAATCTGTAGATAATGTCTTTGAATAAAAATGTAATGAATTCATACACCTTTCAAAAAGAAAGACTGATGAAGAAGTCACAATACAGTTACAAATGATAATGACCAGATGAAATAATTTAGATGAAGCTTGCCTATGTCTGAAGGAGATAGAGACTCAGCAAGTGGTCAGAAGGAAGCACAATGTGCTTTTACCTTTGCATGAAAAATCATGTTCAGTTCTATATTGCCAAATATAATTCTCCTTTTTTGTGTACATCTTCGATTTCTAGTTATTGACTGATTGCTTTACTGAAACTCTGCTTCTGGCCTTTGTTTTGGGATCTGCCTCCTGATCGCTGGCCTCTCAGGCCTCTGTTTCCTTCCCGCCGTCCTCTGAATCTTCTGTTTCCATCCCGCTGTCCCATGAAGCCATGACTGCCTTCCTGCTGACCCCTGAAGCCTCCCTATCCTTCCCGTGGTCCTTCTAGCTCTGGCTGCTCTGTGGCCACGGAGAGCTGCCAGTGTCGTGAATCATGCCATTTCTTCTGTATTTCTGTTACTGATGCGGTGGGTATATCAGAGCACACACTCAGCTTTCCTTTGAGAAAGACCATTCCCTTCACTTTGAAACCAGTCTCCTCACCTAGCTGCTCTTTACGTTCTTTTTAAGCCTAACTAATATTTGGCATTTCAGCTGACCACTGCAAGATCATGGTCACAAAACCCACATTTGAGTTGATCAAGGAGCGCTGGTCTGTGGACATAGCACCTGAATTACTGGGAAAGTGCTGCTGCCAGAGCTTCCACAGCTCCCTTCTCTTCTATCAGCTTCTCAGCTGGTTGCTTGAAGTAATTGATGGCAGTAGGAGGCATGGCATCCAAAAGCCTGATGGCATCTATGCTGGAGGCTTTTGTTACTTCTGTTGCAGAAGGAACACCTATTTGTTTGAACTTAATTCCCGATTTTTGTTCCACTTGTACTGATTGATATTCTTCTTATGCTCATAAAAGCAGGTGCACACCCCCATCCTTCCAGCTCTGCCTGCCCTCCTGGATGGATGAATGTAGGACTCCACATCCTGTGGTGGGGAGCTTTGTGTAACCAAATCAACCTCAGGGATGTCTAACCCACATACAGCAGCATTGGTTGCCACCAAAACTGCCATTTCTAAGACTTTTCAGGGTGATTTCCCTTTGCTCCTATACAATGTCTCCATGCAATGACTTGGCATCCTGCTTTATAGACGAATTCTGGGACAGCTCCTGGGCTTCTTTCTTGATCTTACAAAAGATGATAGTGCGCCCTTGATGACCACTGTATATTCAGATGACATCCCCAATGATTGCTGCCCTCTGAGTCCAGTGGCACTTCATAGCCAGAGGGTCCACAGTTATTGCCGTCTTCTGAGTCTTTTTACCAATCAGGTCCCCCTGTTCATATGTAGATTTCATGTATTTCTTGGCAACATTAAATAACCAATGAGGGCAAGTTGCAGAAAAAAGCAATGTTTGGGGATTGCCTTCAGAATCTTTCTCGTAGGCCACACTTAAAATCTCTTCCACTGGTCGGGCGCGGTGGCTCAAGCTGTAATCCCAGCACTTTGGGAGGCCGAGGCGGGTGGATCGCGAGGTCAAGAGATCGAGACCATCCTGGTCAACATGGTGAAACCCCGTCTCTACTAAAAATACAAAAAATTAGCTAGGCATGGTGGTGCGTGCCTGTAATCCCAGCTACTCAGGAGGCTGAGGCAGGAGAATTGCCTGAACCCAGGAGGTGGAGGTTGCGGTGAGCCGAGATCGCGCCATTGCACTCCAGCCTGGGTAACATGAGTGAAACTCCGTCTCAAAAAAAAAAAAAAAACCTCTTCCACTTGAGCAGCAAATCCCATATCCAGCGTCTGGTCAACCTCATCCAGGACAACATCCTTCAGTTTGATGAGATCTAGTTTCCGTTCTGTATTTGGTCTTTGATATGACCTGGCGTGCCAACCAGGATATCAATCCCATTCCTCATGCCTTCAAATTGACCTCCGTAGGGAGTTTCACTATAAAAACAAGACACTGATGCTTTTTTGCGATGTCACTGAAGTCTTTGCTTGCTTGATTTGTCAGCTCTCTCGTAGGTGCAAGAACCAGCCCCTGAGGGAGACGCCTCTCTTCTTGCCCTGCAGTTCCCCATGAAGTTTCTCAGTCAAAGGGATGGTGAAGGAAAATGTCTCCCCAGTTCCTGTCTGCGCCCGTGCAATTAAGTCCTTCCCGCTGTAAACATGACAGAATGTCTTTGCTTGTACAGGAAGTAGGAAGGTCACTCCTGGGCCTTTGAGAAGCTTACTAGTTTCTTCAGATATGGGAAAATTGGAGAAATCGCCTTCGGAAATACCACGGGTATTTCCTGCTCTATTTCACTGTTACTTTCTTCACTGGCAGCTTCACTGGGGTTACAGTGAGGTTCAGAATGAGGAAATCCATTCTCCAGTTTGGATTTCTCTCTAGTTTTTCCATTCAGTTCCTTTTATTTCTTTATCTTCTTGGGCTTAGGAGCATCAATTTATTCCTCAGAAGGCTCCTCATTTTTTAATCACTTGTTTGGTTTTAGAAGAAACCACTTTCTTTTCAATGGGCTCCTTTTTATTTCTCTCAAACTCTTGGTTTTAGGAGAAATGTCATCTTCAGATGGCTCCTTTCTTTTTTGCCTCTTTGGATTTAGGAGAATTCATGTCAACTTCAGAAGGCTCTGCTCTCTTTTTAACTTGTTTAGCTTTGGGGGAGATAGTTTCTTCCTCTTCTGCTGTCTCTTCAGTCCTACTAGATTTTGGCTCCTCTTTTTTCTCTTTCTTCTCGGCTTGCTTTCACAGCGTCTCCACTTTTTTCATTGCGGTGTCTGGTTCCAAACCAGTGTCAGTACGGAGTTTTCCTGACATCTTCAGTGCAGGTTACCCAGGCCAACTGGTCTTCTCAACTGTGTGGAGAGGAACTTTATTTCTTTTATTTAGACAGGATCCCACTCTGTTGCCCAGGCTGGGATGCAGTGGCATGATCATGGCTTTATTATAACCTGGACTTACTGAGCTCAGGTCATCCTCCCACTTCAGCCTCACAGGTAGCTGGCACTACATGTGTATCACCATGCCTGGCTGTTTTTTGTATTTTTTTGTAGAGACGGAGTCTCACTATGTTGCCCAGGCTGATCTTGAACTCCTGGGTTCAAGCAGTCCTCATACCTCATACTCCCAAACTGTTGGGATTACAGGCATGAGCCACCGCGCACGGCGTGGGTTTTCTTTCTGCTTCATTTTTTGTAGAGATGTGGTCTCGCTATGTGGCCAGGACTGGTGTGGAACTCCTGGCCTCAAACGCTCCTCCTGCTTTGGCCTTCCAAAGTGCTGGGATTACAGGCATGAGCCACTGCACCTGGCCTGTTTACGTTCTTGCTGGCATCCTTTGCAGCACAAAAGTTGTTTTGGTTTTTTTTGAGACGGAGTCTTGCTCTGTCACCCAGGCTGGAGTGCAGTGGCATGATCTCAGCTTAATGCAACTTCTGCCTCCCAGGTTCAAGCAGTTCTCTTGCCTCAGCCTCCCAAGTAGTTGGGATTACAAGTACGTGCCACCACACCCAGCTAATTTTTTGTGTTTTTATTGGAGACGGTTTCACTGTGTTAGCCAGGATGGTCTCAATCTCCTGACCTCATGATCCTCCCACCTCAGCCTCCCAAAGGAGGGTGTGAGCCTCCACACCCAGCCTGCAGCACAAAAACTTTTTATTTTGTTGTAGTCCAATTGATTATCTCTTTTTTCCTCTGTCTTTTGCTGCTTATTTTTAGTGCCATATACGAGGCCATTGCCTAATCCAAGGTCATGAAGATTGACTCCTATTTTTTCTTCTAGTAATATTATAGTTTTAGCTCTTCCATTTAGAACTCTGATTTATTTTGAGTTAATTTTGTGTATAGTGTGAGGTAGGGCTTTGAATCCGTTCTTTTGTATGTTGGTAGCCAGTTGTCCTAGCACCATTTGTCTTTCCCACTGAATTGTCATGATAGCCTTGTTGAAAATCAGTTGACAGTAAATGAAAGTAAATGTCATTTTCCATGACAAACATTCATTATCTCAAAGATATGAGTCACTTTCCCTTGGAAGTCTTAAAAGAAACCTTTCCATAATATAGAAAAGTCTTTTATCCCTTTTTAGCAAATAGACATAGTGATTAAGTTTTTAAGTGATAACTTACAGAATGAAAATAGATTTGACTTAACTTTTATAGTAATGGGTATGTAAATATTTGCTGAACTTTTCTTCTTTCTCTCACAAAGTAATTGGCTGGCATGGTCTTTTGTCTTTTCCGAGCCCCTGTGTCAACAGTCTCTCATTCTTCCAAGATTTCTTATTATATAGCTAATTGAAATCTGTGGCCTCTGGCTTCTGATGTTTTTTAAAGATAAGGCTCAATTAAAGAATAAGAGGCTTGGAGTTTTCTGATTCCACAACAGTAATATTCTTTCAGTGTGTTGTTACCAGTGGCAGCCCTGGGTAGGATGGAGGGAGCCCTTGTGCAGGCTGTGCCCTTTGCTTTTCGACTTTCTCCTTGGTTTCTGGCCTCACCTGGCATTCCAGGCCCTCCTGGCCCTCCGCTGACTCTTTCTCACAGTGAGTGGTGTTTAGACCCACATCTGGGCTCTAGGTGGGCTTAGTGCTGCCAAGCTCTTTCCATAATGATCATCCTTTTAAAACTGCTGCTCTGTCATAACCTTTCTTGCTTTACTCTTATTCTTCTTTTTTTAAACACAAAGTCTCACTCTTTTGCCCAGGCTGGAGTGCAGTGGTGCAGTCATGGCTCACTGCAGCCTCAACTCCTGGGCTCAAGCAATCCTCCCACCTCCACCTCCTGAGTAGCTGGGACTACAGGTGTGCATCGCCGTGCATGGCCAATTTTTAAAAAATATTTTGTAGACATGGAGTCTCGCTATGTTGCCAGGCTAGTCTCAAACTCCTGTGCTCAAGCGATCTGCCCACCTCAGCCTTCCAGAATGCTGGGATGACAGGCGTGAGCCACCGTGCCTGGACTATTTTAATTTTGAGGTGGGATTTGGCTTTCTTGGTGGTTCTTTGTGGGTGTATGTCTGGGCTGGAGGCTATGTGGGGAAGCAGCATGTGTGCTGGGTGCACTGGCTGTTGAGCTTCTGTCTCCCTGCTTCACAGCGCCTCTGTGCTCAGCTCTGAGGCCCACACAGTCTCAGGCTCTGCAGGACACTTTTCTGTTCTCAGATCCTTTTAAGGCTCCACCCAGTAGGGGTGGCAGGGGAGACTGGGAGCTGGAGGGTGGGGAGAAGTGTAGGGAGAGTGTGGGTGAGGGGGTGGGGACAGGGGCCTGGGGTCGGGCGGGGGGCTTCTCCCCTCTCCTGTTGTCCTGCCACCATTGCCTGCAGGAGGCTTCGCCGCAGCAGCAGGTGTGGGCCGGGTTTCTGCTTCTCCCTCCCAGAAGCAGCCTGGTCAGTCTCTGCCCGCACCACACCCCAGGTTCTTCCTTAGCATCCCTCCATCAGGGGCCAGCTCCTCCAACAGGCTCCCAGGGCTGGTGACCTCAGCTGCCTCTCTTGGTTCCCTCATCACACAGTCCCACAAAGGACCCTGGTTCCGCCGTGCCTGGACTTCTCTGTTGCTGTGCGTGGTGTTCTAGATACTGCTGTTCTGTGGAAAGGAGACCTAACCAGATGCCCTCAAATGCCGCATCCACCCTCATATGTGGCCTGCTTCATGCTCCTTGCACTCTCAGAGGAGATCCTGGACTCACAGTGGTCCTTGAGCCCCTCTACCTGTGGCGGCCAGGTGTCCTGTGATGCGCAGGGCCAGCATCCTCCACCTGTGTGGCGCCACGGCTTCTCTAGTTGATGGGAAGCGTGAGTGAGCCCATGATAGGAGAAAGTGAAAACAATTCAAAATATTCAGTCATTAGGGAGAAGACAGATTTTCGCCTTTGGGATATTATGATACTGTCACCAAAAATGGTTCGCGCTTTCCCCTGGTCTTTTCATAGTTCGGAAAAATAGACGTGCAATTATTAGAAAATGTTCATGTTTTCAAAATTAAAAAAATAAAATAAAACTTTGTGTTCATGTTCAGTTAGAAATACAGAATTATAATCCGTGTATGATTGCAGCTATGTTAAATAAAAACACTCAGAAAAAAGACCTAATGGGGCCAGACATGGTGGCTCACAGCAGTGGTCTCAGCACTTGGGGAGGCTGAAGCAGAGGATCACTTGAGCCTCAGGGTTTGAGACCAGCCTGGACAACATAGCAAGACCCTGTCTCTACAAAAAAATTAAGTTAGCCAGGCATGGTGGCACATGCCTGTGGTCATAGCTACTCAGGAGGCTGAGGTGGGAGGATGGCTTGAGCCTGGGATTTCAAGGATGCAGTGAGCCAAGATCGTGCTACCACACTCCAACCTGAGTGACAGAGTGAGACCCTGACTCAAAAAAACCCAAAAAGACGGAAAGGAAATACACCAAAATGTCAAATTGATTATCTGTAGGTGACAGTGAGCCAAGATCTCACTACCACAATCCAGCTGGGGTGACAGAGTGAGACTCTGACTCAAAAAAAACAAAAAGACGGACAGGAAATACACCAAAATGTCAAATTGGTTATCCGTAGGTGATGAAACTTGGGGGTTTGAGTTTGCTTTAACTTGTATATGTTTTCTTTATTTTCTGAAATATTATTTTTTAATGGAGAGTGTCCTACTTTTTATTTAAAAATCTGATACGAGCCGGGCGCGGTGGCTCAAGCCTGTAATCCCAGCACTTTGGGAGGCCGAGGCAGGTGGATCACAAGGTCAAGAGATCGAGACCATCCTGGTCAACATGGTGAAACCCCATCTCTACTAAAACTACAAAAAATTACCTGGGCATGGTGGTGCGTGCCTGTAATCCCAGCTACTCAGGAGGCTGAGGCAGGAGAATTGCCTAAACCCAGGAGGCGGAGGTTGCGGTGAGCCGAGATCGCGCCATTGCACTCCAGCCTGGGTAACGAGCGAAACTCCGTCTCAAAAAAAAAAAAAAAAAAAAAAAAAAAATCTGATACGAGCTAAGCCTTTTATTTCCTTGTCTTTAGCAGTTTACTTTCTCTGTTGCAGGATGGCAAAACAGAAGAGAAAAGTTCCTGAAGTGATGGAGAAAAAGAACAAAAAGCTGAAGAAGGCGTCAGCAGAGGGGCCACTGCTGGTCCCTGAGGCCATGCCAGATGGTGATGGAGCTGGCCCCCAGGTAAGGCCACCAGTGCCTCGCTGGCCCTGTCCTCTGGGATCCAGCTGTTACTTGATCGGGAGGGAGAGGGGGCGACTCTGCCTTCTGGTGTCTCTGTGGAGCGGAGGCTGGAACAGGTGCGGAGCCATGGATGGACTTGGTGCCTTCCAGAAGCAATTGTAGGACAAAGAAGAATTTTAGCAAATTTTGGGTTGGAACCCCATGACTGCCTTTCTTAGCTGCCAGGAAACTGCTGTTTTGGGTGCCATGTTGTGTAGCGGACTTGGTGGCGGTGTGCAGGATGGGGAAGAGCCTGCAGCAGGCCTTTGTTTGTGCCCTGGGAAGGGGCAGGTGGCAGCTCCTTACCGGTATGGGTGCAGGGGTGTGGCCTGGAAGCCTGTGTTGAAAAACGCACATCTAGAAACATTCATGTCTAATAACACAATAATTGTGAGTTTCAAAATCACCTGTTAGCATCACTTTTTATTTTTTTATTTTTTTATTTTTATTTATTTTTTTTTTTTTGAGACAGAGTTTCGCTCTTCTTACCCAGGCTGGAGTGCAATGGCGCGATCTTGGCTCACCGCAACCTCCGCCTCCTGGGTTTAGGCAATTCTCCTGCCTCAGCCTCCTGAGTAGCTGGGATTACAGGCACGCGCCACCATGCCCAGCTAATTTTTTGTAGTTTTAGTAGAGACGGGGTTTCACCATGTTGACCAGGATGGTCTCGATCTCTTGACCTCGTGATCCACCTGCCTCGGCCTCCCAAAGTGCTGGGATTACAGGCGTGAGCCACCGCGCCCGGCTAGCATCACTTTTTAAACTGCATGCAGTGGATTATAACATTGAGATTTGAGTATCCACCACCATTCACTTGAAAAAAATACAGGAACAATCTTTTCCTAAAGTTATGCATTTTTATTCCTTGTTTTTTTGAGACACAGTCTCTGTTGGCCAGGCTGGAGTGCAGTGGCTCGATCTTGGCTCAGTGCAGCCTCCATCTCCTGGGTTCAAGCGATTCTCCTGTCTCAGCCCCCAAAGTAGCCAGGATTACAGGTGCACGCCACCAAACCTGACTAATATTTTGTATTTTTTATAGAGACGGGGTTTCACCATGTTGGCCACGATGGTCTTGAACCCCCAGCCTCAAGTGATCCTCCCACCTCAGCCTCCCAACAAGCTGGAATTACAGGTGTGAGCCACTGCACCTGGCCTGCATTTATTTATTTATTTTCTGAGGTGGAGTCTCACTCTGTCGCCCAGGCTGGAGTGCAGTGGTGCTATCTCAGCTCACTGCCACCTGTGCCACCCAGGTTCAAGCGATTCTCTTGCCTCAGTCCCCCAAGTAGCTGGTATTACAGGCGCATGCCACCACACCTAACTAATTTTTTGTATTTTTTTTTTTTTTTAAGACAGAGTTTCACTCTGTTGCCCAGGCTGGAGTGAAGTGGTGGGACCTTGGCTCACTGCAACCTCTACTGCCCGGGTTCAAGCGATTCTCCTGCCTCAGCCTCCCAAGTAGCTGGGATTACAGGTGCCTGCCACTGCACCCAGATTATTTTTTTAATATTTTTACAAAATAGATACATTTTGTATTTTACAAAATAGAGACCGGGTTTCACCATCTTGACCAAGCTGGTCTTAAACTCCTGACCTTGTGATCCACCTGCCTTGGCCACCCAAAGTGCTGGGATTACAGGCGTGAGCCACTGCGCTTGGCCGAATTTTTTGTATTTTTGATAGAGTTGAGGTTTCACCATGTTGGCCAGGCTGGTCTTGAATTCCTGACCTCAAGTGATCCTCCCTCCTTGGCCTCCCAACACACTGGAATTACCGGGGTCAGCCACCGCACCTGGGCTGCATTTTTATGTTCGAAAGTATTTCACTACTTACTGCATCATGTTTGTCCTCCACAAAAAGATTTATACGATTAAATTAGAAAATATAAAAAATTTTTGTTACCCACCAAGTTCTGAGTGTTAAATTTTTCTTCTGCATTGAGCTGTGTTTACCGTTAGTAGTATACACTTGATCAAAACAACATCATAGATTAGGAATTTTCACAGGTTATTCTACATAAAGTGAAATCGACGAGGCGTGTCGATGGTCAGGGCATTGTGACACTGTGTCATCACCCCACAGGAGGGCAGGACCTTCCTTGTCGCTGCAGTTGGCCCATGCACCTGTGGATCGGGCTGTCATTGCCCAAGAGCGACCTGGTTTCCGTGGCCATTGTTCCTGTTCTCAGGTCAGATTTAGGTGCTGAGTGCCTTTGTTGACACAGATATGTAAACGGGAGTGAGAGTTTTGTTGCAGTAAACTAAGACCATTCTGTGATTTGGGGCACTTATTTTCAAAATTTATTTTTAAAGATCTATCAGTAAGTGACAGCTGGACTGGGTCCCTGAGTTTCTGGAAGAGTTGGAAGCCATCTGACTTATGCTAGGGCATGGCGCTGGCTTGCTACATTTGTTCACTTCCCCAGGGTAATGCCGGGGTTCAAACTCTGCTGCTGTTTAGTGCTGGAGGTCCTGTGCCCGGGGCAGTATGCCATCATGAGATGTGGGGTGGCAGGGGCCCTGTTTTTCATTGAATAAGAAAAGGGCTGCTGTGCAGAGCGGGGTGGAAAGGGGGAGTCTACGTTGGCCCTTCTTCAAAGTGGCTTCCAGCAGGAGGCAGGCACAGCTGGTGCTTGGAGGGGCCCCAAGGCCACCTGGCCACGGATGCGTGGGACAGTGGATGTGCCTGGTTGATGGGTGTAGCCCAGATCACTCTGAGATCCTGTCCAGTGAGGCAGCACTGAGCTCTTGGAAGTTGATGTGAAATCACGTCCACATCCACGGCTGCAGGTGGCTCAGCAGCCGTGGGTAGAGGGGAGAAACCAGGGGTGTGGGCCTCGAGGAGGTCCTGGCCGTGTCTTGGAGGGTCATCTCTTGGCTGCCATCCCCCAAGGGGCGAGGGAAGCCAGACAGCACCCCCAGCACAGCCATACAGCTTGTCCTAGGCTCTCTTTAGTGGGATACCAAAAGGCTACCCGGAGGCGGAGGCCTGGCAGGTACAGACGTCCCGCGGCTCCTGTGCAGCGGTGAGGAGGTAGCCCAGCGTTCCACCCCAGCCTCGCTCTGAATTTTGGATCCTGCTCCTCAGGCTGTTGAATTCCTATCTCCCAGTCCGACTGCCTCTTCCTCGTGCCTTCTTCACAACTTGAAGCCCAGTGATGCGGGTGCTTTTAGGTTCTTTTTGGTTTCTGGGTTCCAGATGGATGCTGGTTTCCCGAGAGCTTTTGACCTCTTGTTCTGTGATTCAACCCAGTTCCGATTCTACAGCACCTCAGAGCCTCAAGCACGTGATTTTGGTGGGCACAGCGTCATCCTGGACTTTGAGTTGAGTTGTGAGACTTCTGGGTCTCCCTTCTTGGTGTACCCTCCTCCTGCCTGATCCCCACGCAGGCCACTGGTCACTGGCAGGACCCGCAAGATGGTTTGGCTTATGGTGACTGGGCAGAGGTTAAAACTCGCACCCAAGTGAGGGAGTGGTGTCTGTCCTTTTGTTTAAGTTGAAGTAATTTTTTAAAAGTATGTGAGTGTTTTTCATTATTAAAATACAAGTTGATTAAAAGAAAGCTGGAAAGCAAGAGGGAAGAGAAGAGAGCCTTTGTGTGTTTCCTTCAGCTCTCCTTTGAGGGCCGGGCTTCTGCTAGTCCGTAACACGCGGCTGCCGGCACAGTCACCCGCATTATTGCTTGGCCCTCCAGCACCTGGCGAGGAGTTGGTCTCAGGCCTGCCCAGTTGAGCATTGGGGAGTGACCTGGAACTGGTTCCTTAGCCTTTGGAGGAGCTGGCAGCGGGAAGAGGGCCTGGGAAGCTGGGAATGCGGGCTCCACTCTCAGTGGAGCCGGGTTCGACAGCAGGGGTCGGCAGCCACGCTCCTTCGTTCGGAGGGAGCTGGCAGAGGGAGTTGCCTTCGGCGGGATTGTCTACAAAGTGCATGCCCTGTGGCCAGTGTCCAGGCTGCTGGGAGGATTTTCAGATGGGTCTCTGTGACTGAGTGCAGGGGCCCGGGGGGCTCATGGTCTGATGTGTCCAGGAGCCAGTCTCCCAATGAAAAGGGGTGTCTCTGTTAATACAGATAGTTCTTTTCTGACTCTCCCCGGTTCTCATGGGAAATTGTTTAAAAAAAAAGGTTTCAGGCCTTTTTTTTGAAGCGGAACCTAAGTTCTTAGAATGGTGGGTGGCTAGGCCTGGGGAGCAGCATGCCTGGGCTCCAGAGGAGCTTGTGGAAAAGTACTGTGCTGGCTCCCTCCCCATCCCCCAGTGGATCCTGGATGAACCTCTGGAATCTGCCATGGAGGACAGAGAAGGCTGTGTCCCCCTGTGGGCCATCGTGTTGTCCTCCCAGCAACGTCCATCTGGGGAGCCCACGGGTCAGCGGCCGCTCCCGGGGCCCCGTGCAGCTTCTTCCCACAGTGCGAGCATGCTGAGCTTGTGCCAGGATCGCCGCCATGTCCCCAAGTGCTGGGAACGTCATCGACCCTTGGGGAGCGTTCTCTCAGCATTCCAGTTTCCACTCAGGCCTGTGGGCTTGGCCCAGGAAGCTGCCTGAGCCAGTGCACTCACTCTCCCAGGGTTCTGTCCCTGGTGCCTCAGTCTGGCACCGCTGAGGTTTGGCCGCTCCTCAGTCCCGGGCAGCAGGGCCTCAGGGCCTTGGCTCTAGGCATTGTATGCTGAGCTTGCTTTCCTGGAGACCCCTGCTGGCCTGGAGTGCTGGGGAGCTGGGGGGCTTGTGGTGGCCCCGCAGGAGGAACAGTTGCTCCCATGGGCCTGTCTTGTGTCTTGGTGACTGGGCTACATGACTGCCTGCTGCTCTAAGAAGGGACTGGCACCTGCCGTTTCTGTCCTCCTCAGTTCTCTGGGCAGGAGGTTCTGCCATGGGGGTTGGCGTCTCAGGCCTTTCCTCATGTGGGGCAGAGGGGTCCCAGGGTTTGCCCTCCCTGTCTGCTTCCTGTTTCTTAGCTAAGCCTTCCCCTGGGAGCTGGGGTTTAGGAGTTCTGTCTTCACATTCCTTTAACTCTTCCAGGCCTGGTTTCCCACTTCAGCGGGTTGTGAGGATGAGGTTTTAGATAACACATGTCCTTGGGGTGGCCTGTGGCAGACATGGAAGGAGGTCATGGTGTGACCCGGCAGGTCTTTCTTTCGCCCTCTCCCTCCCTCTCCAGTCTCACTAAAAGGGACCCTTAGCTTCTCTGTTTCTGTTTGAGGCACGGAGCTGTATGTGGGGGAAGGCAGCGTATGTGTGACTGCCCCATGCAGAGCCAGCTGAGTGGCTGGGGGTTTGGAGGCCCCTGTGACAGCCCGGCCACCTCTCTGCTGCTGTCAGTGCCGTTTGGCTGCCTGGAAATGGGAAGGTGGGCTCTCCCAGTCCGCTGCTGTCAGACAACTGTCCTGGCTTCATAAAAGTCCCTTATGTGTACAGGCACTTTCCATCCACACACATGGATTCATGACAGCAGATTCTTAGCAGCCCGGAGGCGCTGGGGGCAGAGGTGTGGGTGCTATGTTGGTTATAGTCACCTGGCCAGCTAGTCCTGGGGAAGAGACTTACCCCTGGTTTCTGACTCTGGTTACCTCATAGAGCACACTAGCAGAGACCAGGATCCCTTCCTGTGGCTGGCTGCGAGCCGGCACAGGCTCAGCCCAGGGCAGGGTCCACATGTTGAGGCTCCATGTAAGGACCATTGGGGCTTGAACAAGGCCTTGGCGTGTACAGCACACTGCCTTTTGTGGGCGCTGCCCTGTGTGAGTGCTGCCCTGTGTGAGTGCAGTGGCCCGTGGAAGGCTGTGTGCGCAGTTATAGATCCAGGGCTCTGTGTTCCCAGGTACAGCCTTTCTGGTCCTGGGTGTTTTGTGGGCTTGGCTGAAACCCACCTGAATGACCACCTGGCTGCAGGGCCTGCGCCTTGCATGGCCAGCACATGGGGCCGCAGGTCATGGCCAGGCAGAAGGGAGCACGGCCAGCATGTGGGGCCGCAGGTCGTGGCCAGGCGGAAGGGAGCATGGCCAGCACATGGGGCCGCAGGTCGTGGCCAGGCGGAAGGGAGCACGGCCAGCACGTGGGGCTGCAGGTTGTGGCCAGGCGGAAGGGAGCACGGCCGGCACGTGGGGCTGCAGGTCACGGCCAGGTGGAAGGGAGCAGGGCTCCTCAGCGTGGACTGTCCACATAGCGGCTCTCGAGTTGCTGCTTTTATAATCTTGAAAATCAGATGTGAATTACACATCTGAGCCTGAAGCCCACAGCTTTATAAAACCATCCAGTGAGGCTGTGGACTTCATGGCCTTGAGAATTTGCTCAGAGCCAGAATACTTAAAACCAATGGTACTTTGCCCCAACAAGCATTACTGCTCCAGCAGTGGGATTTTTGTCATTGAACTCTTGGGGCTGAGTGGTTGCTGGTGTCTGTGGAGGCTCCCTGGCAGACCAAATTGTTTTTCTTAGTAGAATTCCAACCACTCCAACCCACATTGTTTTTATTTTCTTGGGTCTGACTGCTGTGTGCCGGGCTGTCTGTGACTGAGTTATGAACTGATAGACACATACGGCTGAAAAACAGGTGGGACCTGAGGAACTGTCTTATGTGTGGGAAAACTAAGACCCCGAGAACTTCCTCGGTCTCCCTGAGGCCCACGTAGGCGGTGGGAGGCCGCCTCCTCCTCCGTCCCTGCCTGCCATGCAGCCCCCTGTGTCCATCCATTTTTGTGGCTGAGTAATATTCCATGGCGCGGGATTATCACAGAGTCTCTCACCCATTTACCAGCATTTGGAAATTGAGTTGTTTCCTCTTGGGGTGGAATGTGCTGTGAACATTTGTGTCTGTGTCTTTCTTTGCTTTTGTTTGTTGAGTCAGTTCCTAGGGCCAGAATTGCTGGGTCCTATAGTAAGTGTGTGGTTAATTTTTTAAGAAGCTGCCGGCTGGGTGTGGTGGTTCATGCCTGTAATCCCAGAACTTTTTTTTTTTTTTTTTTGAGATGGAGTTTTACTCTTGTTGCTCATGCTGGAGTGCAGTGGGCATGATCTCGACTCACTGCAACTTCCGCCTCCCGGGTTCCAGTTGCAGCCTCCTGAGTAGCTGGGATTGCAGATACCTGACACCAGGCCCAACTAATTTTTGTATTTTCAGTAGAGACGGGGTTTCACCATATTGGTCAGGCTGGTCTTGAACTCCTGACCTCAGGTGATCCACCCACCTCGGCCTCCCAGAAGTGCTGGGATTACAGGTATGAGCCACCATGCCCGGCCTTAATCCCAGCACTTTTGAGAGGCTGAGGCAGAAGGATCACTTGAGTTCAGGAGTTTGAGACCAGCCGGGGCAACATGGTAAAACCCCATCTGTACAAAAATTAGGCAGGCATGGTGGTGCGCACTTGTAGTCTCAGCTACTTGGGAGGCAGAGATGGGAGCATCACATGAGGCTGCAGTGAGCCAAGAGAGCACCACTGCACTCCAGCCTGGACGACAGAGCAAGACCCTGTCTCAAACCCCAAAAACATTTAACACAAAAGAAGCGTGAGGGTTCTGGTGTCTCCACATCCTGGTTGGCATGGGGTGCTGCTAGCTTCTGAATTTTGGCCATTCTCCTGTTTATAGTCTTGTCATATTGAGTATGTGATTTTAAAGATCACCTTTTTATTGAGGTATAGGTGACATAATGTCGGTTTTATTCTCTATTACTTCTTTTTCTTCTTCCAAAAGAAGTGCTTTTCTCTTTCACAATTAATTCTACACATATTTTCTTATGTATTTTTTCTGTTTTTTAGTTTTTATTTTTATATTTTTTAGAACCAAAATTTGTATTTACGTTTATATTTATGTGAGATAGGGATATAACTTCTTTTGTTCTGAAAGAAATATACACTTGACTTAGAGTCTTTTGTTGAGTATTCTATCCTTTTTTTTTTTGAGATGGAGTTTTGCTCTTGTTACCCAGGCTGGAATGCAATGGTGTGATCTCAGCTCACCACAACCTCTGCCTCCCAGGTTCAAGCGATTCTTCTGCCTCAGCCTCCTGAATAGCTGGGATTACAGGCATGCACCGCCACACCAGCTAATTTTGTATTTTTAGCAGAGACAGGGCTTCTCCATGTTGATCAGGCTGGTCTCCAACTCCCGACCTCAGGTGATCTGCCCTTCTCAGTCTCCCAAAGTGCTGGGATCACAAGCGTGAGCCACTGAGTCTGGCCGAGGGTCGTACTTTCTCCGTGTCCTCTCTGGCACTGTGATATGCAACCTTCTGATTCTAGATACCCTAGTGTGTCTGGGAAGTGATAGCTCACTGTGGTTTTGATTGGCATTTTCCCCAAGGCACATGATGGTGAGCATGTTTCATGTGCTTGTTGGTCATTTTTATATCTTCCTTGGAAAAACGTTTATTCAAACCTTTGCTGCTGGTCACAGTGGCTCACTCTTGTAATCCCAGCTCTGGGAGACTGCGGAAGGAGGATCACTTGAGGCCAGAGGTTTGAGACTAGCCTGGGCAACTTAGCAAGATCCTGTCTCCACAAAAAATTAAGAAAATTAGGTAGGCATGGTTACACATGCCTGTAGTCCCAGGTGCTCGGGAGGCTGAGGTGGGAGGATTGCTTGAGCCCAAGATTTTGTGGCTGCAGTGAGCTATGATCTGCACTGCACTCCAGCCTGGGCAACAGAGCAAGACCCCATCCCCCCCAAAAAAAACCCAAAAAACAAAAAGCCAACAAAACAAACCCTTCCGCTATTTTAACCACAGTGGTTATTTGTGTCTTTGTTATTTGAGCTTCGAGAGTGTTTTGTGAATTCTAGGTACAATTCTTTATTGGATATGTGACTTGCAGCTATTTTCTCCCATTCTGTGGCTTCTCTTTCACTTTCTTGATGATGTCCTTTGAGGCACATAGGTTTTTAATTTTGATGAAGACCAGTTTATCCTTTTTTTTTTTTTTTTTTGTCTCTGCTTTTGATGTCACAGCTAAGAAGTGATCCTCCTGCCTTGGCCTCTCGGAGTGCTGGAAATACAGGCATGAGCCCCTGTGTCTGGCATTACATTCATGTTTTTGATTTGCTTTTTGTTAATTTTTGAGTGTGGTGTGAGGTGGAGGTCCAGTTTCATTCTTCCACACATGGATATCTGCTTGTTCCAGCACCACTTGTTGAAAAGACAATTCTTTTATTATTTGAATTGTCTTGGAGTCCTGGTTAGAATAGCCTATTTTTTTTTAAGAGTTGCACAGTATTCCATTACCTTGTTTTACCGTAATTTATTTAGCGAGGTCCTTGCCACACTGTTTAATACTTTAGTTGTTGTTGTTATTGTTTTAATATCTAGTAAAGTAAGGACCTTTTTTTTTTTTTTTTTTTTTTTTTTTTTTGGTAGAGATGGGGTCTCACTATCTTGCCCAGGCTGGTCTCAGACTCCAGGGCTCAAGTAATCCTCCCTCCTCAAGCCTCCCAAAGCACGGAGGTTATAGGTGTGAGCCACCTCGCCTGGCCATAAGGACTTCTTCAGTGTTTTTTTAGGCAGTGTTTTTGGCCTTTTATTTGTATGAATTTTGGAATCAGCTTTTATATTCCACAAAAATTTTTCCGTGACTTATTGAGGTTGTCTTTTGTGTTATTCAGGAAAGTTTTCTGGTTTTCTCTGGAAAAGCCTTGCTTGTTTCTTGTTAGGATTCTTAGATGTTTTTGAGTCTGTTTCTTCCTTTGGTGTTTCATAATGGTTATTGCTGGTGTATTGGGAAATTAGAGATAATTTGGATGTTGATCTTATAGCTAACTGCGATGCTAAACTTTCTACTGTCAGTTGATTCTCTTGGATCGGGCTTTTTAAGTAAATGAAGATGTCTTCAGAGAATGACAAATGTGTCTCTGCTTTGTGTTTTTGCCTTCTTTGTTTCTCTTCTAGCAACACCTAGGACTTTTGAGCCAGTGTTGTATGATAGAGGTGATCATCCTTAATATGGCCATATTATTCACATTTTCCAAAGCAGAACTACTTTTGTGTTTCTGGCATAACCCAGAAACCTCATGTTTTAAAATGATTGCTGGGTAAGCTGTTGTCCTGTGGTATTCTTGTTTTGGTCTCAGTTGAATTAGAAAAGAAACATCGTGTGCCACGCCCTGGATGAGAAGATGGGCAGCATGTGTGACGCCGGCAGCATTCCCATAGCAGCAAGGATGGCCTTCCTTTTTGTCTATTTTTTGAATAAGTGCAGGCATGTAGTCCCAGCTTCTCAGGAAGCCAAGGTGGGAGGATCCCTTGAGCTCAGGAGTTCAAGGCCAGCCTGGGCAACGTAGCAAGATCTGGTCTCTAAAAAACCAAACAAAATGAAAAAGGCACGTTGGTGTTAAAGTCCATCTGTGAGAGCTGTAGTAATGTTAGTAGGCCTGTGAGACCTGTGAGCTGTAGTAATGTCATCCTGTGTGGGCTTTGCTTGCCAGCCCTGGCCTTCCCATCAGTCCTGACTCGACCATGTGCTGTGCCCCTGCTGTCCGGGGCGGATTCTTTCAGGCCCAGATTTCTTTCATTTCTGTCTTCATGGCCTGGCCAGCCCTTTAATTTTCCTTCCAGTCTCTATTTCCTCACATTCTCTGTGTTGGACCCTCACCCTCACTCTTCTGTAATGGATAGAAATAACTTAGCTGCAGTTTTCTGAGATCAAGTTAGAGCATTTAACTTGTTCAGTAAATGTATGTTAAAAGTTGTATTTTTGTGCTGCTAAAAACACATACTTAATGCTGTGCTAACATCTATGCTTCTATACGTAATAGGTTATGTGAGTGTTGTTCCAATGCTTTTTTTGTTGGATTCTAATAACCTGCTGAAAGAGTTCTTCTGTGGTTTCGTAGAGGAAGGTGGTAACCTGAGACTGTGTGTGTGTGTGTGTGTGTGTGTGTGTGTGTGTAGGATGGGGCAGGGATTAGGGAGCTTCAGAGTCCTCATGTTCACAGTAATTTGCGCAGGCCTTTCCAGCAGATCACCTGTTGCAAAAAAACCGTGTGTGAACTGTACCTATGCCAATGACTGCGCTGCTTAATATATGGGTTTGTGATTGCATCTGTCACTGTTGGGTGCGACGATCTCACAAAACCTGAGAAAACCAATGAGGGATGGATGGCATCTGACCTCGGAAGTGATTAGCAGCTCTCACTGACTTCCTGTCCTCTGCATTAAATAGCAGACAGCTCTTGGACATCCGGCAAAGGCAAGCCTGGCCACAGGATGGGTCTGTGGGGGAGCATTTCCTGAAGGGTGGGCAGTGGCAGTGGTGGGCAGCTTCTCAATAATGTCCAAGAAACATTTCGTGAAATTCAACATCCTGACATGAAGAGAATCAGTTTTTTTTGCTCTCTCCAAGAAACATTCCTCCTAAAAGACAGCAAAGGTTTATTATAAAATCAAACATAACTTTTTTTGGATTCTGTTTATTTCAAAAGATGAGAATTTTTTTTAAGCAAGTAGAGACTTTAAATTATTTCCACCAAAGCATGAGTTTTCACTATTTTGGACTGAAACCTAGTAAAAGACATGCCTAGAGTATATACAAAGGCGAAGCAGAAGCCCCCACAGGCATATCAAGCAGAAAGGGGTTTAACACAGGGAGTTTGGTGCTTACAAGTTTGCTGGGAAGGCTGCAGAGTGAGCTTGGCTCCTGCCCACTTCTGACCCTGTGAGAGCAGCTGCTTCGTGCGGGTAGGGGCAGCTCTCCCTTGAGTCCCTCTGCCTCCCCACCTCCCATGCGTCCCTCCGCCTCCCTGCCTGCCCTGTGGGGCCTCGGGCATCTGCCCATCTTCTGGGCTAAAAGGCTTTCCGGCCACCCTGATTTCTGAGCCCCAGCTCACCCCACGGTTTGGGCCTGGCAATTCTTTGCTCTTATCAGCTCTGGTTTGCTGGTATTCCTGATCACCATCTCTTTGCCCTGCCGATGGGAGAGCTGGCCTCAGTCCTTCCGTAAAGGCCACCTGGGGAAGCTGCTAGCCCTCACCTTCATGGTCTATGGAGCAGGAGCAGCTTTAAGCAGTGAGCGGCCCAGTGGGGGCAGCCTCGTCCAAACAAAGCTGATTAACCCACAGAGGCTGCCGGGGGCTTGACCCAGGGGGCTGTAGTTTACAGTCTCTGAGTCTAAACATTGAGCCGACTGCAAGGCAGAAATAGCACTTCCCCAGGCTCGCCACAATCCACACTGGTGAGAGGGTGGATTTACCTCTTTAACATGTAGCTCCAGCAGCATCTGAGGTCCCTCCCGGCTGCAGGGCAGCCCCACCCTGACAGATGGTGGCACTTGGGCAGCAGGTCTTTCTGCCTCCAGTTCTGGGTCTCCTACTGCGTGGAAGAGGCCCAGTGGCTGCACTTTGAGTAAGTGTCTGGACCAGTGGCTGCATGGTCTGACTGCGACCCTTGGGAGGTTGACAGGACTCTGGGTTTCTTGTGGGAAATGATCAGTGCTGTGTCCTTGCTACAGTGGGAAAGGCTCCCATGGGCACCGTTGCACTGAGTGCTAATTAGGAGAAGAATAGGACATCTGTGAGCAACAAGAGTTCATTTAACTTGAAATAGAAAATTAGTATCTATGATGAGAAGTTGAGCCACCAAGAGGTTTGCACTGATGTTGCCCTTCTTCCTGAGCTCGGGCCTCTCTGTTCGCTCCCAGGAGATAAGTTCTAGAAGAGCTCCAGAGTGGAGCGCAGCCCTCCTGCTGTCTAGGCCGAATCCTGGAGCCCCTTTGCTCTCCCGATGTCCAGGCTGAGTCCTGGAGCCCCTTTGCCCCTCCCACCTTCAGGCTGAGTCCTGGAGCCCCTTTGCCCCTCCCACCTTCAGGCTGAGTCCTGGAGCCCCTTTGCCCCACCCCTTGCCGTCCACGCTGAGTCCTGGAGCCCCTTTGCCCCCACCCCCTGCCGTCCACGCTGAGTCCTGGAGCCCCTTTGCTCTCCCGCCGTCCAGGCCAAGTCCTGGAGCCCCTTTGCCCTCCTGTTGTACAGATTGAGTCCTGGAGCCCGTTTGCCCTCCTGTTGTACAGATTGAGTCCTGGAGCCCCTTTGCCCTCCTGTTGTACAGATTGAGTCCTGGAGCCCCTTTGCCCTCCTGTTGTACAGATTGAGTCCTGGAGCCCCTTTGCCCTCCTGTCATACAGATTGAGTCCTGGAGCCCATTTGCCCTCCCGCCATCCAGGCTGAGTCCTGAGGCCCCTTTGCCCCTCAAAGCCTGCCATGGCTCACAGAGCTTCTGTAGCACTCCTCGCCTGGGAGTCAGAGCTGGTACCTGCAGAATTACAGGCAGAGATGGTGGCTTGGGATGAGGCGTACTTTCAGAAAATCAGAGCTGTCTAATAAGAGGAGGTAGTGAGTTATCTGTCCTTGGAAATGCTGGGGCTGAGACATGGTGGGTATTGTAAGGGTTGCCCCAGGAAGGAGTCTTGTGGGGCGTGAGATGTGAAGTAGATGACCTCCTAGTCCCTGGCCAGCGCTGCCCATCTGATTCCAACTGTTCAGCATCCTGTGGGGCCTGGTGACCCATCAGCACCTCATTATGCTTACGGAACCTTCTCAGTGCGGGTGGTTGAAGCGGGTTCATGCCCCTGCCATGTGGGTTGCACACCTGCTCCCAACAGGCTAAGCACTGGTCTGCAGAGCCCAGGAGTGGCTGCTCCTGCCAAGGCGGTGCCTTCCAGGAGCAAGCACTCGCTGCTTTCAGGGCGTCAGTCGCTGTGTGGGGGGGGTGGGCATGAAAACAGAGGACTCAGCAAGCATGGTGCCATCAGGGCGTTCACTCAGACTTCCTCTTAAAGCAAGTTGATGTTTAAAATAATGGTAGATTTATAGTAAATTTCAAAAAAAAAAAAAAAATGTAAGAGGGGCCTGTGTGACCCAGCTTCCCCAGTGGTAATACTTGGATATAGCTGTCTCAAAACCAAGACATCGACCTGCATACATGGCACAGAGCTCATTCACAGCCCACGGGTTGTACGTGTGTGCGCGTGTGCAAGTGTGTGTGCACATATAGTGTGCGTGAGTGTGCATGTGTGCATGAGTGTTTGCGCCTGTGTGTGTGTGTGCGCGCACGCGTGTGTGTATGTGTGCATGTGCCCTGCAGTTTTTCCATATGGGTGGCTTTCTGTAACCACCATTGTATCAAGATACAGGAGGATCCTGCACTGCAGGGCTCCTGGTCCTGCTTCTTCACAGCCTGTCATTCATTCACAGAGCAAAAGACATTTGGATCTCTAGGTTTTGGCGTTTGTGAATAAAGCTCTGTACATATGCATGAGCATAAGTTTCCATCACTCTGGCATAAATGCCTTGGGCGTGGCTGCTGCGTTGCATGGTGCATGCATGTTTAGATGTTGTCGAAGCCGCTGTGCTTCTCCAGAGCGGATGTGCTGGTTTGCATTCCCACCGTGAGCATGGCAGAGGCTGGTCCCCTGCACCCTGGTTGGCACTTGGCGGTGGTACTTTTTCGTTTTGGTCATTTGGATCACCGTGCTCCTCTTTCGAAAAGAACAGCCAATTAATGTCCTAGGAATTAGGAGAAGCAGAATTAAAGCTCTTTTGCTTTTCCAAGGCTTGCTGTATGTGCTGTTGGCCTCATCATTGCTGGAAGCTGCCAGGTGCCGGGTACTGGGAACTTTCCTGGCATTCCTGTTCGAAGTGACTCGTTTGCTCTGTTTATGGGACGGACACTCCTGTGGTCTCTTTCTCCAGGAGCTTTTTGGGAGTAGCCGTCCCAGCCACCCTGCCAGGCATCATGCAGAGTGAGCAGGTGGAGGCTGGGCCGCAGGGCAGGTGAGCTGTTGGCCGGCATCTCTCGTCTCTAAGCTGGGCTTTCCTAGCCTGCTGGTCAGATCCAAAGAACCGTGAGAAACTGGAGGCCCAGCAGCCTTCCTCACTGCCAGGGAGATCGGACCATCCTCACTCTGGGCCAAAGGAAACAGGATCCACTTTCCCGTATTCCAGAAACTCCCCGCTGCCCCGTTTCCACATCAGTATCTCATGTTGTAATTGCTCCTGTCATCAGCCCAGATGTTTGCAAGTGCTATTGCTTTGTGGTCAACAGAAAACCACCCAGCAAAATGTAATTTTGAAAAGTAATATGTATTATTTTTCCTGAGTTATATACATGATTCATGTAAAAAAATTAGAAAACAGAAAAATTACAGAAGAAACCAGAAAGACTGATTCTGCTGCCCTGAGCTGATGCTGCGGTTAATGTCCTGTAGCAGCTGCGTGTTCTGAGTATTTCTGCAGCGGGCGTGTTTACTTTTCCATAGGCAGTGAGTCCTCTCTCAGTGTTGCCCACCCTGAGGTCCTTGGAAACTGCAACTTTTTGTACTTTTTTTTTTTTTTTTTTTTTGAGAGGGTCTCCCTCTGTCACCCAGGCTGAAGTTTCACCTGTCACCCAGGTCTCCCTCTGTCACCCAGCCAGGATCACGCCACTCATCATCAGCAGTGGCTCACTGCAGCCTCAACCTCCCTGGCTCGAGTGATCCTCCCTGCTTAGCTTTCCAAGTAGCTGGGACCGCAAGTATGTGCGCCACGATGCCCAGCTAATTTTTGTATTTTTTGTAGGGACAGAGCCTCCCTGTGTTACCCAGGCTGGTCTTGAACTCCTGGGCTCAAGCGATCCTCTCGCCTTGCCCTCCCAAAGTGCTGGAACTACAGGCTTGAGCCACTGCAACTGGCCAGAAACTGTGACTTTAAGCAAAATGACAAACAGCAGGCCCTTGTTCAGTGTCATCATGTTCCACCTTGGCTGAGAACAATAGTTGGTTTTATTTTATGCCTTTCCCTTACAGTCACACTTTGAGAGAAGCTTTGCCATCAAGAGAGTTATGCAAGGCCGCGGCCGCAGTGGAGCACCTGTTACGCCGTGTCTACCCTGGGTGCCGTGATCCAGTATGACAGGACACAATGATAGCTTTAATTTCACCTTCTTAGCTGACTGTTGATGGTCATTTTCCATGTACATATTTTTCATTTGTTTTGTGAATTGCCTGTGTGTGTGTTTTTACCACTTCTATTGTAATTTATCATCTCTATATTGATTTGTAAACACATTTCTTATACTAAGAGCCCTTATCTTTCCTTCATGTTTCAAATATTTTTCCAGTTGAGTTGTTTGTGTTTATGGCTTTTGCCCTACACAGATAGCGGCCTCCCACGCCCCACAGCTCTCTGGCTGCACAGGCCCCCCGAGGCCTGCATCCCAGACTGCTCCCTAGGGATGCGGCCCCACTGCAGATCTCCCCGACCCCCGACACCCGCTCTCGCTGCCCCACAGGAACCATGGGAAGACGTGGCGGGGGGTGCGGGAAAAGCACTCTGGCTGCCCAGACGACCATGCCTTCCCATTGAGGGCCCTTCCCAGCGTCCATTGGAGACCTTGACCTGGGAGGTGCCGGTGCAGGGACAGGGTGAAGTGTCTTTCATTCAGTCAGGGCTCCTCTCAGAGCCGCCTCACAAACATGGAAGCCTTGCTCGGCATCCTTGTCATTGGAGGCCACTCCTCCCGATTTGACAGCAGATTGTTAGCTCAGCTTTTCGTGGTGGTGTGTGCTTGTCTTTCTGGCATCTCAAGGTATTTTGGCGGGAAGCTAGGAGCCAGCTGTGTGGAGATTGCTGCTGCGTGGAGATCACTACCGCATGCTCTTGTTCTGCCAGAGCCCTTCCGCAGATGGAGCACTGACTCAATGCGAGCTCCCCCACGTCCTGTGGCACCTGCTTGCCTCTGCGCTTGGTGTAGATTTGTGTAGCCTCCTTGTCTGGGTGTGTACGGCTCGGGAGAAGGTGCCGCCCTTGATGCCCTCCCCACACTGCCCTCCAGCTCACCCAGCCCAGGGCCCAGCGACGCAGCACTCAGTGGCATTTGTGGAGAGAGTGACATAGTTAGAGTCCGCCTGTGAGAAGGTGAGGATGGAGGTGGTTGCCTGGAAGACAGAGAGAGGTCTCTGCTGGCATCTAGACTGAAGTCAGCTGTGGCGCTGAGACGCAGAGGCACATGGGAATCAGGAAGCTGTTCTGCCCGAGGGCCTGGCGGGTGGGGAAGGGTCCTGCCGCCCACAGCAGTGTGAGTGGGGAGGTCATGTCCACACCTGCAAGCTAAACTCACTGTACCCCAGGGCGTGGAGGGACCAAATGCTGAGCTGGAAGTCAAATGGAGTGTTACACCGTAGCCTTCACAAAAATGAGCGGGGAAAGGGTTTTCTATATGCTGTTAAGAACCCCTCATGTTGGCTGGATTCCCAACTTGATCTTCAGCCTGTTGGGATTGGGACTGTTGAAGAGTCTTAATTCTTTTACTGGATTAAAGTATTTTAAAATAAAACAAATACATGCCTATAATAAAAGTTTTTGTAATGCAGATATATAAAACTTCTATCAATATGGTGGACTGGTTAACATGGGAAATAGTCCCTTCTGCTTCAAATACATAAAAATACTGGAAAAGGCCAGACACAGTGGCTCACACCTATAATCCCAGCAGTTTGGCAGGCTGAGGCGAGCAGATCACCTGAGATCAGGAATTCAAGACAGCCTGGCTAACATTTTGAAATCCTGTCTCTACAAACAATACAAAAATTAGCTGAGCATGCTGGCAGATGCCTGCAGTCCCAGCTACTCGGGAGGCTGAGGCAGGAGAATCATGTTAACAGCAGCATTGTTTAACATAGCTAATTCAAAAGCAAGAGGTAAAGAAGAGACCCAGCAGCTATGCTGGTGAGGGAGTAGACGCTGGATGCCCCCAGAGGCATGAAAGCGGGTGTACACTGTAGGGACAGGTATGTCACCAGTGACGCAGCACCCCAGGTGACCTTGGACACTCAGGCAGCAGAGAGTGGAACTGAACTGCCCTTCCAGCCCAGAGCCACTTGTCTTCCAAGTAGGAGGCACAAAATCCTGGCCAAGACACATGGCAGGGAAGCTGGGGTGGGTGGAAAGCCATTCACACAGAATCAGAGCCCCAGGCAGATGTGCACTGACCTGCCTCATGGGAACCCCCTTTTGACAAGTCAGCACACCGAGCATTTGGAATTCACGGAGTCTCCAGCAGATGGATGCAGAGCTGCTCACAGGCCTGCCAAGGAGAGCAGCCCTCCTCTGCTTCCTCCCAGGGTTCGGGGCTCCAGTGGGGGACATAGTCCTCCTCTGCTTCCTCCCAGGGTGCGGGGCACCAGTGGGGGACACAGTCCTCCTCTGCTTCCTCCCGGGGTGCGGGGCTCCAGTGGGGGACATAGTCCTCCTCTGCTTCCTGCTAGGGTGCGGGGCTCCAGTGGGGGACATAGTCCTCCTCTGCTTCCTCCCAGGGTGCGGGGCACCAGTGGGGGACACAGTCCTCCTCTGTTTCCTCCTGGGGTGCGGGGCTCCAGTGTGGGACGCGGCCCTCCTCTGCTTCCTCCTGGGGTGCGGGGCTCCAGTGTGGGACGCGGCCCTCCTCTGTTTCCTCCAGAGGTGCGGGGCTCCAGTGTGGGACGCGGCCCTCCTCTGCTTCCTCCTGGGATGCGGGACTCCAGTGTGGGACGCGGCTCTCCTCTGCTTCCTCCCGGGGTGCGGGGCTCCAGTGTGGGACGCGGCTCTCCTCTGCTTCCTCCAGAGGTGTGGGCCTCCAGTGGGGAATGCAGCCTGCCCCTCCCCACGTCGATTCCCTCCTGTATCTTCTCCCTGCCCTGCTGTCCTGGTCGCGCTCGGCTCTGTCCTCTCTCCCACTCGGCGCCCAGAACACAGGGGTTCTCAGAAGCACTGGATGGATTCATCTCTGGGACTTCGCTCTGGCTGAGTCTGGATACCCCTCTAATGCCCAGACATACCCTTGAGTCTATGCAGGGACCAGGCGGCTGTCTCTGTTGGGCAGGGTGGGGCTGATTTCCCCACGTGAAGAGTCCGCATTGCTGGCAGAGCCCGACAGCCTCGGTGCTCGGCTGGGCAGCATGCGAGATCGAGGGCGGGAGTAGTGAGCATCGAGGAGAAGCTGCTTCTGCAGCGTCCGCGCAGTGTGTGCCATGGAAACACTGCATTTCCCATTTTTCTACTAAATAAACAGCATCGAAGTAATACAAGAAAAGGTTTAGCAAGCAACCCCTCTGCTTTTACCTCTCACCTCTCACCTCTCCCCTCCATGTGCTCCTCTCTGTTCCTGTGATTTGCACACATCTTTCTGACACAGCTGAACACTCAGCATACACTCGATTTATGCATGGTCTTTTAATATCATTCTCAATTTTTAAAAACAAAGCCTTTTCCTCCTCTTGTTAAAGCACACCCATTGTGAAAAATACAGAAAACATGGAAATATTGAGAAAGAGAAATGTTTGGTAAACTTTCACATGCTTGTAATGTTTTTCTGAGTGTTTTTAAAAGCACGAGCTGGCCTCCTGGTTTCGCAAGTGGCATTGCCACAGTAATTTGTGGAGTGAGTAACGATCAGCGTCCCACAGATCATTGATTCCTTTGTCGCTTTTGAGACTGAACCATAGGCCACCCAGTGAGGCAGCCCCTGGTCATTCTCAGGCACCTGCTCTTAGAGGCCAGAGGCTGGGGAGCCGCCCTCGTGCTTGAGAAGTCTGTTCCCATGGCCAGTGACAGAACCAGGCCGGCACCCTGGTCTCCTGACTGAAGCTGTTTCCATGGCTGCTGTCTTCTTGGCATTGGAAGGGGCATGTCACTTGGCCACCATATTGAAATTGCTGGTCACGGTGTACATTTGGTATTTTCAGCTGAAGTGAGATTTTATTCCAGAGGTGCCAAGAGCTTGTAGCTTGTCCATGCTCCTGCCCCGGCCATCTATCCAGGATTGTAAAGCCTCTTCCTTCATTACAGCTGTTTTTCTTTGATAAAATTACAATACATATTAAGAAAATAGAGAGTGCAGAAGTGCAGGCTTCCTGTCTGTGCCTCTCTTCAGCTGTGATTATCTCCACTTCCTGACTGTTCACAGGAAGCCTCTGAATAACATCTCATTTATTCAAGGAAGTTTATTTCATTATAACATTCACTAATGTTTATAAAGAATATTAGTCACTGGCTAAGCAGACAGTGTACTCCAGAAAGTTCTTCACTTTTGGGTCTAAAGTACCAGAATGGACAGATGAGGCTGCATGTTTGTACAGTCTTTTCAAAATTATTTTTGTAGCAGTATGAGTAGATTTCCCAGGACAGAGCATTCACAGCTGGGAAAACAGTTGTTGCTTTGAAGATGGTTTTCCCAGGCACCCAGCTCACGTCTCCTGCTGTCAGGCGCATAAACAGTGTCTAGTTTAAACTTGCTGCGCTCCTGGTAATTCTGAGTGGCACGGGGTGGCCTTTTCACGTAAGCTGCTCAGGTCCCTCGGGAGCACCCTTGCGCTGACCTGGAGGAGGGCCCTGCTTCAATTTACCCGGCACCACAGTAGCGACATGCAGGCATCAGGGTGTGCAAGCACCTTGGAGCCACTGGCTTTTCAGGTGTCTGAGCTTTCATTTATTGCTCACAGGTGACATTAACACATTAGAGGTGGGATCTCACTGTGTTTCCCAGGCTGGAGTGCAGTCACTGTTCATAGGCATTATCATTGCAGTCTCGAATTCCTGGCCTTAGCAACTCTCCTGCCTCGGCCTCCCGGGCCACTGCATGCATGGCGGATGATGCTTTTAAAGGTTGGTAAATAACACCCAGTGTTGCACCCCTGGCCGTGGTGCTGACACATGGGGTTGGCCCTCTCCAGGGCCTCTGTGGCCTACCCATGGTTGAGGACTCAGCACAGCTGCCACCTCCACGCAGGCAGTCTGATCCCGCCTGGCAGTGTGAGATGGTAACCAGATGGAGCTGAAACCTGTGGGTGCCATGGCAGAGCCTGGTGGGTGCCAGTGTGGGGCTGGTGCTCAGGTGGCACCAGGATCCCAAAGCACAGAGCCTTGAGTGTGGTGGGAGCTTACTCCCTGCAGAGGGCAGTGGCCTGGGGCAGGGCAGCTCTGTTGTGGGCCATTTAGGGGCTCCTTTCACCCTTCCTGTTCTCCCCCAGCGCCCCATCGGGTGCTGTCCACACTGCCTGGTCCTTGGGAGCGCACCGCCATGCTAGTTCTGGGCTCGGCGCCCTCTACACACCTGTGTTTCACCACAAAGTGGGTACAACAGCAGACCCATCTTGGGGGCCAGGCAGATGCCATGGTACAGTGCATAGGAACCTGTCCCGGGACCAGGCAGGTGCTGTGAGAGAGTGCACAGGAGACAGAGCACAGTGCTCTCCTGTGCAGGGCAAGGACTGTCACTGCTGTTTGTTTTAAATCAGTCATAAATGAAAGTGTGGTCTGAATTTTTGAAGTCGGGCTTTGTTAACAGTGTCATCAGCAAATGTCTCGTCATACAGTTGAACTCGGGAAATGAAAAGACAAATAAGGGATAATTCGTGTGGTGACAGGCTTCTCAGGTGCAGTTGTGCCAAGATAACTGCGTGTTTTGTGGGGTGTAAGGTCATTCTAATGAATGTTGTATTCATAGCACCTGATAGGTGGGGTTTTCTTTAAAGAAATTTAATGACTGTGCCTTCCCACATCAGGGTTATTCTCCAATAGCTGCTTCCACTGTGATGCTGCTACCTGAAAATCATCAGCCCAGAGAATGAAGCTTTCATCCTTGCCCAACATGGATACTTGTCTGTTACCACAGAATCAGGCGTGGGTATTTTTCTTGTCTTGATGACTGATTTACTGTGTCATCTACTGGCATGTTGCCTCTGAGGTGGAGAGCTTATTTTGAATGACGGTAACAGAGAGCCCTTCTGTAGGCTTGAGGTGGGAGTTTTGGGGGATGATAATTTGTTTGGGTAGCCATAGCCATGTAAGCACCTTTCCCTGTGGCCTGCAGCATTCACCTCTGTTTGTGTGTGAACTTGTCGCACCTTTGCCTCCTAGGCGGGGCTACCAGGGAGGAGGTCCCAAGTCCGGCAAGATGGATGCGTGGGTGTCACATGGGGTGCGTGTGTGTGTGTGTTCACGCGCCTGTGTGTGCATGAGCCCACGCGGGGCTGGGGGTTCCTCCCATGGAGCTTCCTGCCTCGCAGGGTGCCCTGCCCTCAGCGCCCTCCACACACGTGCCTCTGTGCTCTGCCTGTCTTGGCGGGCCCGGATTGTAACCTGCTGTGTGGGTCCCCGAGGCAGGCAGTGTAGTCGTGTTGGAGGTGCAGGCTGGCTGGTTAAGGAGAGGCGCAGAGAAGTGCTGGCGGCTCCTGTCCTGGTTTGCTCTCGGGGTGCTGTTGCCAGCTTCTAAAGAGGGCTGTCCGTTTACCAGGGATGGGGTTACAGAGATTCCCATGCGTAGAAATGGTTTCCTCGTAGTATGTATTTTGTAAGAAGTCATCTCAAACATGTGGCGTGTTTTGTCTGTCTCATGAGTTGTCTTCCTCAAAACAAACCCACCCACAGCTCCCCCACTGCCAGCTTCTCCAGACAGGCAATCTGAACACCAGACCCTCTCCTACGATCTGAATACCAGACCCCCATCCCCCGACAGCTGGCACCGTCTCAGGGAACTGTACCTTTAAAAGGGCAGTGGAACTTCACTCAAGAAGACAATCAGGGGAGCCATCTCTCATGCCACAGTCCTGTGGCGCCCAGGCCACAGGCACTGGCCTGAGCAATGTGCAGGTGTTTGCCAAGCAGGGTGAGGCTGCAGCGCACCCTGAGCTTGAGAGTCCACGGAGCCAGCCCACAAGGGCCTGCTTTCACCTGCAGGCTCAGGCACTCACTGCCTTTGCCTGGAAAGAGAAAGGACGATTCATCTCCAACAGGCAGGTCTCTCCTCCAGATACATCACTTTCTTCACAGTTTGCTTGTATTTGTTATTGGCAGATGACACTTGAGAGTTCTTAAGCAAAATTGGGCACTTCTGGAGCCTAGGGGGAGCAGGAAGCCCGGGATGCTTTAGGTGTTTGTGGGGGAATGAGCTCTCACAAGCTGGGGGCTGCATCCTGAGCTCTGCTTGCTGGTGCAGTCAGACACGAGATCAGAACACCATGCAGAGAGCCCAGGAGAGCCCCCCCAGGCCCCGGCCTGCAGGCCGAAGAGATGCTGTTCTCAGGCATGGGTGGGTTCCGAGTCATGGAGACGGGAGTTGGGTCTAGGCGGAAGCAGGATGTCTCTCCCCTCTCAGGCATGGGTGGGTTCGGTGTCATAGGGACAGGAGTTGGGGTCTAGGCAGAAGCTGGGTATCTGTCTCTCCCCACTCCCTGGTGTGCCCACCTCCCTGCACTATGTTCCCGCTCAAGCTGCTGAGGGGATGCGTTCTTTTCCTCCTGACTCTCTTTTGCAGTGAGGAAGAGCTGCTGTCCTTTTTCTTACTGAAGCCCCCAACTCTGTGTCTGATGTCGCTGATGCCATGCCTGCTTTCTTAGCCGTGTGCAACCTCCCAACCCACTGCGCATGCTCACTCCTCAAGGGTCAGGCGGGTACTGTGCCCTCGGGGGTCCACCCTCAGGGAAGTATACCAGGAAAGGGGCGCAGGATCGTGATTCAGTGGGTTGCCCGTTCTCCGGGTTGCCCATTCTCCCGGTCACCCACTGGGGTCTCTTCTGAGTGCACCTTCCTTTCTTTCCTAAAGCTTTTTAATAAACGCCCACTCCTGCTCTGAAAAAAAAAAAAAAAAGGTTTTACAAACAGGTGAATGGAAGGTGAGGCATGGTTTCAAACACCCCTTTGGTTTTACGAAAGAAGCAAGACCGTTTTGTGTGGGGGTGACAGTGACTTGGTGTTGAGCTCCAGCGTGGCCTGGAGCTGTGAGCATCACGGTTGTGGTTCAGTGGAAGAACCTGATTGTGGCTGCAGATGCTGATTTTTCCCTTCTTCTCCCCTCCCCTTCTTACTTACTGTAACAGACGCACATCAAGATCTGACTGCACCTTAGCGGGACCGCACCTGTGGAGAAGGAAGGGAGCTGCTGCTCCTGCTGGGCCCAGCTCCCCACTTTTCTCTAGCGCTGTGTGTCAGGTCAACGGCTCTGAGTAACACAGTTGGTTTTACATGTGGGTGGACTTTGGATGGAGTCGTGTTGTGCCTTTTCTTGTGTTTTTCCTTTTTGGCTGCACTTGGCACCATGCTGTTGCATGTAGCGCTCGATGGTTAACGTGGGTGGTGCACGTGCCTCAAAGCCAGGCCTGTGGCTGGGGACACGCTGCCCAGCCCGTGGGAAGGGGGCTCTGCTGTGACTACATCTGTGGCCAAGAGCCTTCTGTGCTGTGACCACGTCTGTGGCCAAGAGCCTTCTGTATTTCACAGACTGCCAGGGTGCTGCAGCTTGTTCCTGGCTTGGCCAGCTTGGCCACTGCCTCTTGAACCAGAGAGCAGGGTAAGGGTAGCCCCGGCCAGCCGAGATTCAGGAGTGCTGCCTCGCTTTCTGGAGGCCAGGCAAGCCAAGCAGGGGTTTGTGCTGTGCCCATGAGGCCCACATCCTTCTTGCTTGTGACTGTCTGGGGTGGCTGACATCTCCCTGAGCCTGCGGCCAGCCCCTCGTCACAGAGAGCTGCGGGCTGCGTGGAAACAGGCTGGGAGTTCAGGCTGCCATGGCCATGCAGAGTGGGCAGGGCCCTGTGCAGGGACTCAATGGTGGATGCTGGACAGTCCGCCCTGCAAGTAACCCGGGCAGCTGCGCGAAGGCCGATCCCAGCGAGAATCAGACCAGAGGCTGAAGGCAGAGAGCTCTAGAAGTTGTCCAGGAACAGCGGGGGGAGGATCGAGGGCAGGAAGGAAGGGGCTTTGTATAAGGACCCCTTTAGCTGAGTTGTGTGCCCTTAGAGACTCCATCGGCAGATGCTTGCCTTCTACAGAGCCAGCCCCTAATCCTACACCTCACACACTGCTCAGAGTGGCTGGGCCCCTTCCAGGACTCCCAGCAGCTGACTTCTGGAGATAAGTTTCAGATGGATTCCGCCCAGTACCTGGGCCTAGCAGCACACCAGCTTCTGGGGCCTTTTGTTCTGTGTTCCTTTGGCTTTTACACCCTTGTTCCCAGGCTCCATCCTCCACCCACCGGACAATGGCAGAAATCAGATAGAGCCACCACAGCAGGTGACATTTCCCAGCAACACCGCCTGAGCGTGTGCGAGCAGAGTCCGTGGGATTGTGTGAAAGGTACATGTCTGCCCTCATCGCGCACGTGTCGGCCTGAGGGCTGCCGGGGCCTGTGTCCCTGAAACAGGATGTGTTCTTCTGAGTGGACTATGAGCTGCCCTGATGGGCTGTGCCTGGGTGGAAGGGCCTTTGCAGACCCTGCCTAGGCCAGGAGCAGGGGCTGGCTGCACGGCCCGTCCCCTGTGCGGGCTCTGTGCTTGCGTGGGTGGGACTGCCAGTCTCTGCCCCACAACCCTTCCCGGAGGACTCGCTGATGTATCGTGGGCGCAGCTGTCCTTCCGGGGTATAGTCTGTGCCTGTAGGCGAGCTGGGTAAAGTGCTCAGAAAGGGTCTTTTACCACAAGAACCCCCTGTGGAGCCCAGGAGGCTAGAGGCACAGGGGACAGGGAGGGGCTCCGGCTGGGGGCATTTCATAGACGACCCCCAGACCCCACTTTGTTTCTGGTAGAGCGTGGTCAGCCAACTCCCCACCTGCCAGAGAGCCAGGAAGGCAGGGGCTGGTCATGTCTGGAGCAAAGCCGTCATGGCTTCTGAAGGGTGCACAGCCCAGGTTCCCCAGCCAACGGTACTTAGCCAGGTGGAGGCTTTTCCTCCCCAGGCTCAGACAGAAGCTCCTGCCGCAGAGATGGGCCGGGCACCTTGGAGCTCAGACCTGCCCCAATCTGCGTGGCCTGCACGTGGCCTGCACCCACACTTGCAGCTTTGCCTGCCTCTGGTGTTCACTCTGTCCCAGAGAATTGGTCACCAGCCACACATGAAGAGTGAGCGCAGTCCGAACGGCTGCACCCAGACTCTGTTGGCCCCAGTGGGCTAGCAGCAGCTTCAGGTGGTCTAAGAAGAGGCCTGGTGCCAGCAAACGAGACATGGGGTTCCACTGGGGGCTTATATGGAGGAGGCTGCAGTGGCAGCCTGCTGGACGGGAGAACTACCTGCTTGCAAAAGGCATGTGGTGTGTACAGCATTTCCACTTAGCATCCTCCACCTGGCAGCCTTCATTTCACCCAAAACGCAGGCTCTCCATCCCATTTGGCTGGCAGTGCACAGAACGGGGTGAGGAGCTCAGATGTTCCTCTTGGATAGGGAGTGGATTATCCAGTTGTCCGCCCCCAGCTTCCGTAGCTCAGAACTCCAAACCCACGCTCAGGTGCTTCTGTGCCCACGTCACTCAGGGTCTGAACCCACGCCCAGCTGTGTCTGTGCCCACATCACTCAGGGTTTGAACCCACGCCCCGCTGTGTCTGTGCCCACATCACTCAGGGTTTGAACCCTCGCCCAGCTGTGTCTGTGCCCACGTCACTCAGGGTTTGCTGCAGCCGAGTTACTGCTGTCAGATGCGTCTGCCACACCATGGCCTGAATGAGATAGCCTTGTCTTCTGGAGTGCTGAGCAAACTGCCACATGAAAAGTGTCTGCGAACAGCACACAGCAATTGAGACAACAGCTTGTGTCCTCACGTGGCTGTGTCTGTGCAGGTCAGACGGCAGTGCCCGGGCAGTCTGAGCAGGTCCCTGGCCCTGGCAACTGAGCGCTGTGGGGGGCCAGCGTCTCCACTTTATGAGGGAGCCCAGAATGACTCAGTCAATTCAGCTTTAATTTTTACTAACGTTCTTTTCCTCCATTTTTAATTTAAAAGCATATCCAAAGACACCCCAGATAAATAGTTTCCCATTGTGGAGAAGAAAATAAAGCTTGAGTTACCAGGCAGTGAATGAGAAGAGAAAAGTTTAATTAGAAGCTGTACAATAAATGTTAGAGGATGGTGTCTAGGATTCCAGATGGCCGAAACCCTTCCACTCTTAGAAAATGTTTTGTGGCTGCTAGCAAAGTGCGTGTGGAGTGGCGGGCTGGTGTCCAGTACGGGGCAGCCATTAGCCAGCACTGTTCGATGGCGGCATGTGCTTCAGAGGGACAGAATTGGAATTCAAGGACGAGTGTGGCTCCAAGAAAGGAAGGCTGGCTGCGGGAACACAACCCGGTGCTGGACTGGCTGCTGTGGCCTCCACGGCAGCTCTAGTGAGATGTAATTGACATAGCAGAAATTCACTCTTCTATGTGCACTTCAGTGGTTTTCAGTCACAGACTTGTGCAGCTATCACCACAATCTAATTTAATTCTAGACCATCAAGGAAACCCCATGCCTGTGAGCAGTGGCTGCCTGTCCTTCCCTTGCCTTAGCCCTGACAGCCACTTCCTGGCTTTCTGTCATGTGGACCTGTCTGCCCTGCCTGTTTCACATCTGCAGACATACACGGTGGACGTTGCACTGTGTCTGCTTTATCTCACCAAGCATTGCGTTTCTAGGTCCTGGGTGCTGAAGTGCATGTTTCACGTCGGCGGACACGCAGTGGACATTGCGCTTGCGCCTGCTTTATCTCACCAAGCATCCCATTTCCAGGCCAAGGGTGCTGAAGCACATGTTTCATGTTGGCGGGTGCACATGGTGGACCTTGCGCTTGTGTCTGGTTTATCTCACTGAGCATTGCATTTCCATGTCCATAGTGCTTAGCGTGGTCAGTGCTTCGTTCCTTTTCATGGCAGAGTCATATTCCACTGTCAGATAGACTGACGTTGTTTATGCATTTATCAGCTGATGGGCATCTGGGCTGTTTCCACCTGTTGGCTCTTGTGGACAGTGCTGCTGTGGACATTCACAAACAAATGCTTGCTTGGATGCATGTTTCCAGTTCTTTGGGGTTGATCCATGGGTGTGCAGTGGATGACATTTGTCCTGTGCGTTTGCTGTGCGCCCACCCCACCTGCTGTGTGCCCCCCAACAGAGCCTCTTGGGGGTCATTTGCGCAGTTCTGCCACTTCCCTCTATGTGCTCCAATGTGTGCTTCTAAGAATAAGAACCTTCTTCCACATAAGCACAGCACAGTGACCAGTCTCAGGAAGTTGGATGTTGATGCGGCACTTTTATCTCCCAGGGTTTTCCACTCTTGTCAATTGAGCCCATAAAATCCTTCACAACATTTTCTTCTGGTACAGCATCACATCTAGGGTCCGTATTGCATCAAATTGCTGTAGCTCTTTTCTCTTTCTGAATGTGGGACGATTGCTCTGCCTTTGTCTCATAACATGCATTTTTTTTTTGAGACAGTCTCGCTCTGTTGCCAGGCTGGAGTGCAGTGGTGTGATCTCAGTTCACTGCAACCTCCGCCTCCCAGGTTCAAGCAATTACCTTGCCTCAGCCTCCTGAGTAGCTGGGACTACAGGCACATACCACCATGCCCTGCTAATTTTTTGTGTTTTAGTAGATACAGGGTTTCTCCATGTTGGCCAGGATAGTCTCGATCTCCTGACCTCATGATCCGCCTGTGAGCCACTGCGCCTGGCTCAGCATACACGTTTTTTTTGCATCCTGGCTCCCTGTCCTCATTTTCTGTTTATCTGACATTCCCTCTGATTAAACTCAGGCTGTGTATTCCTAGATTAAAGCATGATATGCTCCCTTCTTAGGGTGTTACATCTGGACTGGCCTCCTTGTTGGCGCTGCCCATGTGATCATCCAGCAAGGGGCTGTCCTGTGTCTGCTATGTGGTGACCTTTCCCCAAACACTGATGAGCCAACTGTAGGGGACAGGGGGACTCTGCAGTCCCTGTGTCTCACCGCCCCCTGAGATTTGCCTTCCGTTTGTAACTCTTACCTGCACAGTCTGCCTCCAAAAACTGCAGAGTGATGCTTTTCCAACTCCTTTACCAGTGATCACTTTGTTAGAAGTGAGAATCTTCCCATTCATGCATTGGTTCATTTTATTTAAATGACATTTAGGTCTGTTTATTTTTGGAGTGGACTTGTGGACTCCTGATTTTCATGGTCTATCACGATTGTCTCTTCTTACTCATCTTACTGCTCACATTGTCGCAGCTTTGGTGAGGGGAGCCCTGCTCGCTGTCTCCTGTGTCCTTCAGGTGTCGCCCGACATGTTAGAGCCTTTCTTGACTCCGTCAGAACCATGTGTCCCAGGCTCAACTTGTCTCTCCCTGCCCCGCCCAAATCAGCTATTTCTCCCGGAGCCCTGGGCTCTTCTGGAGGATGGCGGTGTTTGGGGCCAAGCCAGGTGCAGGTGGGCCGTAGCAATGGAACTTGGAACAGGTGAGAGTGCATGTCTGTGTGTGTTCAAACACATGCACACCGTAGACACTTGTTCACAAGCACGCTAGAGATATACACACACAGACATGTGCGTGTACTTGCATAGTCTGTGTGCTGCTTACTTTAGATGTCTGGGTTAAGCCTTGCCCTCAGCCCCGACTGTTCCCACCGGCTCCCCTTGCCTGCCCTGTCTCCATCCTCTGCCAGGAGAGCCCCAGCTTCAGGAGGCTCCACGCATTTCCTTCTATGCCCAGTTAATGAATGTCTAGGATGGCCTCAGAATGGCTTCCCATACCACTGCAGAAACACCCTCCTAAGGAGGTTTATTTGTAGTTCTCTGCCCCACCCACCCCCCAAGACTGCAGGTGAGTGGGCGCACGAGCGTTAGTGACCCCACTGCTGCCGTTTCTCACTCAGCGGGCAGTGCAGGGCCTGGGAAGGGCGGGTAGGCCGCGCACTCCCATGAGGTCAAGAGTTAATTATTAAGCACAAAGAGCGATGAAGTCATGTTCACCACCAACACAGGGGTTTTTCCCATGCTTGCAGTTACATACTTTGGAGCTCTTTATGGGATTTAAAAAGCACTTATGTATAGGAGAGTTGGGTTACCAGGAAACAACAGAGCAGTTAAGACGCCTTGATTTAATCTTACTGTGCGCCTGCCAAAAATAATTACATTTGCCCTGGCTCCCAGACAAGTGCTTGAGAAGGGTGTGTGTGACTGGTCTGGCAGCACCCACAGAGTCCCTGCCCGGCCTGCTGGTCCCTGTCCCACAGCTCCCAGCTCTGGGATCTCAGGGTCAGGGACTCCAGGGCCCCAGCTCCCAGGCTAGCTCTACCGTGTGGGGGCCTCTCACTCAACCTTGCACCTGCCCTTACTGCAGCCCCGTGACGTGGCTGCTGGGTGCCTGTCGCTCCTGTGACTAGCCTCAGAGCAGTGCTGCCACCAGCTTCGCAGTCGAGAGTCTGCTTCCGGTGGCTAGATGACAGTGTGTCAGCTCAGTCTGCCCTAAACCTCGGGGCAAGTCCTCGGAAGAACCCCAGTGGAGGGGAGTGGCGTAGAGAGGCAGCCTGTCGCTTCCACGCACTCACAACAGTGTCTGCCGTGGACGGGAAGGAGCAGGTTTGTTCTGTCCCAGAGATGGAGCAGGGCCCTGATGGAAGCCGTGTCTTCGGCAGGGAGGGAAGGACACCACACAGCCCGTGCTGTCCCCCGTGGTGTGTTGACGTGGAGAAATGAGTGGAGTCCTGCCCCTGGGGCTCTGTTCAGATGCATTGCCACCCAGATCTCCTTAGTGAAACCTTCCCCACCGTCCCTGCACTTCCCGAATAGCGGGCTTTAGAGGAGGATGGGCTGGTGACCTTGGGTGACCCCTTGATGCCTGTGGCCCCCGCTCCATATGATATCTGCATGGCGTGCTTTTGCCAGTTAGGCGCCAGAGGTTGCTGAGTGCTACAGACGGGGCAGGACCGTGGGCTCTGGGCCAGGAGAGTGTAGCTGAATTCCTGGCTGTGTTACCCACCATTTAAGGTTTCGAGCAGTGACCGACCTTCTGGCACCTCATTGGCATGGCGGGGACATGCTCACCCTGTGGGGCTGCTGTGATGAGCAGGGACCAGACCATGCTCCGTGTTGGTCTCCACACAGCCGTCCGTGAGAGCTGGAAGTCAGAAACTCTGGGTCTCTAGTCTCTGCATGTTGTAAAGCGTCTGCCCTTGCCCTGTTCATGCTGTGTGGGGAGGGCCTGGTAGCAAAGTGACCATCCCGCCTGCTTTCTGGGACTTGGATGGTCTTTCCCAATCAACAACACTGAGGTCAAAAGGTGGACTTATGTGCATCACGCATCTTATAAAGACAGCGCCCTGGCGTGGGGGGTTCCTGGGGGCTGATGCCTGGCTGTCCTGGGTATTGCAGTGAGGACATCGCTGGGAGGAGGGCAAGTCCCACCCCTGAGGCCTCAAGGAGCTCTGGAGCATGGCCGTCAGGGTGGTGTCTGTGTCCTTTTAGTTGGGATGATGCAGGGCAGCCTCTTGGGGGGCAGAGGGAAGGATGCTCTGGGCCTGAGTTGTGGCTGAAGACACCCACAGTGTTCTGCAGGACTGTGCCACGCATGAGCCTGGCTTCTGGCTTGGCCACCCCACAGCAGTCTCCACTTTCTTGAGACCTACTGGTGTATGGGAGCTGCCCTGTTCCCAGGCTTCCCTGCGGGGTGTTTGTGGGGAAGGCAACCCTGATGGAAGTGGGCAGATGCTATGCCTGCAGGCCACGGTCTGGACCGAGCGCCCTCTTCCTGAGAGGATCCTGGCACCACGGTGCTGAGGTCATGGAGAATACAGGCTCTTCCCGGCTGAGAGACCCAAATTCTCATGTCCCACAGAGGGGAGGGGAAAGAGGGTTTCCTGGGCTCACTGTGTGGTTCCCTCATGTCCCACAGACAGGAGAGAGTGAGTTTCCCCTGCCTTATGTCCCACAGACGGGAGGAGAGAGAGTTTCCTGGACTCATTGTGTGGCTGCATCATGTCCCACAGACAGGAGGAGAGAGAGCTGGGGGCTCGCTGTGTGGCTGCGTTTAGGCTTTGGGTGTGCCGTATCTGTGAACCACCTGCTCCCTTTGCGGATGTTTTCTTTAAATTGGCTTGCCTTTTCCTTTCAGTGTATTTGCAAATCAAACTTTATGTCATCACAAATAAAAAACAGTATCATGGCTTTAAGCGGAATAGAACCGCAAACACGTGAAGTGAAGGGGTAGAGCGCAGACGTTCGATTCCTCACCCACATATCCCGGCCCTCTGTTGGGAGGACCAGTCGTGAGGTTTCCTCCTACTCCCTGCACGGGTTTCTGTGCAGACTGAGCAGCAGGTGCTGGTTCAGGCACACCTTGGTAACATCAGGGACCGCCTGCTGCCAGGTGAGTGAGGCAGGAGGGAGGGGAGCAGTGCTGGGATCAGGCCCCAGTGGTGGGAGGAGGAGCAGGAACCTTCCCAACTGGCCGCTTCTGGAGTGCCTGGGAACCACAGAGCACTTTGGCCTCGCATGCAGCCCAGCGCCTTCTAGAAAGGCAGCTTATGTCACACAGGCTGCTGAGACTTAAGAAAGGCTGAGCCCTGTCTCCTGCATTCATATGAGGCTTGTCATGGTGCCCAAGCATAACAGCAGAAGTGTCAGGACACGGCTTTTTGCACAGCCTAGAAATGCTAGGTTAGGTCCGGTCGGCCAGACCTAGAGGCTTGCCTTGTGAGAATTTTCAGGGCAGCACGGGAGGGCTGTGTTTTCCGTGACCAGGGAGGGATTGTGGTACAGGGGCTCCCGAGAGCCCCATGCCCACCCCACTTGGCAGACCCCCAAGACAGAGCCTCTGGAAGAATCCACACATGACTGTTTTATTGACAAAGGCCGAGCATCCCCAGCCTCATCAGCTTTTCTTACATTTTATGGGAAGGTTTTTACATCATCACTGCAGTTGTCCCCACTGTTATTTCTGCAAAAGCAAATTTGTCAGCCACACTTGCCTGGAGTATTTCATTGTCCTGGCACCCCTTTAACCCGCACGGCCGCTCACACAGTGTCTGTCCACGTGAGTGCGGTTGCCATGATGATGTAAATAAGCAGCAGCTGAATGCCTTGGAGCAGGCGGCGGGCACTCGGCAGAGGGGCCTTCCTGCTGCCACGGGCCGAGCACCCGGTGCTTCTTGCAGGCCTGGCAAGGCCGCGCAGCGCTGTTGCTGCTGTCCTGGAAGATGGAGGGCGCAGCGGGCACTTGGCAGAGAGGCCTTCCTGCTGCTACGGGCCGAACTCCTGGTGTTCCTCGTGGGCATGGCGAGGCCACGCAGCGCCATTGCTGCTGTCCTGGAAAATGGAGGATGCTCAGGTGTGCACCAGAGCAGTGTGTTTTCCTTTTTCTCCTTAGCTCAGTGGTAGCTCGCACCTCGTGCATTCCAGACTGCAGGTGCAGAGGGCACACAGCGGCATGTAGCTCAGCCCCGCCAGTGCCTTGTATCTCCAGCGTCAGCTCTCCTACAGTGGTAGATTTGCTTTAGGGTCACCGTGTCACTAAGTTACTTCATCCACAGCAGCCTCTCTGTGTGGCTTTCATGGTCAAAGGCGTCAGAACCACTTCCTGTGGCGGCAGGCAGGTTGTGTGGGGAGGAGCTGGGCGACAGACTAGTCACTGTTGGCCTTTGGACCCTGCAGGGCAAGCGTTTTTTGACTGTAGCAATTCTATGTGAGCACTGCAAAATCAAGAAGGACCTGTCTTGAGGTTGCCTCAGCAGCCTCAGGGGGACCAGGCAAGTGTGACCCTCACAAGGTCCCAAGGAGCCAGTAGCCACATCTGACCATGACCCTCTCAAGGCCCCAAGGAGCCGGTAGCCACATCTGGCCACAGTATAGAGACAGGACGTGGCAATGCCTTCTGTCCACCCAAGTGCGTGCAGCTCCTGAGAGTCACACCCCGCGGCTCCCCTGCGGCCAAGGCTGGCTACACGGCACTGCTGAACCTCACGTCCGACTGCTCGGTGCTATCTGGAATGACGGCCTTCAGGGCGGCGTGGCAGAAGCGGTTCAGGGCCGGCAAGTTTGTTTTCTGCTCAATGTACAGCCTCAGCTTGTCCCTGAAGGTTTCCCCTAGAAAGCTGTAGATGAGGGGGTTGAGGCAGCTGTTGGAGAACGCTGCCAGGTTGACGATGTGGCCGGTGAGCGGGTGGGCATGGCGGAAAGACTGCTTGCAGGGAGCGGCCCCAGGCTGCGTCCGCTGCAGGAGGTGCACGCTGATGAAGACATTCTCCGGCAGCCAGCAGACAAAGAAGACCAGCACCACCGCCAGGATCATGCGGAGCGCCTTCTGCCGCCGCGGCCGCAGCCCACGGTGCCGGTGTGCCCTGACCAGCACCCGGACGATGAGGGAGTAGCAGAGACCGATGATGGCGAAGGGCACAATGAAGCCCAGTGTGACCTCCAGCCACTGCACCTCCCGGACATCCGCGAAACAAAAGCAGGCCTCATCAGTGTGCTGCAGGTGCACGGCGGTGAAAGGCACCAGCGTGGCTGACACGGACACCATCCAGATGAGGCCGCAGCTTAGTCGCGCGTGGTGCTTGGTACGGAACAGGCTGCAGCGCATGGCCCTGGCCAGGGCGAGGTAGCGGTCGAAGCTCATCCAGGTGAGGAAGAAGACGCTGCTGTACATGTTGACCTGCAGGAAGAGCGACATGAAGGTGCACAGGACGGCGATGTCGTAGTACTGCTCGTGCAGGTTGAAGACCTCGATCAGGGAGTCAGCCACCAGGATGAGGTCCGCCACTGCCAGGTTGATGAAGTACAGGTCGGGGATGGTCATCTTCTCGCGGAAGCTGATGTTCACCACTAGGATCAGGATGTTGCCCACAAAGCCGATGGGGAAGAGGAAGATGGTGTAGAGGCACGAGAGGAAGAGGCCAATCACATACTGCTGGTGCTCCGAGAGCTCGCCTGTCCCATTTGTCAGGGAGGTGCCCAGGAGCAGGTGGGACAGGTTGAGCTCGGGGGAGGTGCTGTTGGGGGCTGCTGGCTGTGCGGTGCCTGGGTACATTTCCAGGCCCATGCCCTGGGCTTGGGAAGTAACATCCATGTCTCTGCGCCGTGCGGCTTTCAAGATTTGCCAAAAGGCTCCCAGAGATCTGTTTCAAACAATGAATCCATCTTTAGAAAGAAACGTGACTCTCCTCGAAATGAGCCCGGCATTTGTAGGACAGGAAACTCCCCACGAGGAACACCTGTGGCAGTTTGGGTTGGGTTTGTTAATTGCAGAGGGTGGGAAAAACAGATGCTCTGCCCGCTGGCATGGCACGCCCATGGAGGCAAGGGCCCTCTCGTGCTCATCCAGTGGGCATCCCTGCGGGTGTTGGCCGACGTGTGCAGTCCTGCGTGGAGCTCCTCACTTTCTGGGTACCTGGAGAAGCAACAGGAGAGAACTAAGTCTCATTGAGTGGCCCCAGCTTTGGGACAAAGTCCTGCATCCCTGGCCGGGTGTCCATGGAGTCTGAGTATGTCAGGAGCCCAGGGAGGGCCAGAACTTCAGCTTTATGAGCTCAGGAGGTAGCTGTGGTTGAGCTGGGGTGGAAGAGTCACCTGTGGGAAGTATGCGGCCTTTTTTCCTGCAGGTCCCATGGCTGCTCAGCTGCAGCTGGAGGCTGGACGTGAGTCACCCCCACAGGCAGGGGTGTTCTTTCCCTTTATAGCCACAGAGCAGGCCCAGGAAGCAACAGGTGTGTGGGCACAGCAGCCCCAGGAAAACAGCATTTGTGAGGAGAGGGGAAAATGCATTTCAGCAGCTGATGAAGCAAGAAGTAAGGTCGGAAGGAAAAGCCCAGTGTTCTTGAAAGAGAGTGGGTCTGGAAAGCTGGAAATTGGAGCAGAATCTTCTCTTAAAATAAAATAGATCACAGAAATTCAGCGGTTTGCTCATGCTAGTTCTATGTTTATATGCCAGAAATGAAACTTATTTCCGTAACAGAATGAAAGGGGTCATTGTTTTGGGAAATAATATTTAAGTTTTATTCCGCGTTTTAACAAATTATTGTAAAACCTAATATATTTTGCAGCGCGGTTTGTAACCTAGGAAGAAACTCTAGGGAGAGACTCCCTCCTCCCAAGCTCTGCTTCTTCAGGGAGAGGAGTGGGCTGTCTCTGCGGCAGTGCCCTGGCTCTGCGGCGGTGCCCTGGCTCTGCTGTGGTGGGGAGGATCCCTTCACTCCCCCTGTCTCACTGTGTTCTTGGAAGTTCTCTATGCTTCGGGCCCCTGGGTGTTCTCAGCCTGCGGACACTGGTGGTCTCTGGGGATATGGGGGCTGTTGCAACTAGGGGCAAGCTGGTAGGGCCAGGGCAGCCACTCAGCTCCCTATAGTGCACAGGACAGGTGCCCGAGCCCAGCAACGAATTACCCGGCCCAGGTGGCGCTGGTGCCCTGGAGGAAGCCAACACCTCAAAATGGGTTTGAGTTGTTTTTCCTTTGGGAGTTTTCATTTTACCCTTCAAAATCATTAGGAGTTATTGTTTTGATTTTTTTTTTTTTTTTTTTTTTTTTTTTTTTTTTTTTGAGATGGAGTCTCACTGTCGCCCAGGCTGGAGTACAGTGGCACAATCTCGGCTCACTGCAACTTCTGCCTCACAGATTAGAGTGATTCTTCTGCCTCAGCCTCCCGAGTAGCTGGGATTACAGGTGTGCACCACCATGCCTGGCTAATTTTTTTATATTTTTAGTAGAGATGGAGTTTCACCATGTTGGCCAGGCCAGTCTTGAGCTCCTGACCTCTAGTGATCTGTGCACCTTGGCCTCCCATAGTGCTGGGATTACAGGTGTGAGCCACTGCGCCTGGCTAATTTTTTATGTTTTTAGTAGAGATAGGTTTTGCCATGTTGGCCGGGTTGGTCTCGAACTGCTGACCTCAAATGATTGGCCCGCCCCGGCCTCCCACAGTGCTGGGATTACAGGTGTGAGCCACCACACCCAGCCAGGTGTTATTGTTTTGAAGTGCCGCAAAACCAGACTAGAGATTTATTGACCTATTGCCTGAAAATACCTTTAAAAAAAAAAAAAGGCTTGCCTGTAATTCCAGCACTTTAGGAGGATGAGATGGGAAGATTGCTCAAGCCCAAGTGTTTGAGATTGAGACCAGCCTGGGCAACATGGCGAGACCCTGTCTCTACTTAAAAAATACAGAGTAGCTGGGCACAGTGGTGCATGCCTGTAGTCTCAGCTACTCAGGAGGCTGAGGTGGCAGGATTGCCTGAGCCCAGCAGGTTGAGGCTGCAGTGAGCCGAGATTGTACCACAGCACTCTAGCCTAAGCAACTGGAGTGAGATCCCCGTCTCAAAAGAGAAGGGTAGGGGAAGACAAGATGAATCCCTGCCTTGGTGTCAGTTATTTTAAAAGTATTCAATAACCGCCAGATACAGGTGATAGGGATGGAGGCAGCAAATCACACTGTCACGTGTGTACCTATGCAACAATCTTGCATGTTCTTCACATGTACCCCAAAACCTAAAATGCAATTTAAAAAAAAAGTATCCAATAACCTTCACTTAGCTGTGGCTGATAGATTTGATTTTATTGGTTATTTTGCACTCCTGATTCATCTTTAGTAGGTAATAGCATTGAGCAGCATAAATGCTTCTGTTCTCAGGCTCTGTCAGGAAGGTTGAAAGCCTCTATATTTAGCCTCTGTATTTAATTTCTTAAAAACGGCACAGAGGGCTTGGTTTGCTCTTTACATGTAGAAATTTTGGAAAGTATTAGACTGCAGCGTGGCAGGCATTTCAAAGGTGGACAGAGCCCTTAACATATGTTTCTTTTCTTCCCTAACTTTGTTAAATGAACTCCGAGGGAAAAATAAATGGGCCATTCATTTCTTTCCCATGTAAGTTGAGTCTTTTGGTCCTTGGCGGACACTGAGAAGACACGGTACCTCGTGTCTCTCTGATATGTCCTAGTGTCTCATGTGGTCCTGGGTGAGAGGAGCCAAGTGTGCAGCTCCCCGCTGACCCCGAGGTGGCCATGGAGTTACTAACAGTCCTAGACTTCACCTCAGATTTCCTCTGCTTATCATAGAAACATAACGCTGGAGGCAGCCGTATTAAGTCTGCATCTGTAAAGAGGCGTGTGCCGCTTCCAGGACTGCAAGGTTAGTGAGGGTGACGGAGCACCACGGTGCAGGGCAGAGCAGGCACCCTCACTTTCCTGAGTGAGACACGTTCTTGCTAGGATAGAATGTGATGGAATCCTGGGCCCTGCTTTCAGCACCCGTTCAGAGAGGCCAGGCGGGCAAAGCCCCCTGCTGTGGCCATCCAGGCAAAGCCCCCTGCTGAGAGCACGGGAGCTCACTGGGAGAGGGGTCTGTGCCTTGAGTTTGGGAAGTGGGGTGCAGCTGCCACCAGAGGGTGAGGTGTCAGTGCACGTCTGCGTCCAACTGATCCCATAACAGGACAGTGGCCTGGGTGGCACCACCCCCTGTGCCCCTAGTCAGTGGGGCGGCACCGGCAGGCCCCAGAACCCGGAGCCTGAGGCTGAGTCCTACCTGGGTTGCAGCCACTCCTGTGCTCCTGGGAGCCTCCTCAGTTGGTCCCATCAGGCTGGAGGTGTGCTTGGAGCTGCAGGAGCTGTGCTTCTGCCGGACCTGAACCTGCCAAATGCCTGAGCAGGGCTGGAGAGAGGACGAGACCCGCCCTGGGAGCTGGAGGGAAGTTTCCCTGCTGGCAGGCGAGTCCTCCTCTGAGCCAGTGAGTCTCGCCCCTTGGCACCAGGCTTTATAGGCCCCTCCGCCTGCTCCTCTCTGGCTGGGTTCTGGGAGGCCTCCTCCTCAGAAGGCTAGCATTAACCATTTTTTTGCTGGCCCTTTTTCTCCCACACTTTGGCAATCAGCTCAGTTCCACTAGACATGTTTTTATGGAAGTTTCTGGTTTAACTGCTTTTCTTTACCCACGGATACATACTTTTCTTTAAGTTTGAAGGCATTATACTAGCTATTGTGTGTCCTTTAGGTAATAACCTGTCATCCTGAGTTGAAACAAGCAATATTCTTGTTTTTGCAGCTGACCAGCTTCAAATACGAAATTTCATAATAGCTTAGTAGCATGTGGATGATACATAGAGAATTTAACTTAGGAATTTCAGACATTTGCAGAAAGAAATGTCAACCCAAGAAATAGCAGGCATTTCTGACATGTAAATTAGGAATCCAAGTACTGATTGAGTATCTGGAAGTCTGAAATCCCGAGTGCCCCGCAATCCAACACCCTTGGAGCGCCATGAAGTCACAAGCGGAAACTTCCACACCCGACCTCGTGTGGCAGGTTGCAGTCCAGGCACGGTTAAAAGTTTGTTTTATGCATGAAATTATTTCAAGTATTTTATAAAGTTACTTTCAGACAGTGTGTACAAGGTATGTATGAAACACAAATGAATTTTGTATTTAGCTTTGGTTCTTATCCCCAAGATATCTCATTCTCTATCTGCAGATGTTCCAAAATCTGAAAAAATCTGAAATCCAAAACTCTTCTGGTCCCAAGCATTCAGATGGGGGCCCTCAGCGCATAGTTTTCCAAGTGTTGGTTGAGCCTCAGGCCCCAGCACCTGCCCTCGCTTCAGAAGCCTCCAAACTTACCTGCCCTCCAGCTGATAAAGCCACCAGGGCCACCTCCCTTGCTCATGATTGCAATTTCACCTCCTCGTGCGGCCAAGAATAAACCTCCCTCCCAGGGCCTCTGAACAGCCTCACGCCACCTCCGAGTGTCCCACCTGCTGGCCATTTGAATTTTACCCACCTCTTGGAGAACTGTGGTCTGCCACCCTGGTGAGGGCAGAGAGGCCCCACACCCGACCTGCGTGCTGTGTGGGCTGGTCAGGCCTAGGGGATCCTCAGGCACTACCAGCCCTGGCTGAGGGGAGGGTCTTTCTCAGAACTGAACTGCATCGAATCGCACTCCGACTTCTGTGTGCCATTTCCCTCTGTAATTTTTTGAAGCGGTGAGATTGAATGCTGAGTGATCCTTTGTCCACTGAATGTGAATAATGTGGGCTGCTGCAGCCTGAGGCACGGGTCTAGAGGCCCGCGTGGGCTCCTCCACCCAGGAGAGCTGGTGCAGGTAGAGGAGGTGGGGTGCAGGGCCTCAGGTACACTCGGCCCCTCGGCGGCCTGCCAGGGAGCTTCCTGCTCCGTGATGTGGGAAGCCTGTTGCAGAGGCGCCTCATAGCATCTGTGCCATACCAATTCAGAGTCTTTCAGAGCATATTTGAGGAAATATACACGTATTTCCTAAACTGAATGCTGTTAAATTTTTAATGGAAAAATACTAACATGGGTTTCTTCCAGCGGTGGCTGTTTGATTACTCTAATATGTACATTTTTTTTATTTGGATGATAAAGAGCTGATTTGCTCTTAGACTATTTTTTTGACCAGCTGTGGAGTCGAGATGATTTCAGCATTAAAAATGCCCGAGACACCATTTTGAAATATGTGAGTCATGAGAAAGTACAGAAATAAATAAATAAAATAAAAACCCAAACCTTGAAATAGCTGAGACATGTCACTTAAAAATAGCTGCTCCCTGCTAGTGTAGACCCAAGGCTTCTGATCTCTCTGCCTGTCCCAGCAGCTGAGGAAGAACTCAGCTCCCAAGCTCTCCACTCACATGCCCTGAGTTTCCTGGAGAACTTGCCTGGAGTAGCTGATGCACCTGGATTTCATGCTTTCAGGATAGGATCAGCCAGGTTGGAGCCTCTGGGTCTTGGAGCCCAGCCTTCTCCTGTAAGCACTGGGCGGGTGAGTAACTTGTCAGCCATCAAACAGCTGCTAGTATAAGGGACTGGACCAGACTGCAGGAACTCCAGTCAAGACCTACTTAATACTTCATGGGTGATAGGATGAGAGGAATCTCATGGGCTGTTTGTAAGGCATAGAAACCTTTTGCCAATTTTTAAATCTGACTTTTTTTTTTTGAAACAGGGTTTTGCTCTGTTGCCCAGGCCACAGTGCAGTGACCTGATCTCTGCTCACTGCAGCCTCCACCTTCCAGGCTCAAGCCATCCTCCCACCTCGGCCCCTGAGTAGCTGGGATTACAGATGTGAGCTGCTACTCCCAGCTAATTTTATTTATTTTTATTTTTATTTTTGTAGAGATAAGGTCCCACTGTATTCCCAAGGCTGGTCTTGAACTCCTGGGCTCAAGTGATCCTCCTGCCTCAGCCTCCTACAGTGTAGAATATGACACTGAGTGCGTGCCTCCTGGGTGCTGGGCACTGTAACTGGGGCTCTGCGTGCGTGGTCTCAGGTAACCCTCCCCAGAGCCTGTGAGGCAGGGCTGTCCTCCTCCCCATCTCATGGATGCAGAAACTGACTGCAGGGGGCTGTGTAACCGCGGCCTCGCATTTGGTTACAGGGGCAGGTCTGGGAATGGCCGGCTGACCCCAAGCGCATGGTCTCCACCCAACACCAGAGGCGTCCTGGGTCAACAGTCATCTTGTCAGGTACAGATTCCCTTGCTGGATTTGATGTCTTTATGAATTTTTAATAGGTGAACATATTTTGCTGTTCATCCCCAGGATAGAGTAAAAGGAAAGAACTTCACAGGGAATTTTATCTGATCATTGCTGATTGAGTCAAACGTGCACAAGGCCAAATATCGGATAATGCACAGAGAAAAAGACGCACAAAGTAAGGCAGTGAATGCATCTCAGCTTCAGGAGCCCGCCTGAGGGAACACCCATGCAGGAACCTTCGGCCCTTGCCTTGCACCCTCAGCCCTCACTCACAAAGCCCAGTCCTGGTGCTGAGAGGCCCCAGACGCAGGCCTGCAGTGCCTTCTGGCGCCCCCACTCTGCCTTGCTGACTGACCGAGCACCCACTTCCTGCACTGACTGAGCCCCATCTCCTGCAGTGCCTTTCGGCGCCCCCCCACTCTGCCATGCCAACTGACTGAGCGCCCTCCTCCTGCTCCTTGTTCTATGCCCAGTCCTCTCTGTGGCTTTCGAGGTAGGCAGCAATGTGGGTCCCCCGATTCTGTAGGAGCAGAGCCCTTGGTGAGTTGTCTGCCGCTGTCCAAACAGCCCTGGTCTTCAGTGTTGCCAGCTCTGGCCTGGGTTCCTCTTCCTTACCCCACGTTCAACGGCTGTCTGACACCGGGCAACGTCTCTAACCTTCCTTAGCCTCAGTGTCCATCTGTACAGCGGGGATGCGTGGATCCAGACGGTTCTGTGAGACACCACACACCCTTTGTCTCTGCTGGGCAGAGTGACACGTCCCTTCCCGCGGCTACGCCTCGGGCAGGGCTGTCCTCCAGTGCTTTCCCTCACTGACAGAATTGACTGCACTCAGAGACCACCTAGTCTACCAGCCCCGCTGCATGACTTCAGCACTGAAGGTACGCGCAGCTACTAGCCCAAGGGACATTGACGGTTTTGCGGGTCTCCCAGTGGGACCCACTCAGTGGTCACTGGGAGCACTCTGGGCGCGTCCTTGGGTTCTCAGGAAGCATTGTGCCAGGGGCAGCTCACAGAAGAGTGGGCAGGGTGGTGCTGGTCGAGCTCGGCCTGCAGGGGGGCCATCCACCCCCAGAAACACGTGGCGGAATGTTCCAGAAGGAGAGACCAGCACCTGCGCCTTGTCCCTGCCCCACCTCAGTCAGTACCAGGCAGTTCCTCAAGGAGCCTCGGGAGGTTCCTCCCACCCCACCCCAGTCTGATTTTATCTGTTTAAACTTAAGACTTCATGAGCCCTTTCTTTGGATAAATACAAATGACTCATTGTTTCATGCTCCTAGGAGCTTCCTTCATTTTCTGCGGGTGCTGGCTCTTCCCCTTGGCGTTAACATGGAACACTGCCCGTTCTCTGTGTCCAGATGGTTACAGGATGGGGCAGTGGCGGGAGCTGGACACGGGACCAGGATCACGCAGCACCTACCCTGCCCCCCAGGGTCACCCAGGGGCCATGATATGCCCTGTGGGTACCTACCCTAGGGGTCATGATGCTCTCTGGGACTCCCACCCCAGGAGCTGTTATGCACTCTGGGGATGTCCACCCTGGGGGCTGTGATGTGTTCTGGGGACACCCACCCCCGGGGATTGTGATGCATTCTGGGGGTGCCCACCCTGGGGTCCATGAGATGCTAGGGATGTCCTCCCCGGGGGCTTTGATGCACCCTGGGGGCACCCACCCTGGGGTCTGTGATATGCTTGGGGATGCCTTCCCTGGGGGTCATAATGTGCTCCGGGGGTACCCACTTGGGGGGCTGTCATATGCTTGGGGTGCACCCATTCTGGGGTCAGTGATAGGTGCGGGGACACCCTCCCTGGGGGCCGTGATGTGCTCTGGGGTCCTCTGAGGCCCCAGCACTCAGGCCCCCCCATTCCCCAGCTCTCATCAGGAGAGACCATATTAAATGTTTCACCTGTTGTCACCCTTAAAAGCTTTTGTTTAAAGAAAGGGTCCCTCTGCTGTAAGGAAACTGTGTGAGAACCACCCATTTGCATTTCTGTGATTGGATTTCTAAAACAATTCATTCAGCCGAGATACTCAGAAATCGGTTCGGTCGTTCTCCAGCCCCTCGGTGCCTCTCCTGCCCTTCCCTAGGGCCAGCCATTTCCCGAGGAGCCCTGTGCACTCGTGGACGCTCGTCACTTCATTTGGTTGTGAAGCTAATGAGCCTTGGCATGTCATTGGTGTATTTATAAATGAATGTCGGTGCTCCCTCTGCCCATGAGTCACCTCAGGGAACTGCTTTCCTGCCATAACCAGGAAAACTGGATGTAATACAGGAACCGGCCACTTTCAGACAGTGAGCAGTGCGAGCTTTGATCTCTGAGGTGAGGGAAACCAGCCAGGCCAGGCTTCCCGCCCTGTCCGCCGCAGTCTTTGGTTTGCACCAGGTCGGGGGGTTCTGAGCCAACCAGCATGACTGGCTGGGTTGCAGGGACAGAGGCTGGATTTCCGGGAGGCCGAGGGAGCTGGGACTGTCAGGATTTGGGACTAAAAAGCGAGGCGCCACGTTGAGAAGGAGCCCCGCACCCGGGATGGCAGTCTGCTGGTGTCGTGAGCTGAGTCCATGGAGGCTGAGTGTGGAGGTTCCGAAGCCCAGCTTCAGAGCAGCTGACAGTGAGCCAGACTTATACAGAGCTGCCCTGGGTCCAGCTCCCCAGATAGCGTGGATGACTCCAGGAAGGACTCGCCTTAAGTGTTAAGGTGAAGCCAGCCCCCTGAGGCTAGGCGACCATGGATTCTCAGTAACAGAGCTCCAGAGACAGCCCTCAAGAGAGTCCTTCTCCTCTGCAGCGAGAGAGCTGCCTGCCAAAGCAAAGCCTATGCGCTCTAAAAGAGGGCGTGCAGTTCAGATGTGCGGGGAAATGTGCGCCACTCGGCACTTCGTCATAATCAGAGTAAGGTGAGGAATTAGCTGTGACACCTCAGCCCTCTTCCTATTTCTCCTGCCTGTCTGGGTCATTCCAGGAGAATGGACCTGTCTCCCTTCCAGATTCTCCCAGCCCTGTCGTTGACTTCTCTGCTAAGCCCATTGTGGGCATGCAGTGAGCAGACCTGCACTTGCACGTAGGCCATATCGAGGGTTTATGGATATAAGAGAGTAACTGAAGGGGAGAAGTGAGAGGAGGGTTCCTATGAAAGCCTGTACCATTTTAATCTTATGTCACAGGAGCTCCTTAACCTAGAGGCCCCAGATCCTTGTTCTGAAGAAATACAGCAAATACATAAAAAGGGAAAAGATCAGCTCACGAAAGATACGCTTTTGTTCTTTAGTTTGCAAACGAACATTGAAACAGTCCTTAAGGTTGGATTTGTGAGAGGGGGAGGTTTCATGAAGCCGGGTGGGGGTGGGCGTCCTCCCTTCACACTGCTGTTTCCTGTGTTCAGCCAAGGAAATCTCAGCTTAAACTCAGCAGGGATGATGATGCCCATTTTGGAATAAGATGAATTACTGTATCTTGTATTTTTATATTTCATATGTTACTAGCTTTTCTGCAAACAATGTCAGAAAAGATGGAGATTTTATTTTTTATACTTTCTTTCTTTCTTTCTTTCTTTCTTTCTTTCTTTCTTTCTTTATTCATTCATTCATTCATTCATTCATTCTATGTCACCCAGGCTGGAGTGCAGTGGTGCAGTCATAGCTCACTGCAGCCTCGACATCCCAGGCTCCAGCAATCCTCCCACCTCAGCCTCCTGAGTATCTGGGACCACAGGCATGTGCCACCATGTTTGACTACGTTTTGTGTTTTTTGTGGAGATGGAGTCTGGTGGCAAGGTTGCCTTTATGTTTGCAGTTGGTTTTTGGGCCCAGAGAGACGGTGCGGAAGCCTGACCAGCCCTGTGCTCTCGTAGGGAGCTCTTGCGCTCCTCAGATGGCACTGGGAACTCGGCTGCCATGCCCACGCCTGGACCTTATGGCCTTCTGCCCCTGAGGGTGGCCACTTCCTGGCAGCTGTGCTATGTGTCCCTGGAGCCAGCACTGTTACCAGTGGTGCCGATAGTCGCAGACCTCTGCAAGCCCATCCCATGTCACTGAAATAGTTTCCATGCAAGTATTCCCTCTTTCCTTTTAAATTTTCACGACGATAGTCGACGAGGCCGGGAGACAGTGGTGCCGTGTATTAAGAGGATGTTAAAGGCAGTAACTCTGGAGACAGAACTTTAGCGGATGCGGGGAGGCAGGCCTGCCCCACGGCCGACCTTTGCCTTCTCCACAGGCGTCACTGTGGCTCCAGGAGGGGCCCTGGCCTGGATGGGCTCCCCACGTGAGGGCACACGTGTGTGCTGAAGCGCAGCCTTGGTGGCGGGCCAGGCCAGCAGATGCACATGGTTGACCACAGACCACAAGCACCCAGCTCAGACTAGAGAGCAAGAGCAAGTGTCCAGTGCTCTTCTTGGCATGTGACAGCTAGAACAGTGTGCCCCCAGACTTCGCTGCATGTTTGGAGACACGTGTTCATCACTTACATAGGCTGCCACACACGCAGATTGGCCGCCGGCGTCCCACAGGAACCTTGCCGTGCCTGTGCCCATGTGCATCCGTCTCACTTCACGCTGTTCTAGCTGTCACACGCTGGGAAGAGCGCCAGACACTCTTACTGTCTGCGTCTGAGCTGGTGCTTGCAGTCTGCGGTCACACCATGTGCATCAGCTGGCCTGGCCCACAAGTAAGGCTGTGCTTCTGCACACACGTGTGCCCTCACACCTACAGACCACTGTGCAGCTGCCGGAGGAGACAGATGCACACAGCGCAGGCACAAGATGGATGCAGGCAGGCGCAGTCATGGCAAGGCACCTGCGGGATGCCCTGGGTCCTTGAGTGCATCTGGGTCGATCTGAGTCGTGAAGCCCACTGTTCTGGAAGCAGCAGGCATCCCGGTCACCTCTTCAACCCCATTCACTTCGTTTTTCAGTTGGGATGGAGGAGCCCCCTGCTCTGGGTAGCTCAGGCCGGCTGGACGGCCCATGAGGAGTGCACTCTCGAGCCCCATGGACACTGTGCCCTCGGGTCCCATGTGGCGTGCCTCACAGTGTTCGCACACAAGCCCCTCACCCCTGCCACCCTCCCTCAGACCCACAGGGCGCTGTGGAGCCACACATTGTGCAGGAGTGCTCTGGCCCTGTCGCCGTGAGGGAACATCCGCCTGCACTCAGCGGTGATAAGTAGCTCCCAGGACTCCGAGTGGCATGGAATTAAGGACAGTAGCCAGACTGAGAGGAAGTGGTTTGGAATGTTTGTTTAATTCAGGCAAATTGGAAAAAGATCTTTTCAACATGGACTGCAAGTCTGAAGGCTGAGTGAGGCTGTCCAGATGTCCCGTCCTGTGGCCATCAGCTGCAGACCTTCGTGTGGGAGTGTGTGCTCCTGTGGCGTGGTGTTTGTGGATGTCGCCGTCAGGTGCTGTCCCTGCTTGTGGGGTCCACCCTGCTCTCCCATGCAGTTATAGCCAGGCCTGGCCACCCAGTGGGTGGGGAGTGGGGACAGACACACAACTGAACTTGGCCGCAAGAGCACAGTCTGGAGCTGAGGTGAAGGCCGCTGCCTGCTTTCTGCTTATTATTGGTTTTTTCTTGTGGACAGGAGAGAGTCCTGCACAGGCAGAAGGAAGCCATGGCTTTCAGAGGCCTCCCTATCCCTCCGCAAAGCCATGCCTCATCTGGGTCAGAGGCTCCCGGGTTCCTAGGCAGGGTTGGCTCTGGCTCTACAGCCTGCCTGCTATGCCTGGGATGAAGCCAGTGCTCCTGGTGCCCAGCTACCTAACGGTGCACGCGTGACCTGAGCGCTGGGTCTCAGCTTCCCCATCCGCCTGGCGGGTGCCAGCACAGGCTGTCTGGCTCCCCCTTGCTCTGGGCTGCCCCTTACTGCCATGCCCCGCTAAAGCTGGTGTGTTTGTACTTAGGTTTTGTTGTGGTTCTTCTGCCCAAGCTGTACAAGGAAAGGGAAGAATTCCGAGTGGCCCCAGACAGGCTCCCCTTCCCCTACCTTTCAAGAACCTGACTGGTAGTCTTAGGAGAGAGTGTTCCTCACAGTTATTCCAGAAGCCCTCTCAAGTCCTGGGCCTGGCGAGGTCAGTCTGGTGAAGCAGACCCCCCACCCAGCCTGGGTACCACGCCTGTCTCCCGGCAGCACTGCCCAGTGCAGCCCCCCGGCCCTGAGGGCCCTGGACAACAGCACACTGGGAGGGACCGAGCCCATCTCCCAGCAGCACTGCCCAGCACAGCACCCCCCACCCTGAGGGCCCTGGACAACGGCACGTTGGGAGGGACCAAGCCCATCTCCCGGCGCCACTGCCCAGCACAGCCCTTGGCCCTGAGGGCCCTGGGCAATGGCATGCTGGGAGTGACCAAGCCATTTTCTCAGCAGCACTGCTCAGCACAGTCCCCCGGCCCTGAGGGCCCTGGACAACGGCATGCTGGGAGGGACCGAGCCCATCTCTCAGCAGCACTGCCCAGCACAGTCCCCCAGCCCTGGTGGCCCTGGGCAACGGCATGCTGGGAGGGACCAAGCCATTCTCTCAGTAGCACTGCCCAGCAGCCCATGGCCCTAAGGGCTCTGGACAGCAGCATGCTGGGAGGGACTGAGCCCATCTCTCAGTGGCACTGCTCAACAGAGTCCATGGCCCTGAGGGCCCTGGACAATGGCACGCTGGGAGGGACTGAGCCCATCTCTCAGCAGCACTGCCCAGCACAGTTCCCCAGCCCTGGTGGCCCTGGGCAATGGCACACTGGGAGGGACCAACCCATTCTCTCAGCAGCACTGCCCAGCACAGCCCATGGCCCTGAGAGCCCTGGACAGTGGCACGCTGGGAGGGACCGAGCCCATCTCTCAGCAGCACTGCCCAGCACAACCCATGGCCCTGAGGGCCCTGGACAGTGGTACGCTGGGAGGGACTGAGCCCATCTCTCAGTGGCACTGCCCAACACAGTCCCCCCACCCTGGTGGCCCTGGATAGCGGCACACTGGGAGGGACCAAGCCATTCTCTATGCGGCACTGCCCGGCGCAGTTTCCCGGCCCTGGTGGCACTGGTGGCCCTGAATGAGGGCATCCTGGGAGGGACCCAGCCCTTTGGGAGCCACAGGTTGCACTCTTGTTGGGCTGCTGGGTGGGGGACGTGCTCCCCAGTCCTCCACTGCTGCCATTCTGCAGCTTAGGTGACATGCAGGGCCCGTGCCATCTCCCACTTGGCTGGCCTTCCTGTTCTTCCCACCTGGACCCCTGCACCCTGGGTCTTGGCAGCCTGGCACCCTCTCCCCTATCTTACCCCTAAAGGCAGTGTAAGCAGAGTGGGCCAAGGTGCAGGGCCCAGGTCAGACTCAGGCCCCCTCTCTCACTGAGAGCTTCCCACGTGTGGGGCACTTTGACCGTGACCCTCTGCAGTCAAGGTCATGGAGTCAGAGGGATGAGGTCATTGCTGCTGGTACCCAGCTACTTAATGATGTGACTGCAGTCTGAGCCTGGGTGCTTTGGCTGAGAACCTGGACTTTTTTAATGATTATTTTTAAAACGTACATGTGGTAAAATACTCCTTTCGGCGCACACCACAGAGGCATCTAGTCACAGAAGCACTGTGCTCGCAGGCAGCACGCGAAACCATTCTGTTCCAGACTCCTCTGCCCGTCCCTGGGTGGTCCGCCCCTCTTTCCACCCAACCCAGCACCGCGAGGTTGTGCTCTGCTCCTGTGATCAGACTCCCAGTCCATTGCGCGGGTGGCACCTGTGCGTGTGGAGCCCCTGAGCCTGGCTGTCCCCTGCCTCCTGCACTTGAGATCGTGCATGACGTTGTGCGCCAAGTGGCTGTGCCTGCTCGCCGCTAAGCACAGTAGGCTGTGCCGCAGTCTGTGTCCATCCGCCATGGGGGTGACACTCAAGTTCCTTCCAGATTTCATCTGTTAAAAAGCTGCTCTGAATGTCTGCATACAGAGTTTCATGTGAGCATACATTTTATTTTGGGTGGATCCCTAAGATTGAGTATTGCTGGTTCTTACAGTGAGTACGCGTTTAGCTTTATATGAAGCCACCAAAGTGATCACTCAGTTTTGCATTCCCGCCAGAACCTGTACTTCTAACTTCAGTGAAAGCAAAGGGTCCTGCTGAGCCCCGTAGTTCCCTGGGAAGAGGGGCCAACTCTGCGCAATCTGTTTCGGGCCAAAAGCCAGGAGTTTGTGGGACTCACTCCCAAGCTGTGCAGAGGGGCTGCCAAGGTCAGGCTGGGGGCCTGGGGAGCTCTCCAAAGCCAGGTCCTTGAGAATTGTGTGTTCTTATTGGCAGTATTGGCTCTTGCTCCTTCAACAGCCCTTCGGAGTGGTTCTAGAAAGCGTGGGCCCCACTTTTCCAGGCCACTTCCCCAGAGCCGGGAGGCAGGGGACTCCCGTGATGAGGGCTGGTGTCTCCTGTGGGCCGGTGCCTCCTGGAGGGCATCCAGGAATCACCCCTGTCCCAGGGGCCTCCCAGCCCTGGCCAGGGCCTGCCTACCATGGGCATCTCAAAGGAGCTGCTGCCCCCACCCCACTTCCCATCATGCGTCTGCTCTGGGCATGGATGGGAGTTCTGCAGATTTGCTCAGCACATTGGTTTATTGAATGTTTTCCGGGCGTCTTCCTGGGTTTTATTATCATTTTTAATGGATAAGTAATTACAGTGCTATGACGGTAGTTCACGAAACCGTTTCCCCTGGGTGGACAGTTGAGCAGTTTCCAAACTGCTTTTATAGATCCTTTCCAGGTCTGCTCTTGTTTTACACATCTTCCCAGGATGGTTCACACGTTATTGTTTCTGTGCAGAAGCAGCATGAACTTTTGAGGTCACAATTCTCTCGTGTGATTTGGGGTGCCCATGTAGGGGGGCGGACAGCAGGCGAGCAGCCGAGCGTTGCCTGCCTGGGGATCCAGGATGGCTGTGGAGGTCTGCTGGGCTCAGCTCTGTCCCTGTGGGCCCTTGGGTCTCAGCTTCTAGTTGCTTGGGAGTATAATTTCAGACTTCATCGTATATAGGCCTCAGGACACAGCCTTGGCTGTGGTTGCTTCTCCACTGCCACCTCACCCTGGCGAAGGCTGCAGATATGTTTCTGTCCATCCAGAGGTGGAGGTTGGGCACATCTTGCTTCTCACTTGGGTCGGGAGACCCAGCGCACACCTGCGGGACCCCTATACTCTCAGTGAAGATGGACCAAGGCCCTGGGCCTCCATGCATCACCTTTGACCTTCCCTTGAGAAATCCTGGGGCTTTCCAGCTCTCCTTTCCCTCCTCAGCAGCAGGGTGCCCAGAAACAGCACACAGCCCCTCTCCTGCCCGATAGAGGCCCTTCCCACTGTCCCCATACCCAGAAACAGCACACAGCCCCTCCCCTGCCCATGAGAAGCCCTTCCCACTGTCTCCATACCCAGAAGCAGCACACAGCTGCTCTCCTGCCCGTGAGAAGCCCTTCCCACTGTCCCCATACCCAGAAACAGCACACAGCCCCTCCCCTGCCCATGAGAAGCCCTTCCCACTGTCCCACTGTCCCACTGTCCTGGCTGTTCCACAGTGCCCACAGCAGGTCTGAGTCAGCAGGACAGGACTGGAGCTCATTAGAGACGGCCACTTCTGCCCCACTGGGATGCCCGTGGCCCTGTCTGCCCAGTGCAGGCCGTGTCAGCCTCCCCTCCCTTGTATGGAGGCCACTTCGTGTGAGCCCGTCAGCACTCCTTAACGAAGCTCAGTGGGTCCCTGGCCCTGTGGGCTGGACTGACCCCACCCCTGTTGCCATGGTCTGTGTGCAGCCAGAGGCCCCCTGAGATTGAGAGCCTGGCCTGGGCAGCAGGCGGGAGGGTCTCGGCCCTAGCAGCCAGGGTTTCGTGGCTCCACAGGCACCTGGAGAGGGTGGCTGTCAGGACCGAGATCCCGGTGGCCACCCCTTGCTGGCTGCTTTGCCACGGCAGGACCTGGCGGGGTTGTTAGCTGCTCTTGGCTTCTTGCTCCTCCCGTAGCCACCTTCGTGTCCTGCTGGCCCTTGTGGCCCCAGCCCTCCCTCTCCACAGGCCTCCCCACCTCCTCAGCCGGCCATTCACCAGCAGCCTTGGCAGATCCCTAACCAGCTGGGGTGGCGGGGGGGTGGGTGGAGCTGAGTGTTTGGGGGAAGAGTGAACTGGGGCTTGAGGGACACCTGGCCAGCCAGAGCCAAATGGGTGAGCCGCAGGCCTTACCCCACTTCTCGTGTCCTTCACGGAGCTCCCAGCCTCTGTCTGGAGCAGGCACTGTCCCAGAGTCCCAGCAGGCAGGTGAATCCTGGCCTGGCTGTGAGTCCCACATGGGGTAAGGTGGTAAAGCCCAGGTTTTCACCTGATCAGCCTGCAATCCTGGCCGACTAGCCAAGCCCAGGAGTGCATCTGGCCCCATTATGAGCATCCTGGTGAGACTCTGAGGAGATGAGGTGAACCTGGCATTGGGGGTGTTAGGCCTCGCCTGTGGTCATGGGGTGTGGGGTGCAGGAGCATTGCACAGGACTCCCACCCGAGCACAGTGCCCGCCTCGTGCAGAGCCTGGCTGGGGCCCCTGCTTGCTACGGAAGTTTCAACCCAGGTCCCCTGGGGACTTCACCCTCTGGGTGGAAACACCAATGTGCCTGGGCCCCAGCCCCCACAGCTGGTATCCTCCATTTCAGGTTTCGTGCCCTGTGAAGCTGGTATCCTCCATTTTGGGTTTCGTGCCCCGTGAAAACACACGCATTCCAGATGTGCCCTCTAGGAAGCAAGTGTCCCTGTGTTCTGCCACACGAAGCCTCCACCTTCTTGCCCTGTGACGGAAATCCCACCATAGCTGCATATCTGGCAGCTGAGCCAAGCCCCTGACGTGTCTTCTGACCTTCTGCAGACCTCGTCCAGCTCCATCTTCGGGAGACAGGACTAGAACCACTGTGTGTCTTAGTCATTTCCAATCCCAAACGCTACAAAAATACGCCGTCTTTTCTTTTATTTAGCGGAGCCAATCTGTAGCATAGAGAAGCTTTGATTTTTAGAGAGAAACTTGCCAGCGCTGTGAGGTTGCTCCCGTCTCCCCGCGCACATGCCCAGCGGTTAGAGGGCAGGTGGCCACTGAGGAGGTAGAGGCCTTGCTGGTGGGACTGCAGCTTCCCAGAGAATGTGCACAAAGCCTTCCCCTCTGCCAAAGCCCAGCTGTGGCACCGAGGTGTGCCCATGTCTCTGTCCTGTCCCCTCTTCAGTTGTTCTGTGCTCACTGAAAATAGGCGCAGAAAACCTAGAATTCTCTAAGGAAGACAGGAATCTGGTGTGAAGCCATTTACCACACTCACGGCATGTAGGCAGCATCTGGTTTGGCCATGTAACCTAGGAAAATGCACACTGGCCTAGGTAGGAGGCAGCCAGCTTAGTACTACGGATGGAAAAGGCGCTGTGTGCCCGTACACCGGGCACCTGAGGGCTTACACGTCCAGAGAGCAGCCCCTGCCAGAGTGGAGAACTTAAAATAGGATCTGAAACCTATCAAGAAGAGCAGGGGAAGCGCTCACGCCTCCGGAAGTGCAAGAGCGATTTCCCTGGAGCCCCTCCTACAGTCCCCAGCCAACAGCCAGCATTGGCATTCAGCCCAGACGGGGGGCTCAGCCCTCTGCTCCCAACAACAGGGTATACAGAACAGCAAGAGCTCTGGACTGGCATATCAGGTAACCTGAGTCTTGTCTATAGAGCAGGGGCTAGCCCCTTGCCGACTGCCCTGCAAGCCTGCACCTGGAGCTTCACCCGGGGGTCAGGTGTGGGCCGTGCAGGAGGTGCTGCTGGAAGCAGGTCCTCTCCCCAGCCGGGCAAGGCCAACATGCGTCCCCATGCTCCCCTCCCCCGGCTTTGCTGAGAAGGCTGCAGCATTGGGCTGTGAAGAGTCCTGGCCGAGGTCCCCGGTCCCTGAAGGCAGAGAGCCATGCCAAGTGGAGGAAAAGATCTCGGACATTAATTCAGGGCCAGCTGCCCTTCCTCTGCGGCTTTTCCCAGGACCAGGCCTGTTCTCTCTGGTGCTCATGCCCTGTGGATGACGCCTGCCCGTGTTAGGGGAACCCTCTCAGGCCTGTTTACAACTCACCCAGCCCACTTGCAGTCTCCCAGCACGGCACATCCATAGGAGACCACCAGTGCTGCAGGGGGACTCCTCCTCAGAGCCCGTGCCTGGGAGAGAGGTCCCCCCACCGCCGCCTGCTGAGCACCATGCAGGCCCAGGAAAGGCGGTGCCCCTCACGATGGTGCCCCTCGCGGCCGCACTGGTGGTGCTCCTCCCTGGCATGCTCTTCCCTGGCATGCCCCTCCCTTGTAATGCCCATCCCTGGTGTGCTCCACGCTGCAATGCTTCTCCTACCCTTCTAGCGGGTCTGAATGCTTGTTCCAGCCAATTTTGCAGCCCTGACTCTGCCATGTTGGCTTCCCTCAACTGCTCGTCACAAAACCCCCGTGGTTTCTGACAGGGCCCCAGGCGCAGGTCTTCCCAAGCTCCACTGTGGATTGCTTGTTGTGCGGCCTCAGTCGGCTTCCAGAGCCCTCAAATGGTTGTTTCTAACCATCCTTCCGGCTTGTCACTGCTCAGATGGCCTAGGAGCCATACCCCTCCCACGTTTGGTCCTCAGGAGAATTCAAGGAGGCCAGAGGAGGGGGTGTGTTGGGCAGAGGCTATGGCAAGGCTGGTCCTGGGATGCTGCAGGCGCCTTCCACAGACTGTTTTGCCCTTGGTTCATTCCACTGCCCTCCCACAGCCCACATATCTGGAGTCGCAAGGAGGAGCCCCCAGGCTCACGTGTCTTCCTGTTTATGACGTGGGGCGGCTGCCAGGCTAGAGGGATGTCTGTCCTGCGCTCAGCTCTGTACCCACCCTGGGTTCCACCTGCCTTGCCCTCTGCTCTTTGATCGGCAGAGCTGATGATGCAGGGGTGGGTCCCTCGGGTGGCTGCCCAGCAGGCTATGTGGCATCCCAGGCGCGGGCCTCATGGCTGCTGCCTCCCCCAGCTGCTGTACTGTTTCTTCTGCATCTCCTCAGCGCCCCTGCTGGCCTCGGACGCCCCAGCGACCTCAGAGCATGGGGCCTGGGGCCATGGGACACAGACACCTTGGGGAGTTGCAGGTTCTTGGACAGAAGCGTTTCCGAGGAAGGCAGTTTTTGGGTTGGTTCCACATCTGCAGTGCTGCTTCCTTGCCTCCCACCCCGCTGTGCTGACAGTCACTGTGGCAGTGGTCACTGAGTGCCTCTGGTCTGCTGAGTGCCGTGTGCTGCTGTAAACGCCACTTGGTTGTAGTTCATGCAGTCCTGTCCCTGGATTCTGTCGTTGGGATTGTCCTTTTGTAGACGAGGAAATTGCAGTTTAGAAAGCACTTGTTGGAGCTGGCCCTGCACCCACCGGGCTGGTCCTGCCCCTGGAGGGGAGGGAGGAATGTGTTCCCCAGTGTCGAGACTCTGGCTGCCAGGTCCTGTGCTGTGGGACCCCAAGAAGGGTGCCAGGATCGGAGAAGGGCACGTCACAGCAGCGGTGAATTCAGGGGCATTCACTTTTCCCACGGACCTTCTGTTTTCCTAAGAACCACATACCAGCCAGGGAAGGAAACCATAGTGAAAACAGTGGCTCAGGGAGTTGTGAGAAGGTAAGAAAGCTGTAAGTTGTTGAATAGCAGCAGGTCAGCGCCATGGCAGCTCAGCCACAGATTCCAGCAGGATTACAGGTTGGGAAGCTGAGCCTGAGGGGTGGGTGGGAACTCACCTGGGACACGCAGGAGGAGCTGCCCCTGCTGGGGAGCAGCTGCTGGCCACGTGTCTCCCAAACGAGAGTGGAACAGGGTGAGGGGGGGCAGTGTGGCTAGAAAGCTTTCTACCCTTCCCTTCCGCTGGCCTCTGGTCATTGTCTTTAATTCTTTTGAAAGTCACACCAAAGGAGGGTTTTTGGTGTTTCCATGTGAAGCCGCAGAATGGATGAGAAACACAGGTCACAGGAACACCTTCCTCTCTGTGGCCAGCCCTGGGTTTCAGGACCTGGTTTTGGTTGGTGGGCCCGGGATGTTTTCAGATCCTTCTAGAGACAACAAAATGACAGTAAGGGAACATTGTAACAATTGTATGCCAATATTGGGCAGGTTCTTTTAAGATACAAATTACCTTAGTGACCCAAGAAGAATTTGAAGACTCCATCAGTCCTGTAAAGGTTAAAGAAATTGACTCCAGGCCAGGCGCCATGGCTCACGCCTTTGATTCCAGCACTTTGGGAGGCTAAGGCAGGTGGATCACTTGAGGTCAGGAGCTCAAGACCAGCCTGGCCAACATGGTGAGACCCCAGGTCTACTAAAAATACAAAACTTAGCCAGGCATGGTGGTGTGCACCTGTAGTCCCAGCTACTTGGGAGGCTGAGGCAGGAGAATCTGAACTCAGGAGGCAGAGGCTGCAGTGAGCCGAGATCGTGCCACTGCACTCCAGCCTGGGCGTGATAGAGCGAGACTTCATCTCAAATAAAAAAAAGAAGTTGACTTCATAACTAAAGCCCTTCTACAAGGAGGGCCACAGGCCTGGCTGGTGTCCCTGGTGTCACCTCTGAAACATTTAGGGAAGCAGTAACCTCAGCCCTTAGACTGCTCTGGAAAGCTCTGTGTCTCAGATGGGATGATCATGTCTAATTATGAAATGTGCTTAATCATGTGGCTAAACGCACCAGCAGGATGCACAGCCCTTCCTTGACTGGACCCTGTTTGACCCTAGAAATCCAAGGAGCAGCGGCGGCCCCACAAGTGTGTAGGGCCTGGTGTGGCTGAGCCGAGTCTGCACCACTGCGTGTGCAAGGCCATTCATGAACTTAGCTGCAGTCATGTGTGCTTTGGACCTTTTCCATGCCCTCCTCTGCACATGTGCTGCAGGTGGGGGTGGCGAGAGAAGAAGGGCAGCAGAGGCACCATGGGCGGGTCAGTGTGTGGTCAGTGTGTGATGACCATGGGCAACCAGGATGCTTATGGCTCCAGGACCATGGGGATGTGTAGGGGCACTCTATGTGCAAAGGAGGGTCTGGGTGTAGTTCGGGAATCAGAAAGCCATCTTGGATCCCTCTTAGGAAGAGTTTAAGCTTCTGTGGACACCTTGCCCAGGGTTCTTCAGTCCTGAGTGCTTGGCCCTCTCCACCCCTCCCCTGCACGGCTGCAGTCATCTTGGCCTCTCCTGTGTGACTTGGGTGCCACTCTTGGCTGTGTCCTGCAGCCTCCCCACATGCGCTGACCAGGTGCTGAGCCTGTGCTGTAGCCATGCAGCCTGGGCCTGGGGGTCTGGTCTTGGGATCCAAAGCCTGTTTTCTAAGGTGTCCTAGGCTGGCTTCACTCAGCCTACGGTACGTGGCATTCACCCACAGGCATGCCACACCAGCTTGTCCCCGTGCTGGTGACACCGAACGTGGTCACTTGGTTGAGGTGGGCGTGCATCGCAGGACTTACCTGGCAATACGTCCTGTGGGGATGGTACGTGGGACCTGCAGATGGCACTTTCCTGCCGCCTCCCACCCAGTGCCTTTGGCGTCTCCTGAACCGGTTCCTGCATGGGAGACTGTGAAAACAGTGGCTTCTGTGAAGACTCACCATGTCACTTCTCTCCTTCCTCCCTCTCCCTCCTGCTCTTTGGAGAGTCGCTGTGGACTCATCAGTTTTTGTTCTTTTTAATTTAATGCATTGTGTGGCCAGTGGGAACCCCCCTACCCTGCCGCCCCACCAGTGCCCAGAGCCTCCAGCTCCTCTCGATTTCTGGTGCCCGATGCCCAGGCCCACCACACATCAGCTTTTCTTGGAGGAGCTCTGGCTTCTCTTAGGGTGCACGTGACAGCCAATCCTACTGCCACAGAGCCCGCGGCCACAGCAGCTTCCTGTTTCGCCGCTCACCAGTGGGTCGTTTTTAAAGTTTCTTTCAAAAAAGAATTTGTAAGCCTATGTTATCATAATAGCTGTTTCTCAGCAGCTTTTCTTGCCTTTGCTCCCAGTCTGCTACTGATATGCGGGAGGGACATTAAAAGATTGACTTCGGTTTGATACCAGAAATGTCAGTGTGGTGTCACCTTGCACAGCACTGTTCGGGGGGCCTCTGCCAGTGGAATCTGCTCTTATGGCCGCCCTGTGGCTCCTGTTACCCCAGAGGAGGGCTGCTCGGTGGGGCTGGCTCTGGCAGCGCTGTCTCGGGGCTGCATCTGCATGCGTGTGCATGAGTGTGTGTGTGTGCATGAGTGTGTGTGTGCATGAGTGTGTGTGAGTACATGTGTGGGGAATTGCACCTGGGGACTGGGCTCTCCCCTGTGCAGATGTGAAAACAAACTCATCTGTCCAAACCCAAAGAATGGACTCAGAGACCTGTAGAACAGCGAAAATGAGGCTTTTAATGACAGTCTTGCAAGACTGGGTGTCTGATTGGCAGGCACACCCAGCACGGTCACAACAAGCTATTTATCCCCTAGTGCGCAGGCCCCTCCCCCATTTCCTCATAGGCTGGTACTATGGCGGGGGAGGGTGGTCACCATCTTTCCAGACATTGCCTATTGGTTGTTGGGTAGGGGCTTTAGGTGTTTTCTTTAGGGTTGTTCTGCTGCATTTTGTTTCAGCCCACAGTGCATTGCAATCCTAGTCTCCTCAGGGGCTCTTCAGGTATTTGACTTATGACCTAAGTGGCTGGGCAGTCTGTTAAGAACAGACAAAGCGAGCGATTCAGCAGAATAGTAAACTTTCATCTTAGACTCAACTTCTTTGGTTTAGGAGAAGGCAACTAAGGGTTGGGGGTAAACGTGGGGGAGGCCAATGAGCAGGCAGCGGCCATCCAGGCAGGGGCCTAGCACATCCAGTTTCTTCTGTAGTTTGCTGCCCTAAGCCAATCAAGGCACTTTGTCTTGGAAGTACCAATGTATACATTATTTCCTTCACCAAGGACTGATTTGGTAAAGCCAGATGTGCGTGACTATGGAGAGCCACGTGCCTCCTGGGCCAGTGTCCACTGCGGGTGCTGTTTCTCAGGATGATGTCCCGGGGACAGTCACAGACACCCCCCCACGGGAGGGGGGCTGCCAGAGCCCTGGAGATATCTCCTATTCCACTTCCTGCAGGGTGGCGGTGGGTACCGGTGGTGTGCCTAAGGCTCTAGGTCCGAGGGGTGGTTTCTCCAAGGTCATGGCCAGACCCAGGACTGACACCTGGGTTCCAGCCTCACGTCAGGGCTGCGGCATGAGCACCGAGAAAGGAGACTGGGATGCCATGACCCACCGCAGCGCTGAGGGGCTCTGTATTGAAGCCGGTGGGACCCTGCGGACAAAGCATCCATGTCTCAAGGCTTGCCCTCTGCTAAGGCGGGTACTTGAGGGACCCCTGAGCTCCACAGAGAAGCAGATCCCACTGGGACAGCAATGTGGTATCCTTTGCGACGGGCCACGCGTGTGCTGCAGTGTCGGGGCCTGGCGGGGGCTCGGCATTTGTGACTGACACGGCGGTGATTGTGCCAGAGGCAGGAAGCCTCCCTGGGATGTAGTCCAGCCTGTGTGAAGACTGTGCCCCAAACCCTCATCTCCAGAGCATGTGTGGCCTTCCCTCATGCCTGGCTGGAGGCTCAGGCTTAGGGATGGGCATCATCTTCCTCAGCAGGCCCCTGGCCAACAGCTTGGGGACACAGTACCAAGGGTCTGGGGGGCTGGTGGTCTAGGAGCCTCTTGGCATCCTGTGGACAGACACAGAAGGGCAGGTAGAACCCTCCCAGCCCCCTCCCTCCTCCAGCTTTGTCCACGTTGCGGTCTGGTCCTGGACTTCACAACTTGCTATAAGGAATGGCCAGGGATGGGTTCCTTCTGCTGGGACAGTTTGTGGGGGCGGGAAGGGCTATAGAGCAGGGCCTCTCCCCACCGCCTGAAAACAGGCAGTGTCCTCTCCTCCCCTGTCCCTCGGCATGGCACGGAGCTGGCATCTGCCGGCTAAGATGGGCCCCAATTGGACTGGCCCCAAATCTGCTAGGCAGCGTCAGGCGGCGTGGGGGTCCCGTAGGGGCCCTGCCGGATGCACAGACACCTGTGGCTGCACCGTTGCTGCATGCGTGATCATGGGCAGTTTTTCCATTTCCTTCTGTGGGCCTGGGGAAATATTGGGGGAGGGTGGGCTTTCTGGGCGGAGATCCCGCAGTGCCGTGGGGCTTGTTCGGGAACGGAACGGCACGCTCTCCTTGTCCTTCAGCCACTGGCTGCCAGCAAAAGCCGTGGCAGGAACTGACCGAGTTGTGTCTGCCTCATCCCACCTTTCGAGAAGCTTCCTCTGGTCCAGCTGGCTGGCTCCTCTACGGGGCTCTCGCTCTCCCAGTGTTGTGCTGCTCGGCCCTGAAAGTGCCACCCCCACCGATGGCCACTGGAGGGAGCTCCAGAACCGAGCCTGAGTTTGAGGCTGGCTGGAAGCCGCCGACGGCCCTGGAACTGCCTTGGGATCACAGTGTTAAAAGCTCCCTGCATTTTCAATCTTACAGCATGTCCTGAAGAGAGCCTCTGCCTGGGTGTTTTCAATATCCCTGCCCCTTCTCCATGAGATACTGAGCCCCGATCTGCACTGGGGAAGCTCACACATCTCCATGACCACCCTGGCACTCTGACAGGCGCAGTTGACTGTGTTGCCATTGCCCCAGCAGGGCGACCACCTCCATCGCTCCCAAAGTCTCCTCACCCCTCCATGGGCCACTCCCTCCCAGACCCAGACCTCTGGTGAGGTGGGTTCCCTGCTCGAGTATCCTGTGCAGCTTCGTGTTTCCGAGGTTCACCCGTGTGATTGTGTGTCCCCAGTCGGCACATGATGTGCGTGTCCCCGGTTGGCCCATGTTGTTGTGTGTGTCCCTGGTCGGCACATGTTGTTGTGTGTCCCCGGTTGGCTTGTGTTGTGTGTGTTCCCCCCAGTTGAACCATGTTGTTGTGTGTGTTCCCCAGTCGGCCTGTGGTGTTGTGTGCGTGTCCCCGGTCGGCCCGTGGTGTTGTGCGTGTCCCCGGTTGGCTCGTGTTGTTGTGTTCCCCCTAGTCGAACCATGTTGTTGTGTGTGTTCCCCATTCAGCCCATGTTGTTGTGCGTGTACCCGGTTCGCCCGTGTTACCGTGTGTGTCCCCGGTTGGCCTGTGTTGCCCCACATGTCCCCAGTCAGTCCTTTTCACTGACGAGCAGCATTCCTCCAATGCACAGGCCCCATCTGTTTATCTGTCCACCTGTTGCCGTGCAGTTGGGTTGCTCCAGTGTGGGGCTGCAGTGAACATTGTGTACAGTTGTTTGTGTGGACTTTGGTTCCCATTTTTCTTGGGTAAATGTCTGGAACTGGGACAGTGAGAATAGATGTTAACTGTGCTTAATTTCGGAGGTGGGGTAGGTTTTGCCCTCCTCTCACCGGCTCAGCTGCACACTTAGTGTATGCCAGTTGCCTGGAGCTGGGCAGGAAGAGGGGCCCCAAGGGGTGCCATGGCCCCTAGAACAGGATGGGGCTGTGATTCCTCCTGCCTCGGGCTTTATTGTTTCTTAGACTGGTGCTGGGAAGAACCCTTATGCCCCAAGGTACTCTACAGAAAGTGTCCTGTGGTGACTATGGCAGCACCTGGTTCTTTTCTGCAGGATGTTCAACAACCCTCAGGGCAGATGCAAGGGAACGGCCGAGGCTATGTCTGCCCCAGGAGTCCCCCACGCAGGGGCATGTGGTGGGCGGTGGGAGACACAGCAGAACTGCTCACCGCCACTCCCTGCATGAACGCCTAAAGTTGGAAACAGCCCCCACGTTCAGCAGCAGAGTGCACGAATGAATTGTGACCCGGAACCCATAGGATGTGGGACGTGGGAAAGTGACGTACACCCCAGGAGCAGCACAGGAAGCCCGTTTCTCCGGAGCATGCAATCAGTCGCAGAGTGAGGAAGAGAGCCGAGGCCACCGATGAGCAGAGGGAAAGCCAGCCGCCAGCCCCTGCCCAATCCTTGTTCTGGCCTCAGGACACCTCCTGTCTGCACCCAGAGCTTTGCTGCCTGGGGAGAACATCTCGTGAAAACCGCAGATGCACCCGCGCTCAGCTGGCAGCGTCAGGACTGTGTTCATTTTGTGGTCCCTTAGCAAGTCGAGGTGGTTGAGCAGGATAGGGCATGGTTCTGTGAGTTATGCCAGCAGACACAGGATGGAGGAGCCCAGAGAGAACGGAGGGGGCGGGTCAGGTGCGCTCACACGCTCCGGCTCAGCAAAGCCAGGCAGGCCCAGAGCGATTCTCTATGGGTTAGGGTTAGGGTTAGGGTGGTTAGGGCTAGGGATAGGGTGGTTAGGGATAGGGTGTTTAGGGTTAGGGTTAGAATGGTTAGGGTTAGGGATAGGGATAGAGATAGGGTGGTTAGGGTTAGGGATAGGGTGGTTAGGGTTAGGGTTCCGATTGTTGTGTAATGGGCATGTTCACATTATGCTTCCTCCCTAGATACTCTCTGTGGTCTTTCTTCACTTCCCAAACTGACAGCTGTTGCCAGGTGGGCCATGTGCCACCAAGATTGTGGGCTCTTATCTCTGCCGGAAGCCTCGGGAGGCCACAGGGCACCCCACAACTCTCCGTTTTGTCCTCAGGGCCACAGAAGCCCTCAGGGGTGTCATCAACAGTGATTTGATTCTTTTTATTCTGGGAGGAGGAACGCCTCTGAGTGGTCAGGCCTTTTTCTTCTGCCCGCCTGGCTGACTCTTCTTGCGCGCAGCTGACGCACTTCCTCCTCTACTGTTTGAGACGTGTGGAGATGCAGTTCGCCTGCTGGGTGTGTGTGGAGTGGAACCACTCCTGGGTGATTGGGTGGACAGAATTTCTGCAAAGAGGATCTACGGAGGAATAACTTAAGTATTAAGACATATAATTTGAGGGGAAATAACCAATTTTATGGTACTTTCTGTGCTGTTTTCTTTCATTTTGTGGGGGACGGGGTCTCACCCTATTGCCCAGGCTGGAGTGCAGTGACACAATCACAGCTCACTGCAACCTCAACCTCCTGGGTTCAAGCCATTCTCTCGCCTCAGTCTCCCAAAGTGATGGGACCACAGACGTGAGCCACCTCACCCATCTCTGTTGGTTTTCTGATGTACATCACACATCTGCAGAAAAACACATTGTAAGAATTTTGAAGTTGACTAGTAAGTATCAAATAATTTAATAGTCTACAGTTTCTTCCTTTTCATATTCACGGATCTTCAGGCAAACAGGTGCGGCCATGGGGAAGGACTGAGCTGCTGAGCGGTCAGAGGGTGCCCACATCTCCCTGGGGTCGAGGCCTCAACATGCAGCATAACCCTCAGTCTATTCCTGGTTTCCTTCTGTCGTGTGCTGTGTATAAAAGATGTGTGTAGATTTCCTAATCTCTCTGCCACAACTTACAATAGATCCAGCCTCCTGCAACAACTCTCACACCTTCAACGAAGCGAATTCATGACTAAACTCCTTTCCTGAAATCTTATGTAATGAAGCACAGTAGGGCTTTTTTGTAGATAAACAAAAATAAGATGAATTATGTTAACTATAGTAGTCAAGAAGTGTTGGTAGCAACATTACTGATTCTGGGACGTCAAACACTGAAAAACTCGCGTCCTGGTGTCTCACAGATGTGGGAAGAATTAGGGAGTTGGGCAGACAGCTACGTGGCTTTTTACAAGTAACACCTTTTTCTCCCCCAGGTGGCTTAAGTTCTTGTGTCCTGTGTGTGTTGAGGTGAAGGCCTTGGGAATCACTCAGTAGGCAGGAGGCACAGGAGGCACTGAATCTTCCCAGACGAAGGCAGCACAGAATATAGGCAAGCAGATGTCTCAGGAAACATCAGCAACACAGATCCTGGGAAGCAGCCACAGAGGCTGGCAGGGTCTGGGGATGCGGATGGAGGCCTCAGTGCACAGTGGAGGGTCTCAGGCGGCAGAGGCTGGTGGGGTCTGGGGATGAGGAGGGGACTGGCTGGGTAAGGGTAAGGGGAGGCCATGTGTAGCAAAGGGTCTCAGGTAGCAGGCGGGGGTCTGCACTGGAGTCATGTGCCTGCCCTGTGTGTGGCCCACCAGGAAAAGCTGACCAGGCTGTGGGGTGTCCCCGGGGCCTCTCCACCTGACCACCCAACAGGGGTATTGAGTGCAGGCCAGGCTCCCCAACAGACCCGCAGAAATGAGCCATTTTGCACCCAGAGCTACCAATAAATTTCAATAAAGTGATTTTAGGCCCCTTCCGCCTTTGGGGAGGACCGGTTGGATGGGGTAATTCCCCAGCAGATGCAGCCCGGCACCACCCTCACCTGTGCTGTGGGGTCTGCCCCTCTCCCAGGAGCTCAGCCTGGAGCCAAGAGGGCTGGAGCATATCCAACAGGAAGGGGGTCTCCTGGTTCACACACAGACACCCCACCCTGCAGAGCCAGGCTGCACAGGGAGGAGGGTTGGGGTGACTCGGCGCCAGCCACCGGGCAGGGTTCTGCGGGGTGGTGTGACCGTTTCCTCATTGGATGCCAGGGTTTCCACACAGGTATGGAGATGGGAAGCCCGGGACCATCAGAGATGAGGCCCTTCCACCCGCTCCGGCTCCAGAGGGAGTGGGAAGGAGGTCAGGCCTGCAGCTTTAAAGATCCACATGTGATCCTGACACATCTGAAAGAAAACACTGACGAAAGCAGCTCAGAAAACTCTTTTCTGATCCTGCAGCTTAGGAGTCTGTCCTGAGAGTCTCAGTCCCAGCAGGAGTCGCCTGCAGCCACACGTCCTCACCAGGCCGACTCTGACCCACTCGCAGCACACGATATATAATGCCAGTGACCTCACGGCTGAAGTCCCAGGAGACTGGGACCAGAGCGTGATGTCCCCACGTCGATGGCGGCAAGCTGCACCTCCCGGCCCACTGTCCCTGGGGCCGGGCGTACTCAGAATTCCAGCGGGCTCAGGCTGTGGGGAGGAAGTGTGCCTGGGGTGTCCACAGAACACCGGAGCATGGGGCAGCCCCCACAGCCACGCCGACCTTTCTCCAGAAGGGTGGGGTCCACGTGGACATGCAGCCCTCACATCTCTTCCGGTCAGGGATCGCTGCCACGTGAATTTGCTGCAGACTTTGGGGAAGATCTTGCTGTTTTCAGAGCTTTCTGGGTTTTAGAATTGGGGATAGGGGATTGTGGGCCTGTAATTTAATCCTAGAAAATCGTGTAGAGGCGAACAGATGGTGTGGAGGAATGGGGTCTTTTCTCATGGCCACATTTTAAAGTAGATGATTTACAGAACACCAGTGGGTGGAAGGTCTCGAGTGAGGTTGATGAGGGACGATGGCCCCTGACTACGGACCCATGCACCCAAGCGAAACAGGCCGGTCTGGGCCCTAGCTGAGGCTGCAAGGGCCGCAGAGATGCAGATGCTGCTCCCAGGCGCTTTGGGAGCTGGCCTCAGGTTCTTTCCTGTCCCTCCCGCCAGACCCCATGCCACACAGCCTCCGGCCCTCTGTCCCCTGCAGTGGGGGGACCCGTCAGCTCTGGTATTCAGCCAGAAACCCTAACACACCTTTCTTTCATTTTCTTTAGTTTTGTGCACACTTTGGGAAGTTGATTTAGAAGGACAGATTCATACTGAGAAAACCTCAGCTGATGTTATCTGTGGGGTCTGGAGAGGGTGTCAGGGACACGTGGTGGCTGGGGAGAGCACGTCACTGCTACTGGGTGGCTTTGTTTAACACCAGCCGCGTCTCGCACGTCTCAGGCACTTCTGTGAAATATTCTCAGAATCCTGTGGTAACCGCGGCACACCTGGCAGGCCCAGCCAGCACCATGCCGCCCACTGGTAGGGGCAAGTCACCCTGGTCTGCTGGCATTCTTTCATGGGGTTTCCTTCATTTTCATACTTGTCATTTTTCTAGAAAACATCTCTTTTTATAAAACAAATGAGGGGCAACCAAGTGTTTTGACCGCAAAGTATAAATACTGGCTCTAGGCTTTCATCACTTCATTGACAAACTGAATTCTGTGGGGGCTGAAAGCGAGGAGGCTTTTGCAGATGTGGACCTTGCGCCATGTGTTCAGGAGACGCACAGGCCTCGGGGAGACTCACGCCAGGCGCCAGCCACTGGGGACAGCACGGCCTTGGCCCAAGAGTGGCCTTTGTGGGAAAAATAAAAGTGCAAGAGAAACACCTTTCATATTTCTCTTGTAGCAGCTCATCTTCTGGGAAGGACGCAGGGGCCGTCCAGGGTAGCAAAGTGCTCTGCGTCCTCCAGAGCCACCTCCTCCCGGGAAGGCTAGGCCTACATCAGCATCTGCTGCATTCCCACGTGGGAGGGCTGGGCCACCTGCACTAGCACCTGCTGCACCCCCGCGTGGGAGGGCCGGGCTGCCTACATCATCACCTGTTGCACCCCACGTGAGAGGGCTGGGCCTATGTCACCGCCTGCTGCGTTCCTGTGTGGGAGGGCTGGGCCATTAGGTGGCAGCACCTGCTGCACCCCCATGTTGGAGGGCTGGGCCACCTACATCACTGCCTGCCACAGCCCCACATGGAAGGGCTGGGCCTATGTCCGCGCCTGCTGCACCCCATGTGGGAAGGCTGGGCTTGGCCGCCTAAGTCAGTACCTGCTGCACCCCCATGTGGGAGGGCCAGCCGCCTAGGCCAGCGTCTGCTGCATCCGCACATGGGAGGGCTGGGCCACCTAGGCCAGCACCTGCTGCACCCCCACATGGTCCGGGGAGCAGTGCCGGTTCCCCCAAGGCAGCTTCTTCATCAGCCGCCGGAGCTTGCCAGGGAAGCTCTGGTTCATGTAGCGGTAGAGAAGCGGCGTCACAAAGCTGCTGCAGAAGGCCAGGAGTTTGGACACATCCTTTGCAAAGTCCACCAGCCCCAGGTAGTGGGCATCCACAGGCTTCCCTCGCGAGACAAAGACCGTGCACCCCAGCAGGGTCAGGTAGTGCGGTGTCCAGAGCCCAAACTGCGTGCACACAGTGGCCACCAGCAGCCTGTGTGCTGAGGGCTCCAGCCGGCCCTCGTCCCGGTCCAGGGGCGTGTCTTCCCTGCGGACGCGGGAGAGCAGCACCAGCGCGTAGAGGGCAGCCAGCGCCGGTACCGCATAGCCGATGAACACCAGCATGGCGTCAGCAGCCTCAGCGTTCTGCATCTTGGTGCACTCCAGTGCACGGGCAGATATGTGGCTGCAGATGTAGAAGAGCAGCGAAGAGAAGCTGGTCAGCAGCGCTCCGCCCCACACAAAGCCGCACACGTGCCTCGTGTTGTATACACTGGCCATGTAGGTCCGCGGCAGCGCACGCTCAATGTAGTGGTCGAGACTCAGCAGGGCGGTGGAGTACATGGCCACTAGCGAGGACACATTGAAGGGGATCTGGAGTGCCACATGGACCTCGCTCCCCACACTCCACAGTGGCCACTGGGAGTCCTGGCACACTTGCCGGGAGCTCAGGGGGCTCAGCAGGTGCACGGGGGCGAGGGCGCTGAGCACCAGCCCTGCCACTGCCATGTTGACGAAGTACACATCCGGCATGGTCATGCTGGCCTTGCTGTGAAGGTTGGCCAGCACCAGCAGAGCGTTGTAGCACAGGCCCACCGGTACACCCACTAGCAAGCCCAGCAGTGACAGCACCAGCAGCACCAGCTGCAGGTCCTGGCAGGCAGGCAGCTCCTCCACCAGTCCTGTGCCATTGAGCCAGCTGCAGCCCCACATGGCAGCCGGCAGGACTCCACAACCCTGCGGAAAGACGTAACAAGAGGTCAGCACATGTCCCCTCCCAGGGCCCTGGCCCAGAAGTACTACAGGTGCAGGGGCGCCTTCTCCTGGCACAGGAACCCTGGAGACTACAGCGAGGCTGCCTCAGGTACATTTCTGTAAAAATGAAGGTGACCACTGAAAAATGGCCACCTCAGGTCCTGACCAGGGGTTCTGTGGCTGCACTCACTTCAATGGCTGGGGATGGGGACCAGAGAGGGAGCCTGGCACAGCCCACAGGCTCAGAGCCCACTCTCCGTGGGCTGCTATGAGGCCTGTATGGTCGTCCTGACTTTGTTGGACGGGCCCTATGTGGTGATTCCCAAAGTTTATCAGGTGCCTGTGGGTGTTCGGATCCTGCCAGCGCCGTGAGGGGCAGGCAGTGTGCATGGTCAGCCCCAGGCCTCCCTCCCTTCCAGCAGCCCAGGACCTGGCACCTTGGAGTCCTCGCAGAGCCTGGGTTCCAGGGAGAGTGGCCTGTGGGTCAAAGCCCACAGAAGGCTCAAGGACACAGCTGGTCTTGACATCACTGAATGAGAACCTGGCAGATGGAGCCATCATAGAGAAAGAATTCCCTCCCCTCCAAAGCATAGGTATTCCTCGGGGACCTGTAGCTATCTCGGGAAACCTGATATCTAGCACATAGTTTGGCCCTGGCTGACCTCCTGCTCTCAGAGTGGAGTAGAAAGCATCTCAGGCAGATGGGCAGACAGCGGCGTTCTGTGCCCAAAGACAGGAGTGGCATGGAGGCCGGATTTGGGAGCCGTGGCTATGAGAGCGGGTCCTCACTCGCCATCCAAGTCCTGCCACCACAAGACCCACAGGGCCACAGCAGGACAGGAACAGGAAGCTTGGGAGGAGAAGAGCACAGAGGGGCCGGGGTCTGAGGCCCCCAGTGCCAGCAGCAGTGTGCACCCTGTAGCAGGTGATGCAGCCCCAGGGCCAGGCATGTAGGCAGCCAGCAGATGGGTGGGCGGATGATGTGGGAATTCCCATCCGGATGCAGGCGGGCAGGACGGGAGTTGTGGGTCATTGTGCAATCCTGACAAATGATGCCCAGCAGCCTACAGTGAGGATCAGGTGGTGACAGGCATGCAGAGCAAGGCCACTGCCGGGTGTGCCCAGCCACAGTGCCGCCAAGCACTCCCAGGTCCTGAACCCCCGGCCCCAGCCCCTCACTAACACATCTTGACCAGAACCACCTGGGCTCCGCTCGCCAGGCCAGCACAAGCTCCAGATAGGATGCACCTGCTCCCAGCACAGCAGCCGAGGGCGTCCAGGCCTCTTCGGCCTTCTCCCCTCCTGCTGTACCAGGGTCCAGAGGACAGGGGTCTTGGGATGTATGGTCCCCCTTACCCTGCTCCTGCCTTGGAGGCTGCATGGCTTTAGCTGTCACAGGGCTGAGTGGGAGCCCAGTTTGGGGGCATCACCCCCCAGAAGCCACTTGAGTCCTCAGTAAATAGCAGCCATTGAGCTGGGTGTCAGTATCCTGGCCTGGCCTCACAGGGCACCCAGGGCCCCTGGATCTGTCCAGGGTCTGTGGTGAAAAGATCGGAGCAAAAGGACCTTCTCGCCATGTGCCGCCTCCAACTACCGACAAGAGGGCGCAGCCCAGCCGGCTGCCTTCACCCCGCAGAGCTTGCCAAGGGCTGGGACTCTTCAGTGTGCTCCATCTGGGCATCCCTTCACTCGCCACTTAGAGATGCCAGCCGGTGGTGCTGCACAGAGCCCCCCGCATCCCCTCTCAGGCTCTCACCTTTACTTGGTGGCCCATGCTTCTTGGCGCTGTGGGTCCTGGCCACTGTTCGAGAGCAGCATGGTGGGACGGAGGCGGCCACCAAGCTCTGGTGAGACCTGGGCTGCCGCACTTCTCGGCAAACCCGCGGCTCTTATCAGCAGTGCGCCTGGCCTCCTGCGCGTGCGTGCAAGCCAGGGCCCCAGGATGCGAGCACTTGTTTTCCTGAGTTCCCCGAAGGGCCTCTGCCTCCCTTGGCAGGCACCGCCGCCCCTCCCTCCTGCTGTTTACTGCTGGGTTCCAGAAACAAGGGGCTGAACTGAGCACAGCTGGCCTCTGGCCCCACCTTTCTGACAGCCCAGCTCCTGGGGGCCGTGGCCTCTCCCTGCAGGTCCCTGTCTGCATCCCTGCAGGCTGTCCCACCGAGTGCCCAGGGGCAGGTCAGGCCGAGACTTGTCCAGGTGCAGGCAGCTGCCCCTGGTGCTCAGTGTGCCGGAGACATTGGTTACAAGCTCTTTTTTTCCCGGAGAAAATCAATGAAGGGTCTACTGTAGAGCAAAGGCCGGGCTGCACTCACAGCCCACAGAACACAGAGGTTCCCAGAGGCACAGCGGAGGTGGAGGGCAGGCTCAGATCGGAAGCAGAGATGGGAGCGCGTGCATCCAGCATGTCTGTGCACAGATGGGATATGGCACGGCTGGAGAGAAGTTGAGCCGGCCCCAATCATGAGCCTCCTGCAAGGGATGCCTCTGCGGAGCTCTCCTGCAGGTGGAACCACGCAGGCCAGCCTGTGGCCCGCCACGCCCCCTCCTCTCGGGGAGTCCGAGAGAAGCTGCCTGGATTGCTAATGCCTGCCCCTCCGTCAGCCGAGCCGGAGGGAAGCGGCCAGCATCCAGCATCTGCCGAGCTGAGAATGGCTCAATTCTTGGGAGGGTGTCACGTGGAGCGGGAGCTGCTGGCATTTCCTCCATGCGCTCACGTGCGTCCCGCTCACCATCTGAGCCGCTCTCCAGTGCCTGCTCTCACCCCAGCCGGGACCTGGAAACGCCAGCTGGGCTCTTGGGTGGGGTCAGGTGGAAAGTTCTCCTGAGTGCATTTTTATTTACTGGCAGCTGACAGATACTGAAGGATTTATATACTTCAAAGCTGCAGGTTGTTCTCTGTGCAGTTCACTAGGTATCAACCACAAAGATAATTTCTGTTTCCAAGGAAGGTTATGAGCTGAGCAGCACCTGTTTTCCTTCCCTTTCCATCGGTTGGAAGGTGACACGCTTTGCCTGTTTGCCCCAACATTCTCCCCAGGGCCCTCTTTTTACCAGGCATTACCTAGAGATCTTCGGAGGGAAGCCAACTGGGGGCGGGCATTCCTAGAGCCAAGGAGGTCAGGCTCCTGCCTGTGTCAGGAGCTGCGCTGAGAGGCATAGAAGGAAGAGTCTGAGGAAACTCTCTCCTTGGTCACGCTGGGTGGATGAGTCTCTGTGGCCCGCCTCCTCTCTGGAGGGGCTCCTGGGGAACGTGGCTCTGTGGCCTGCCTCCTCTCTGGCCAGGCTCATGGTAGGAACAGGGGTCCCTGGGAGTGCCTGTGGGAGCCGGTTTGAGAACCTGTGGGTTCCTAGCCACGGCTCCCAGAGGAGTGAGCATGAGGTGCAGGTTTTGAAGGCTGGGAGCAGCAGGCGGTGCCCCCAGAACCACAGTGTGCCAGGGCCCAGCAAGTCATGTGAGCCAGTGTTCCTGCCTCTCCTGGTCACAGGTGACTCGTGACGCATGCCCAGCCCTCGCAGCCAGGCCAGCTCCCTGTCACTGAGCTGTTCTGGGCACTCTGGCAGGGGCCCTGTCCTGCCCAGGGTTCTGGGCACTACCCTGCATGCTCTTGCCCCACCTTCACTGCCCCTGCATCTGAGTGAGGGGGATGGCCTGGCCCCATGCACTTGCCTGGCCACAGCAGGGTTCTGTGGGAGCCTGGCCTTGCCCGGGCGGGTGGAGCCTCGCACTCCTTGCCTGTTCATGGTCCCCCGCTTGCCTCTGTGTGCCCCGTTTGCCTCTATGCCCCCTGCTTGCCTCTGTGCACCCGCCCCCCCCCCCCCCCCGCTTGCCTATGTGCCCAGAGACTTCCTGTTCCCACTGCCAGACTGTTTGGGGAAGCGGGGCATCCTGGAACTGAAGAACAATGGCCCAGCTTCTCCCCCCGCTGGGCAGGCCCGCTGTGCTGTTTTTCCCGTCAGCCACACACTCTGCTGACTTCCTCCATGGGAAAGAGGAACTGGGAGCCAGGTGGTGGGAGACTTAGAGTCTGGGGTAGAAAGCCCAGATGAGCCTTGTCAGAAGTGGGCCTACGTAAAAGCCTGAGTTTATCGCAGTGATGGAAGATTCCAGAAGCACCCTCCTCAGAAGGCAGGAGAGACAACAGAGAATGGCCACCTGTCCCCCACCCCTGTGCTGCGGGTCCCTCCTGGGCTGGGTTCAAGGTGCAAAGCTGGCTGGCACATGCCCTCCTGTCACCCGTTTCTCTCTGAGCACTGCCTGCTCAGTGGCAGGGCTGATACTCAGCTTCCGGGGACTGCCACTGCACGCTCAGCCAACAGGGACCCCATGGGCCTCTCCTCCAGGCCAGCCCCACCCTTGCAATGAGAGACCACCAGCTTCTCCCGCAGCTCCTGGCCACCCTCCCAGGCCAGCCTGTCCTGGCAGCTGCTCCTTCCTGGCTCCCCACCCGCTCCTCCAGGCCCTGCTCCTCCAGCACCTCCAAAGCCACACTGCTGGTTCGACCACCTGCCTCCCGTTCTTGCCACCACCAGCCTCTCCTCCCGAAACTCTCCCCCACAACTCCTCAGGACCTGGCACCCATATGCAGGTCCTGCCCCAGGCCCACGTTGGTGCCAGCATGAGCAGCCCCAAGGCCCTCCCCGAGGCAGGCACCCAGAACCAGCTCATTCCCAAGCGAGCGTCCCCAGCCAAGCTGGATGCTGGAGTCAGCCTCGCCTCTCAAGAGGGCACGCCTTGATTCAGGCTCCTGCTCAGAGGCTCCTCATGCACTCAGCCTGGAGCAGCCCTCAGGGCCTCTTAGGGACAGGGACACGTCTCGGGCCAGGATGGGAGGGGCTGCAGGCAGCATCTTGACTGGGAAGGTGAAAGGAGCTGGCCCTGCCTGGGCCTTGGCTGTCCAAGACGGCCCAGTTTCAATCATTTTATTTTCCCTATAAGAGAATTCATTAATGACACAAATGCAACTCATCTATCCCCTCCTTCTGTTTTTTTTTGTTGTTGTTGTTTAGTTTAGTTTTTTTGGAGCCAGGCTCTCTCTTAGTCGCCCAAGCTAGAGTGCAGCGGTACACTCATAGCTCACTGCAGCTTCTGCCTCCTGGGCTCACGCAATTCTCCCATCTCAGCCTCCCAAGTAGCTGGGGCTACAGGTGTGTGCCGCTACAGCTGGCTGATTTTTTTCATACAACATTTTTTGAGACAGGATCTCACTATGTTGCCCAGGCTGGTCTGAAACTCCAGGGCTCAAGTGACCCTCCTGCCTCAGGCTCCCAAAATGCTCGGATTACAGGTGTGAGCCACTGTGCCTGGCCTATTTTGTTTTTTAAATTACTCTCATAAAAAGGGCCAGCCTTGCACCTACCGCCCCTTCTTCCCAATCTAGAGGTGGTTGACTTGCAGGAGGTACCTGACCAGTCTCATTTGGACAGGGTGAGACGTCTTTCCAGCTTCAAGGCTGGTCCCAGACCATGGGCCAGCAGTGGACAGGAGAGGAGGGGATAGAAGGCCAGCAGGGGAGGGAATAGGCCAGCAGAAGCGGGGAGGATGTCAGAGCCCAGAGCTGGCCTCAGAGTGTACAGCCAGCCTGGGAGACGTGAGCAGATGTGCCCCCCACGCTGTGTGGGGAATTGCTGTACCCTCACGAGCTCAGAACCTCGGCCTGCCTGGCTCAGGGTCTCCCAGCCACTGTTTAAACTGAAGAGGACAGAGCTGGATGCCAGGTGCACCCCAGAGGGCTGGGGTAGAAGTGACATTTCCACAAGCAATCCTGAGCGGGCCGGGGTCAGGACCCAGTGTTGATGGGAGGCTGGTACCCCATGTTCTGGGGACAGGAGCTTCTCTGCATGATGGGAAGGGGCCTGGGCCTCTGGGCCCCATAAGCAGCCATCTGTGAGGCTGCCCCCTCCCTCCTAGGCCTCTGCTGCTGGCCTGTGGGGTGACTTCAGCCAATCTGCCCATCACCGTCTCTAATGGCACGGCCACCATCTCCAGCAGGCTAGGGTGAGACCCAGCTAAGCAAAAGCCTGGGACAGACAGGTGTGGAGTTTCTCCGAGATCCCCTGAGTGGCAGGCCTTCTGGGTTCCCAGTCCCTGCCGAGCGCCTGTGGATGAGGCTGTTTCCCAACTGCCCCTCCCTGGGTCCTCAGCTGGGCCTCTGTGTCATCCACTGAACTCTCCTAATTCGTGTTCTTGAGGATAGAAGGTGGGGTCTTTTCTTCCAAGACCCCGTGCTGGGCTCCGACTGTGATGTCCCAGGAAGATGCATCCTGGGCTGCAGCGTTCCAAGCCCAGGGAGGCTGCTGGGCTGGCACACTTCCTTGCAGGCTCTCTTGTATCCATCCACCTGCACCGGAGAGCAGGGACACTGCTTGCAGGGCATCAGCTCAGAACGGGTGTCCCAGGCTCAGGGCTTGGAGAAGCTGGGGCAGCTTGAGAAAGGAAAACCAAAGAATGTTGGACTCCAAGGCCACAGGGACTGATGGGACAGGATCCCTGGTTGGCTTGGGCAGCCTGCCCGGTCACCTGTCCTTGTAGACTTGGAAGTCCACGGATACGCCTGATGCAGGTGGACGGCTCCCTGCCCTGCTCTGAGCCTGAGCAAATGCCCTGGGGATCTGTTCTGTCACTGACCTAAACCACAGCCCCTGAATGCATCCAGCTCCCTGGAGAGCCCCTGATAGACGGATGGCCTATGACCCTGAGCCACTGTACCTGAGAAGTCCCTGGCCACAGGGGGTGCAGGCAGGCTGGGGAAGGACAGGCTGCCCAGCGGTTTCTGTCCTTGTGCCCTTGCACAGCCCGAGCCTGCAGCCCTGTGCTAACGGCAGGTCCCTCACTGCATTAGACTCTGTGCTTGCGGTTCAGAGTGGGGCCCACCGGGGGATCCTTGCTGAGGCCTGGCCAGCCAGAGAGACTGAGAAGGCCCTGTGTGTCCTGAGCTTTGGTAGTTGACAGTGTGGGGCAGCTCTCCTTAACTGTTGGGGTGGCTGGTGGCTACTGCCAGGCCTGGCTGGTGGGAGGGAATCGGGAGGGCCCAGGTGTACAGTTTCAGCTGTCCCTGCCGAGAGCTTGCACGGATACCTTGGTGGCTTCTTTGTCATAGAATTCAGTACAGTGGGGCCCAAAATTATACCAAAAACAGTCCTAAAACTGTTTTCCTACATTGAGAAAGCAGCACTGATTCTAGACACTGCCTTGACCTCTGGCCTAAGTCCTCCTACCTGACGTGAGGGAATGTTAGATGGGGCTTTGTAATAAGCCTGCTTGTAGGAAGGTCCACGCCCTGCCCTCTGCAGGGGCCTGGGCTAGTGGCGGGTGGCAGTAGGAGCTAGCATAAAACACTATTAAGAAACTCCCCTTGCGCTCCTTCCTCCTGGGAAGGAAGTGGTCAGGGTCCTGGGCTCTGGAGTGGGCAGCCAACATGTGCACTCCATGCTGAGCTTTTCCAGTCCTGGCTTGCATACGGGTGCCTTTGCAGGCAGGTGACTTCCTTGCTCTATGCCTGGGTTTCCCCAGGCTTAGGAAATCCTCATGAGACAGGAGGGTTAAATGAACCAAGCCATGTGAAGCACAGGAGGGTGCCAGCATACTCCCCATCACCAGCCCTGGCCTAGGATGATGATGCCTGCAGACCTGTAGCCTCCTCCCAAATATGAAGGGCAGAGGAAGCTGTTCTGTGACCTTTTGCTCAGAATCTTTGTGAACGGACACGTGTTGCAGGAGAACCATGGGATAGGGCAAGGTGACAACAATATGGGCCCCGTCACACCCCACACTGCCAGTGAATGTGGAGGAGACAGCCCTCAGGATGCACCCTGTGGGTATCGCTCGCCCTGGGAGCTTACAGTCAGACCATGGAGGCTCGGAGAATGCACGGTCAGACTGTGGAGGCCTAGGGAGCTTACAGTCAGACTGTGAAGGTCCAGGGAATGCACAGTCAGACCGCGGAGGCCCGGGGAGTGCACGGTCAGACCGTGGAGGCCCAGGGAATGCACAATCAGATCACAGAGGCCCAGGGAGTGCATGGTCAGACTGGGGAGGCCCAGGAAGCATACAGCAGTCAGACCGCAGCGTACCGCTGGCTTTACAGGGTTTTACGGTCTTTATGTTCTGGGTTTGGGTTTTGGTACCAACACAATGAATTTCCCGATGTTTCACTAGGACTAAACTGGAGTAGAAACATTCGCTTCCCTGGCCTATATTCACCGCTTTCAAAGGAACATGGATTGGCAAGGAGAACCTGCTCCAGGGGTCTTGGTTCTTTTCGGTTCATAACCATGAAAATGTCTTGAGCCTGGGTGCGGCTGTGGATGGGTGACGGGAGCCCATCAGGCTATCAGGAGTATTTCACATGCAGCGTTGGCATCTTTCTTCCTATGTCTTATTTAAAAAGAGCCCAAAGTGCTATCAAGCAGCCTGTTAATAATGAATGTCTGTGAACAGTGAAGTGAACTTAGCTGAAACCCACGGCTAACTGATAGAGTTTCCCAATAGAAATGGGCTTCCCCGTGTGGTTCAGAAGCAGCAGGCCTGGAGACAGACAGGGACTGGGTATGGAGACGGTGACCACCTCCCTCAGCCCTCAGGCACCCGCGTACCTGTACATGTGTGTGAGAGAGCGTGCAATAGCGCCTGCGCTGCACAGAGCTGGCAGAAACAGAAGCCAGCGGAGGACTCCTCTGTACCAAGGTGGCTGAATTTGTTTCACTAACATCATGGCATTTTATTTTCCTGTCTCTCTGAGGAAGTTCTGTCCTCTGTTGCTCAGGGCCCTGTCAGAGATGGGGCTGCAGGTCTCACGCCTGGTGAAACCCCATGAAGCTTCCGGCTGCTTTTCCACGCTATATTTGGTGTATGCTGATCCCTTGCCTAGAACACCCTTTCTTGCTTCCCCTCGTTCTCTCAGCAAACACTAACTCATCCTGGACATGTTATTTTGGGCATCAGCACCCTTGGGAACCCACCCTGACCAGTCTCCGCACACCTCAGCCCGTCATGCTGCATTAAGACTGTCCGTATAGCCATCTCTTTCCCACTTACTCGGAGCACTCTGAAGGCAGGGGAAGCTTTCATCTGCGCTGCAGCGGCCTGGCTATTGGATGAGGGCCGCAGAAGAAGATGTATTCAGTGACGTAAAAGGCTTTTCCCCAAGGCGAGTGACCCACCAAGGTGAAGGATCCAATTTCCCCACTGAGTAGAAAGGATAAGCAGCCAGCACTTCTTACTGTCCCAGGACAGTTATCGAAGCTTTAGAAACTTGGGTTTTAGTGGAAATAGAGTTGCAAGTCCCCGGCATCGCATCCACGGAAGGATGGTGGGCAAGGAGTGGAAAGTCCTTTCCTGGCCGGGGCTCGGCTCCTGGCTAAGGGGCCCCCTGGCCAGTCGTTTCTATCTGAAGTAGGCCTGCCATGCACCATGAGACGCTCAACTTTGGGCGAATGTTCTAGAACTGTCAGGTTGCTTTCAAAATGACTCTGGAATGTTTATTTCCTTTTGTAATAATGAACCCAGGCTTCAGCAACAATTAACACCCAGCTCCTAGGAGCCAGACGCTTAGGAAAGGCTGCTGTTTTCATAGAGTTTCAATGTGGAGAGCTTACGCACACTGATTCCTATCTATGCCTTCCTGGGCTATGATAAGAAATAGTTAATTATGTAGATGGGTGGTGTTGATTTTTGTAGCCTTTTGCTTTTTACAGTTCCAAACTGCAGAGTAGTGAGAGTGAATCAGGTGACCTGGCTTAGACGATAAACAGAGAGAATGCCTCTCTTTCTCCATGGATAACAGCGATCATGTTTGTGGCTGCAGGACGGGTTGTGGGGCCCTGAGACCAAGCAACCCGCTGGGCCAGTGAGCAGGCTGGACACCTGTGCCCACAGCTCTGGGTTCCAGTTCCCTGGAGGAAGGTGGAACAGCATTCTTTTGTTTACTTGGGGTTTTTGTTCACTGACTAACTTGGTTTGAGGCTAATTCCCTTTCCAGATACACCAGACCAGGGAAGAACAGAAACAAACAAAAAACACTTCTGCAGAAATTCAAGGACCTGGCCGAGAACAGTGTCTCCACTGCAGGCTCTGGGCTCCCCGACCAAGCCCTGTTTCCTAGGCGTGGCCTTACCTGCCGGGAAGTGCTCAGAGCCACAGATCTTATCACTACCTTGCTTCTTTCCTGGTTCTTTCTACTCATCACACTAGCTCTGGTAGCAGCAGGGGCTTGCAAGGCTCACTCTGGCTCCAGTTAAAATGGGAAACTCCTTGGCCTGTGCAGGAAGGGACCCAGGTGTGGGCCTCTGGGGGTGCAAAGGACACCTGCCCCACTGCACCCTGTCCCTCTGCTTCTCTCAGGGTGTTTTGTTTGCACACAGAAGCTCCTGGGTAGACAGCCCGCTCCTAAGAGACTGACTTCTGCTCCTGGGCCACATCTCATTTTGGTATCTCAAATTACAGAGAAAAGTTACTGTTCTACTCTCCAGACTGGGTCCCCTCTCCTCTTTGCTACCTGGATGGTGTCTTGCAGCCCTAAGCTTTTGAGACCCCTGGAGAGATGCAGGCTGCCCAGTTAGGCAGGTGGGTTAGTGAGAGCCCTGGAGAGCCAAGGAGCCAGCAGGCAGGAGGGAATGACTGGGAAACACTGTTTAAAGAAAACATCACCGGCCGGCCGGGCGCAGTGGCTCAAGCCTGTTATCCCATTACTTTGGGAGCCCGAGGCGGGCGGATTACGAGGTCAAGAGATCAAGACCATCCTGGCCAACATGGTGAAACCCTGTCTCTACTAAAAATAAAAATTAAAAAATTAGTTGGGCGTGGTGGCACGCGCCTGTAGTCCCAGCTACTTGGGAGGCTGAGGCAAGAGAATCGCTTGAACCCGGGAGGCAGAGGTTGCAGTGAGCCGAGATCACACCATTGCACTCCAGCCTGGCGCCTGGCGACAGAGCAAGACTGTCTCCAAACGAAAAAAAAAAAAAGAAAAGAAAACAGCACCGTGTGCAGTGGCTCACACCTGTAATCCTAGCACTTTGGGAGGCTGAGGCGGGTGGATCACAAGGTCAGGAGTTCAAGACCAGCCTGGTCAATATGGTGAAACTCCATCTCTACTAAAAATACAAAAATTAGCTGGGCATGGTGGCACATGCCTGTAGTCCCAGCTACTCAGGAGGCTGAGGCAGAAGGTTGCAGTGGTTGAGGCAGAGGTTGCAGTGAGCCGGGATCACGCCGCTGCACTCCAGCCTGGGCAACAGAGCAAGACTCCATCTCAAAAAAAAAAAGAAAAAAAAACAGCACCATGGGATTGTCATGTGCATGACATGGTCAGCTGGGTTCTCTGGTGGTCACTCCCTTCCCAAAGGCAAGGCCTTGCTGTGGTTGGGTCATTAAAGGCCAGGTGGCAGTTATTTTTTCAGGGTTCTAAATGACATCCTAGGGGCTGTGAAAGAGCTACAGCTCCCCAGGGAGCTCCTTCTCCCTGCCCCAGTGGGCAGCACGACCCTCTTCCAACTGTCAATTACACAAGCATATTCCCCCACGCAGCCATCTTTGCACCATGCCATTTATTCATTGTATCATAGATCTAATCAGCCTTTACACCCTAACCTAAGACCCACAGGAGGTTCGTGCCCTTCACCCTTCTCTCTTCCTCAGCCTACTAGGGGCTTATGAGTTGCAGGGACTCCAAGTCAACCTTCACATTTACATTCTGCCCTACATCTGCATTCCTCTGTCCTCCATTCTCAGGTTATATCCGTGCACACTAGAGAGGCAGAGTGACGTGGACGTCAGCACGGATGTGTGTGGCGTTGGGCAGTGAGCGCCACTGCTCTGGGCCCAACCTCTTCTCTGTGAGAAGGCACAATAGTATTCAATAACTATCAACTATGTTTTTAAGTCACTTAAGGAAGATACCAGGGGTTCTGGCTAGGGAGCCGGGCCTTACAGTAGTTATTTACGGAGCTGCACAGCAGTTTATGGGTACTGTGGGTGTGCATTTGGTCTAATTATTAATAGTACTTCTGTTCACTCTCAACGGTGCCCCAGTTAGGACGATAAAATACCTCATCACCATTATGCATGAGGAGCCTTGGAACATGGTCAGAACTGTTTTACTCATACAAATTTGCAGAGGCCTTTAAAGCAAGCCTCTTGCCCCTTTCTTATTGAATGCTGGCCTCTGCTAGATGCTGCAGATAACAAAAGATAAAAGATGTCGTGCTGTTCCGTGTGGACAGGAGCTGGCTATTTAAAGTGCAGTGGAGGACCCAAATAAGTACCTTCTCATGAGCAGGGAAGAGATCAAAGATGACAGCCACTGCTCTGGATGACGAATATAGAATTATCCTCAGGTCCACCATATAGCATGCCTGCAGAGATAAGCCATGGTGACCAGTCACATCAAGACACGCAGTCTTAGGCCTAGATAACTGACTTGCCAGGTTTGTAATATTAGCTTAATAGTGGGTTGCCTGCTGCTGGTAGAGTGGTGTTTTGGCGGCTGGAAAGCACTGCCTTCCAGTGAAGCTTTGAAAGAACCGTCCCATGCCCTGCCAACTGTCCAAGACAACTGACAGCAGATCCGACATCTCCATGTAGACACAGTTCCAAACCTCACTTTAAAACGCTTATCATAGACGGGGCCGAAAGCAGTCACCACAGTGGTCCAGGAGAGCAGGAGCAGTATGCCCTGTTGGACATGGGCAGAGCCAGGGGCTGCGCCAAGCCGCCTACGCGGGCAGCCGACTCAGCTGCCATCTCCAGGTTAACGACCGAACGCCCGCCCCCAAGGCTCAGCTCGGAGGGCGGCCTGGGGACAACGGTCCCCTTCCTGCAAGGGCACGGCGCCCAGCAGTGGGCAGCGGCCAGAGAACCCGAGTTCCAGCAAGCGCGCACCCGCCGTGGGAGCCACAGCAGTTCGGCCGGCTCCCTCCACAGGCAGAGAAGGGATTTACCCCACCTACCCGATCCAGGCTCCCCGGCCCCACTCACCGGCTCGCTGGGCGGAGGCCCGCGCGCAGTCGCCCCGAACGGGCAGCTAGGGCTGGAGGAGGCTGCAAGGGCTCACGGTGCGCACGCCGCCTGGGCCCTGTGTACACACGTGACCGCTGGCCCTGCCCACCCCAACCTGGCTCCACCCCCCGCCCCGGCTCCGCCCCCAGCCCCCCTCGAGCCTCGGTCCCGCCCCCGGCTCCGCCCCCCACCCGCAAGGCCCGGCAGCGGGGAAGCCTTGGACCAGTGCGGTTGGGGGGCGGTGGCGGCGGAGGCGGTGCTGGTTGTGTAACCTGAGACCAGCCATTTGACAAGCTCGTGCGCCTGAGCTTCCCTGGGGGAGGACGCACACCCAGCGCTCTTGAGTTTTTGAGAATTCCGGTAATGCCCAATCTGGTTTCTTTTTACAGGCGCTCGTGCCTAGTTTGCTGAGTCAGAATAGACCCTAATCTGCAGGGTGCAGGCCCCCCCGCCCTCCAGAGCAAGTCAGTGGCTGCCATCTAGGCCTCAGTGGTACACCTGCCCCTGTCTTCCCCGAAGTTTGCTCTCTGCTTCCAAATTCAATTACTTCCTGGTTTTAGGAATTTCTTTGTAAACGGAACACTCACAGGAAAGCCATTTAAAGAAACACATTGTTTGCTGCCTGATTACTTTGGTAGCTATTGTTACAAGTTAAACACTGGAAAAGTTGAAACAAGGACATTGACTCTGCTGTAATTTTTGAGGTGAAACGCTACCCCCCCCCACGGCCACACACACACACACACACACACACACACACACACACACACACACACATATATTCTGGTTCAGGATCTAAGAACGTTTCTGAAAATCGAAGCATGTGAGTTGCACAGCTCAGCATAGACTTGCAAGGTGACGCCGCGGGCTGAGTGGGACACCAGCAGAACTGCAGCCAGTGCTGACCCTCCCTGAAAGGTGCTGTGGCCCAGTGTTCAAGGCTGCACTTCAGCCACCTGCCTTGGCAGGATGGCTTCCTGACTGTGGCTGGGGGCGGGATGTTGGAGGCAGCTTTCTATTCTGGTGGGAGGGCAGGGAGAGCCTCATTCTATCTTGGTCATGAGTTGACAGACCCCTTTGGGCCCACCACGGCCCACACCTGCTGACGTGACACTGACTTGCTGCCCGGCGTGGCACCAGGTCTCTGTGCTCAGAGGTACCAGGTACTGATCTTACCTGCCAGAGTCAGTCATGATCAGCCAACACCAACACCCGAGGGCGTATTCTATGTCAAGTTCTGTTCTAAGTCTCAACCGTCGTTTTGAGGTACATACGTCAGTATTTCATCAAACTTAAGACATGATTAGTGCTCGATAGGCCATTACTTGATGGATTCCTAAAAAGAAGGCCATCTGCTGGTTACATTCTGACACAGTGCTGATTTTAAGGCGCAGCCTGTTAGAGATGATAAAATGAGAGAGTGCTCCTGCAACAATGAGATAGGTCGCCATGTGCATTTCACATTTTATTGTGTAAAGGTAAGCAACTTGCCCCAGGTCACACCGCAGGCCTTGGAGCCGGGATTTGCACCCAGGGGTACTCCGGCTTTTTAGATCAGGGTTTGGGACTTTGGGCCCTCCTAGCAACTTGCCTAAAAGTAAGCTTTGTTATCTCCATGGTATAAATGGCCCAAGACCTCAGAATCCCTGGTCAGAGTCTGCGCAGCCTTTTGGGTCCCTGCCAGGTTCTATGGTTGCTCTGTGGCTGGGGACTGCTGGAGATTAGCTTCCTCTATGCTACTGAACTCTCAGGTCACCGCAGACTGCCTTATCTGCAGGGACTTCCCGACCAAGCAGGCCAGCCTCGTCAGAGAGAATGGCGAAAAGCTCATGTGTGTCCTGGGGAGATCATCAGAGCCACCCTCCACCTGAACCACAATAAATTCTCACAGCTGGGGGTGTAAATGCCTTCCAGAGGCTGCAGCTGTGTACTCAAGGGTCCCAGCCAGCCCCTGTACAAGACTCGGTTGATGGGGGGAGGGAGGGATGGGAGGCACAGATAGGGGTGTAGGAGGTGTGTGGCCCTGACTCAGCATCCCGGCTGCATCCTAGTCTAGTGTTGATGTTTGATGTCACGTGGATGTGGCATCCCCTGCATGACTGGTGAGGGCATTTGAGGGCAGTTATGTGGTCCTGGCCTGGGGCTGTGCTTTTGTGGCTGTGTGTGCTGTGTGTGTGTGTGTTTTGGGGGAGTTGGGGGGGGTGCCCTAGTTGTGCACCACACTCTGCAGCCCACCGTGCTGCCGACGCTCCTGTGATGCAGCTGCATGTCTTACGGAGACATTGGGACCACCTTTCCCCTGCCACATTCAGGCGGGTGGGTAGCTTTCTTGGTTATTCTGAGTGGCAGTCGGGAAGGTCAGCTGCATGGCACCCAGGGATCCAGGGCTGTTGGTCAGGAGCTGGAGAGACCTCACCTGGCCTGGGTCTGTTTGCATTTGGGCTTTCCCAGGGTGGACGGGGGTGGTGGGAAAGGCAAACTGGCATTCCCCTTGGAGATGTACCTTCTCTAGTGATTGTTTGCAGAGTGAGTCTGATCCTGTGTGCCACGCTGATCAAGAACAAGGAATTATTATTATTGAGATGGAATCTAGCTCTGTCGCCCACGCTGGAGTGCAGTGGCGTGATCTTGGCTCACTGCAACCCTGGCCTCCCGGGTTCAAGCGATTCTCCTGTCTCAGGCTCCCAAGTAGCTGGGACTACAGGTGCCTGCCACCATGCAGGCTAATTTTTGTATTTTTAGTAGAGACAAGGTTTCACCATATTGGCCAGGCTAGCCTCGAACTCCTGACCTTGTGATCCACCCGCCTTAGCCTCCCAAAGTGCTGGGATTACAGGCATGAGCCACTGTACCCAGCCGACAAAGAATATTTTACAATTAACTTCCTAGTTCTTGTGAGTGTGGCTTGTGACCTTGTTTGTGGCCTGTTGATTATAAGGCATTAGAGATGATGAAATGAGAGAGTGAGCCTTAGCATAAGTGAGTCTACACTCTGTGAATGTATTAATAAAACTTGGTGTTGTTCAGAGCCCCAGTAACATCAGTAAGGAATTGTGGATGGCCTGAACAGAACCCAGATCTTCTTCCCTGGAGTGTGGCCACCACTTTGCTGTGCAGGGGTCTCCCTCCCTCCACTGCACTCTCTCCAGTCCTTCCCAAATTCCATCCACACGGCTTCCCGCCTGGACCTTTTCCACATTCTGCAGAAGCAGCTGTTCCCATAAGGAAAGTGGGAGATGCCCAGGATGGGTCCTCAGCGTATGGCCCAGCGTTCCGACCTCAGGTTGACCCCAAGTGGCACTGTCCACTGGAGACCTGGCAAGCAGCAGCCACTCATGCATAGAGCGCGGTTGCAGCCGGCACGTCTGCCATTGCTCATCCTCTCAGCCCTGCTCCAAGCTGCGCCTTCTCGATGTTTACGTGTTCTAGACGAAAGACTTTTGTGCGTGTGTGGTTTGTAAATATTTTGTCTTCGTCCGTAGCTTATCTTTTACATCCTCTTAATGAGGGTTTTGCAGAGAAAAGTTTTTTTTTTTTTTCTTTTTAATTTTGGTGAAGTCTGATTTATCGATTTTTTATTTTCCTTTTTCATTTTAAGGATCTGCTTTTAGTTTCACGGCTAAGAATTCCTCAATGACTCCCAGGTCCCAAAGATTTTCTCCTACGTTTTCTTATTAAAGCTTTATAGTTTTACATTTGATATTTGAATGGAAGATCCATTTGAGTTCATTGTGAGGTTTAGGTTGTTTTGTTTTGCAGAATGGAGTGCATTGGTGCAGTCATAGCTCTCTGTAGCCTGAAACTCTGAGGCTCAAGCAATCCTCACTCCTCAGCCTCCTGGGTAGCTGGGAGTACAGGTGCGAGCCACCATGCTTGTCTAATGTTTAAAGTTGTTTTTGCAGAGATGCGGGTCTCACTATATTGCCCAGACTGGTCTCGAACTCCTGGCCTCAAGCAATCCTGCCACCTCAGCCTCCCAACAGCTGGGAATATAAGTGTGTGCTACCATACCCAGCCTGTTTTTTTTTTTTTGTTTTTTTTTTTTTTTTAGAGCACTATTCGGTTCACAGCAAAATTGAGCAGATGATGGAGTTTGCATGCACACACCCTGACACGCATGCACAGCCTCCCCCAATATCAATACCCTCCACCCCGAGTGGTGCATTTGTTACGATGGTGACCTTCACGCCGCATCATGATCACCCAAAGTCTGCAGTTTACAAGAGGGTCCCCTTGGTGTAGCATGCCGTGTGGGTTTTGATAAATGAATATCCCCTGTGCACCCACCGTTACAGCACCACACACAGCAGCTTTGTTGCCCCAAGAGGGCCCTCTGTGCCATCCATTCATTTGTCCCTCCTGACCACACTGACCACCACTCACCCCTTTCCTGTCTCCATGTGGCTACGTGTTGCAGAATGTCAGGCGGTGGGATCCCACAATGTGCCTGTTCGGCCGGCGCCTTTCACTTAGCAGTTTACTGTTACTTTCTCATGTCTTTTCACGGCATGCCAGAACCTTTCTTTTTAGTGCTGAGTAATATCCCAGTGTCTGGACAGACTACGGTTAGCCACTCACCTACTGAACAGCATCGTGGTCGCTTCCGGTCTGGGGCAGTTATGAATAAAGCTGCTCAAAATATCTGTGTGCAGGTTTTTGTGTGAACCTAAGTTTTCAGCTCATGCGTAAATGCCAATGGGCACATCTGCTGAATCCCGTGGCAGGATTTTGCCTACTTTTATAAGAAGCCACTAACTGACTTCCAAAGTGGCTGTGCCATTTTGTCGTCACTTCCCACAGTGGTGAGTGAATCCCTGTTGCTCCACATCCTTGCCTACGTTTGGTGATGTCAGTGTCTGGATTTGGGCCATTGTGACAGGTGTGTGGTGCCACCTCACTGCTGTTTTCATTGACACTCCCTTGCGTCGAAGGATGTGCCATTCTGGTCCCCATGCCTATTTGCCATCTGTAAATCTTCTTTGGTTCAAGGTTTATTGTTTTCCTGTAGATGTCCCATTATTCCAGCACCATTTGTTGAAAAGATTTCTGTCTCCATAGAATTGCCTTTACAAACTTTGCCAGAAATCAGATTGTTCCCTTACTGGGTTTATACCCAGAGGAATAGAAATCACTCTGCCATAAAGACCCAAGACACATGCACACAAATGTGCACTGTAGCACCGTTCACAGTGGCAAAGACGTGACAACAGCCTAAATGCCCACTAGTGGCAGATTGGATAAAGAAAATGTGGTACATACACACCATGGAATACTATGCAGCCATAAAAAAGAATGAGATCCTGTCTTGTGGGAACATGGACGGAGCTGGAGGCCATTGTTCTTAGCAAACTAAGGCAGGAACAGAAAAACCAGAACTGAATGATGAGAACACATGGACACAAAGAGGGGAGCAATCAACACAGGAGTGAACTTGAGGGTGGAAGTGGGAGCAGGGAGAGGAGCCGAAAAAGGACTCATGGGTACTAGGTGTAGTACCTGGGTGATGACGTAATCTGTACCACAAACCCCCATGACACAAGTTTACCTATAGAACAAACCTGCACAGGTACCGCTGACCCTAAAATAAAAGCTAGAGGAAATCACATTGTAACACGGGGCACCTCTTGGGTTCACTGTTCTCTGTTCCTCTGTGTGTCTCCCACTGCCCATGCTGTGCCGCAGCTGTCCGATGTCCCGAAATCAGGCATGCAGCGCCTTCCAGTCATCCTTTTTCGGCACTGTTTTAGCTATCCTTGTTGCTTTGGTTTTCCACATACATTTTAGAATAATCTTGTCTGTACCTACCAAAAAATAAAAAACCCTGGGATTTGTGGTAAGAGCTGTATTAAACCTATACCTCAATTTTGGGAGAATTTATGTCTTTACTATGCTGTCTATTGTGTCCATGAACACAACGTGTCTCTCCATTTACTTTGATTCTTCAAAGTTTCTTCCATCAGTGTTTTGTGGTTTTCAGCGTTTAAGTCCCATACAGGTTTTTGTAAGAGTTACCACTAAGCATTTCCTTTTTGCTGAGTAGTCATCGATGGGGTGTTAGCATGGGAAGGTCAGTTTCTGTGGGTCCACTGCCAGCACCCTGACTCCTGCCTATGGGTCGTGCACTGTGCTGAGCTTACTCACAGTCCCGGGAATTATTTTGTGTATTCTCTGAGATTTCCTGCATCCAGTGTCATGCCACTTGCAAATACAGAGAGTTATATTTCTTCCTCTCTGCTCCTTTTCCCTCCCTGTTGCACTGGCCAGCCAGATGTTGGGCAGCCATGGGGAGGGTAGACACCCTTGCCCTGCTCCTGGCCTCAAAGGGGCGTCTGTGGATGCTCTTCACCTCACTCAGAAGGCACCTCCGTTACCGATTTCCTGGGTGTTCACCACGCATGGGTCTTGACGTCCCTCTGGCCGTCCCTTGCCAGATGCCCCTCTGCATCCATTGTTGTGACCACGTGGTATTTCTTCTGTAGCCTGTTGATAGGCTGGATTATATTGATGGATTTTTAAATACTGAGCCAGCCTTCTGCCTCTGGAGTGAACTCCGCTTGGTCATGGTATGTGATTCTTTTTACGTGCTGCTGAGTAGGATGTTGGCATCCATATTGCTAAAGGATATTACTCCGTACTTTGGTTTTTATCTGGTTTTGGTATCAGGGTTATACTAGCTTCATGGACTGAGTTGGGCTGTGTTCCCTCGTATTGAGTTAGTGGTAACTCTTCTTTCCGTCTGTAATGGACTTGCTGAGACTCTCCATGACCCATGCTGGCACTGCGGGCGCACAGGTTTCCTGCAGAGGGGGGATCCCAGCAGGGTGGTGAGGAGTGTACGGGATTGGTCAGGCAAACAGTGTGATTGGGCAAACTGTGATTGGAGGAAGAATGCTTGGGGCAGAGGCACTGCCCACGCACATGCAGCACCCTGGCATTGCACTTGGCAACTCCCACCAGGGTTTTCTCTCAGGGACCTGCTGGTGTGGTATTCCTGCCCCTGCCTCTCATGGGCGGACTGTAGCAGCCCATGGGCACCACTGTCACCTGGGGGTGCCTGACGGTGTGCACGGGTGGCTGTGGGCTCTGAGGGCCAGGGCCTCTGCTTTCCAGGGCCTCCCCGCCCTCACACCCCCGCAGTGGATTCCTGTGATGGCATAGAAGTGAGTTGGCAGATGGGAGCCTTGATGAGTCCTTCCATGGCACCTCCTCTGCTCTGGCCAACAGCAGACCCACCTGCAGGGGCTTTGCCCCTGGCCCCAGGTGCCATCTCAGAGACTTTATTTCCAGGCGGGCCGAGTGCAAGGGATGTATTAGGACAGCCCCCTGGGCCAGGAGCAGGTCTCTGGCTCTGGCGTCCATTTACCCTGCATTCTCTGGGGCATGGCATGTCTGGGAAGCCACCACAGCAGGATGGCTAATTAAAAGAATGTGTCAGACATAGTTACGTCTTTCTTGAATGATTCAGAAGGCTCCATATGCTCTCAGGGTACCTGGTTTCGAAGGCTAGTTCTTATAACCTGGGTAAGGTTTGGTAACCAGGTTGCTGTCACCCCCTCAGCACATCCCCGCAGCCACCCCCTACCCTCAGCGCCTTCCTGGGTGGTACTTGCCGGCCGTCCCTCTGCCTGGACCACTGTGCCCCCCTGCATGTCTCTGCCCAGGTGCTGCCTGCGGCGCTGTTTCCCTGACCTCCTTCCTCCCCAACCATTTTAAATCTCAGAAGCTAAGCCTGCCTTTAATTTTTCTCCTCAGTACTGCAGCCTCAGCATAGCCTCAGTGGGCCCATGTCTTTGTCTTGTTCTGTGCTGGATAGGCAGCATGTAGAACAGCATCCCATACACGGAAGCAGCTCACCAGGTATCTGGGGTGCCTTCCTTCCCTCTTGGCCCCCTCCTTCTGACCAGGACTTGCCGAGCTGTTGTGGGAGGGGCCTCTAGGGTCTCATTGTGGACTACTGGCCACTGCTGCTTCAAGCCAAGGCCACGTTCAGGTGGCGGGAGGTTCCCTCCTGGCCCCACCCTAACTACTCCACCCTTGAAACTGTACTAGGTACAGGGGACCCTTAGCTAAGCATGGGTGCATGCGTGGGCCGGCGCATTTGTGGAGACAGGTGGATGCGTGGGCCAGCACGTTTGTGGAGGCGGGTGGATGCATGCGCTGGTGCGTTTGTGGAGATGGGTGGATGCGTGGGCCAGCGCCTTTGTGGAGGCGGGTGGATCCATGGGCTGGCACATTTGTGGAGGTGGTTATATGCAGGGTGCAGTAAGCAGCCCTGCACTTGCTGCTCTGTGTTGGGGCCCAGGGGTGTGGTGCAGGAAAGCAGGCACGGTGGCACCTGTCAGGGAGAATCCCACCTGCCCAACGCCTAAAGCCTGTGTGTGGCTTCATGGGTCAGGGGACAGCACAGCCCCACAGACAGGTCACTGGACAGAGCTTAGGAAGGCGCAGCAGCTGGCCCATGTCCACCTTTGCTGGGCTCGGTTTCTCCCCCTGTGAAGTTTAAAGAGCAGGGTGGTTGGGAGCTGAGATGGAGTGGATGGAGTGGATGAAGCCCTTGTGGCCACAGGTCCTCAGCCAGCACCACGTCCCCCTCCCTGTGGGGCTGGTGGCCCAGCCCTGGGGACTGCGCCACCTTCACGAACACGCCCACCCGCACGTCCGCCTCCTCCACGAACACACCAACCCTCACAGGCCAGCTTCTCCCCCGCCTCCTTTGTTCCTGTCTCCCAAAGTAGCCCAGAGCCACCGGCACAGAACTACAGGGGGAAGAAACCTGGTCCCCGGGCTCAGGTGTGGAAGGGGCAGCTGTGCAGGTGGGCGTGTTCATGGAGGGGGCGGCTGTGCGGGTGGGCGTGTTCGTGCAGGGGGCGGCTGTGTGGGTGGGCGTGTTCGTGCAGGGGGCGGCTGTGCGGGTGGGCGTGTTCGTGGAGGGGGCGGCTATGCAGGTTAGTGTGTTTCTGGAGGGGGTGGCTGTGAGGATTGGCACATTCATGGAGGTGGATGGCTGTGCGGGTTGGTGCATTCCTAGAGATGGGTGGATGCACAGGGTTGGCGCATTCCTAGAGACAGGTGGCTGTGTAGGTTGGTGCGTTGGTGGAGGTGGGTAGTTGCATGGGTTGGCGCATTCATGGAGGCGGTGGCTGTGTGGGATGGCGCGTTCATGCTGGGGACAAGATGGGGAGTCAGCACACAAGGCGACTGGGGCTCAGAAGGTCCAGAATTAAGTCCCTCCTGTGAAACCAGTGACTGAGTGTGCATCCTTCTCTGTGAAAGTGGGGTGTGGATGCCTGCAGCGCAGCCACTAAACAGGAACACCGCAGCACAGGGGCCACGGGCAGCAGGCAGGCTGTCCCTTCCTGGCCTCCTCGTGTCCACCAGCTCCGGGAGGCCTCCAGTCCGGCCTTGCCTTCCCTGCTGCCACCACAGAGCAGGCCTCTGCGTGAGGTCACGCCCAGAGGTGGTGAAACGGCCACAAGGAAAACACAGCCAGCCCCAGGCCTGGCTCCTGCCTAGCAGATCCTTATCCAGTGGGGGACTGGGGTGCCCACACCCTCTCCCCAGGCGGGGGTGGACTCCAGGGCAGGCCCCGCAGCCAGGGCACGGTGTGTCCCGGGCCCTGGTGCCCCTGCTGACGCCTAGGGAGGGAGTCTAAGTCCCTCCTCCTCCTGGAACCGGCCCAGCCTCTGGGCTGACAGTGCTAGGGTGGCCAGTTCGGCTTCCTTGCTCCATAAAATTGATCTGCAAGGCAGGCGCCATGGCGCACACTTGTAATCCCAGAGCTTTGGGAAGCTGAGGCAGGAGAATCGCAAGAGCCTAGGAGTTCCAGCCTCCTATGCCAGGCAACATAGTGAGATCCCATCTCTACAAAAACATTAAAAATTAGGCTGGGTGGTGCGCCAGTAATCCCAGCACTTTGGGAGGATAGCTTGGGCCCAGGAGTTGCTGACCAGCCTAGGCAACATGGTGAGACCCCATCTCTACAAAAGGTTAAAAAATTAGCTGAACATGGTGGTGCACTCCTGTAGTCCCAGCTACTTGGGAGGCCGAGGTGGGAGAATCACTTGAGCCCAGGAGGTTAAGGCTGCAGTGAGCTATGATGGTGCCACTGCACTCTGGCCTGGGCAACAGGGCAAGACCCTATCGCCAAAAACAAGCAAAAGCATTGATCTGCAGTCTTAGTCCCAGGGCAAGGAACACACAAGCTGGAAGATATCTAGATGCCCTCTGTGTGGTGACGAAAAGGCTGCGGTGACTTATGCATGTATTCAGCCAGCAGGTAGGGAGCACCTCCCCTTTGCCGGACATGTGGCTGCCCTGGGGGAGCAGGGCCTCTGCCTGCAGGGCCTGGGCAGGGGAGATGGGGCAGACTGGGAGAGGTGGGGGGACATGGAGTCAGATTGGGGGAGAGATGGGGCAGATTGGGGAGATAGCAGACTGGGGGAAATGGCAGAGTGGGGGAGATGGGAGGACATGGAGTCACACTGGGGAAGAGAGGGGCAGATTGGAGAGATCGCAGATTGGGTGAGATGGGGCAGACTAGGGGACATGGGGCACATGGAGTCAGTTTGGGAAAGGGGCAGATTGGGGAGATGGCAGACTGGGGGAGATGGGGCAAATTGGGGG
>NW_022437052.1:4425090-4428593 GCF_009761245.1 Sapajus apella
GGGGAGATGGCAGACTGGGGGAGATGGGGCAAATTGGGGGAGATGGCAGATTGGGGAGATGAAGCTATGATGGGGCAGATCCTGGGAGATGGAGGGACATGGAGTCAGATTGGGGGAGAGATGGGGACAGATGGGGGAAATGGGGCAATAGGGGCAGATTGGGGGAGATGGGGAAGTAGGGGGACGATGGGGGCCGTGGGGGTGGTCAGAGGCAAGCCCGTGCCATGGGCAGGGGCGCTGCGTGGGGGGGGGGGTTGGAAGAGGGGTGCTCCCTGCGCGTTCAGGAGCTGCCAAGAGCCACACGACTCGTGCAGCTGGAGCGGAAGCCCTGGCGGCCAGAGCAGCCTAGTGGGAAGGGCCGGGGGCGGCAGCGGGGTCCCCCTGCCCGCTCCCTCGCCGAAGCCCCGTCCTCCCCGCGCCGAGGTCCCGCCCCCGCAGCGCGCGGTGGCGTCACCGTCCAGCCGGCTGGATCTGGTTCCAGCCGCGCCGGGCCGGCTGGGCATGCGCGGTGCGCTGGCGCTGCGGGGGTTGCTGGAGGCACGGTCCGGGCGGTGAGCCCTGCGGCCGCGTCCCTGCCCCGGCGCCGTCCGTGCCCGCGGGACCTGACAGCCGGGGCAGAGGTCAGTGCGCGGGGCCGTGGCCCGGACCCGGCCTACTGGGATGGGAGGGGACGGGAGATGGGAGGAGAGGAGTCCGCCCCAGCCCCGCCCCGCGGCGGCAGGTGGGCGCTCCCGCGGGAGGCAGGGGCGTCCGAGCATTGTTGCAGGCCCCGCTCCGCCCTGCAGCGCACGGGCAGGCCCTGGACAACCCCGCTCCTCCTCCCACTCTCCTGGGGACGCGAGACCCGGCCGCGGGGGGCAGGGCGGGGGGTCCAGGCCCTGTGGGCGCTATGGGAGCGCCAGGGTCCCCAGCCGCGAGGCAGCCACCGGGGAGACTCGAGATGTGTGGACCCCAGGACGTCTGGAGCCGCCAGGTGACCCTGAGCGCCCCTCCCCGGGGAGGGCCCGTGCCGCCCGCAGTGCCGCCTCGCTCCTCCTTTTGCCTTTGCTTGGGGAGAGAAAGCCCGGGACTTCCTTGCCTGGGGTGAGGCGGCCCCCACTGGCGCGGCGGACGCTAGTGAGAAGCGGTGTCAACTAAAGAAAAGACTCGCAGTGAAAACAACTGGGTTACCTTTCCTCGGAAGTCTTCCTGAGGACGGCACAGCAGGCCGGCCGCTCCTTCCAGACTCAGCGCCGGCCTGCGCAATCTCGCCCGGGTTTGGGTGGAGAGCGCAGACGGCTTTGATGCCAGTTTTTCGTCTTCTGTGGAAGCTGTGACCCGGGCAGGAGACGGCCCGTGCTGGTCCTGCGCTGCGTCCTGGAGCATCCTCAGAGCGGCTGTGCACACAGCCAGGGGCCGGGACCAGGCGTCCTCCTAGCCTTTTGCTTGGCCTCACAGCTGCAGAGACGGCAAGAATGGTGACCGTTGCTTCAGAGTCCTTTGGTTCTGAATAACTCATCTCATTGACAGTGTGGTTTTTAGGAATTGGTTGTGTTCACTGAGGAGTTGTGGCAAAGTGAGGAAAACCTAACCCATCCTTAGTTCCCAAATGTGAGTGTTTTAAACTATGTAACAGCTAACGAAACTGACAAATTGATACAGCTTATGGACATTGAATTTTGATTCTGCCATGCCCTCATTTTAGAGCCGGTAACATATCTTGATTTTTCTCCCCGTAGCTCAAATATCTTCCAGGCTCCTGCACGGCCTGAGCTGTAACTCCGCACCCAGGAGACCCTGGGGTGAGAAGGAAGGGGAGGGCCTCAGATGAGAATGTAGTTTTGGTGTTTTCAGTTTATACAAAAAGCCCTGGCATTTTCCCGACAACACAGAGCAAACACACCGGCAGAATGAAGCCCAGAGGCTGCCTGGTGAAGTGGGCGGCACGCTTGAAAATCTGCGTGTGTGGAGTGGCTTGGTTCCATCTTCCGGGAGCGTGCAAGGCCCTTTCAGGCGCTGCGGGAGCCTCGCCTTCTGCCCAGGCTTCGGAGCCAGGTGCTGGAGCCTCAGCAACAGAGGGGCATGGATGTCTTTGCACTTTTCCCGTATGTTTTTCAGACGTTACTGATCTGATTTTCAGTACAGTGGCGGGATCAGCATTGAAGAACTGGGAGCGGCTGTGAGCCGACTTCCTGCAAGTGGTTGAGAAGTGGGCTTTGTGTATTAACCGCCCCTGTGCTTATCGGCGGCTCAGCCCTGGCGGTGCTGCTCCTGGCCTGCCGGAGCTACCTTCCCTTAGAAACAATGCTGCCTCCAACTGCTAGTTAGCTGTGGCTTCCACAGGAGAAGCCAAGGCAGGCTCGTGTTTTCACAGCTAGGAAGGACATGGGCCTGGCAGGGAGCTGCAGCACAGCCTCTGGCAACACAGAAGCACAGCTGTGTGTGACCCTTGCCTGCCACTCATGTGCCCAGCAACCAGAGCGGTGGCCTCACATGAGCTCTTCAGCGATGCAGGTTGCAACTAGGCTCCACGCCTCAATTGGCCCAATAGTAACGAAAGAAATGAGGAGTGTCGTGAATCCTTAGGAGTCCACATACTTAAGCTCAAATTAGAGCCGCCCAGCCCTACATGTTATGACAAAGCGGCTGTTTTGTGGGGGCCTGTATCACTCCCCTGGATGTGGGAGCACCAGCATCTGGGAGGTGACGGGAGGTCAGGGCCTCTGGGATCTGGAGACCCAGGGAGACCAGCTTTGGGGTCAGGAGGCCTGCTTCTGCCCAGCAGTTCACGATTCCCTCCAAGGCAGCTGAGGCTTGGAGCTGCGGCAGGGCCTACCGGGCCAGAGGCAGAAGGGAGCCCTCAGTCCCAGGCAGCGTCCTGGTGGGTGTATGTCCTGTGCCAGACGATGGTCATAGAGGCTGAGAAAGGAAAGGACCCCAGTCTGCCTCTGGTGGCCTGAGGAATGGAGGAGACAGTGAAAGGCCCAAGACAAGTGATGCAGGAGTTTCCAGAGTGCAGGGTAATACGGCACGAGAAACACCGGCCCCCAACTCCCATCAGGGAGCCATGCAGCCTCTGCAGGTGCTGAGAGGTTACAGGGCTCTGGTACCAGCCCCATTCCTCCTGAACAGGCGAAGTTGATCCACATCCCCCCCCCCGCCCCCACCCAGCTCTTGTGCTCTATGACTTCAGAATACACAAAGCTGTGTCCACAGGTCTTAGCATCTGTGAGCCCCTCGTCTGCACTGGAGGGTCCCCAGCTGGCACCAGTGCCAGGACAGAGTCCCTCTCCTGACCTGACTTCTGTACCTCCTCACCCACCTCTAGCACTGTCTTGCTAAGGCTTTCTCAGCACAGCACCCATCTCAAGTCCCCAGCACCCACACCCCAGTGAGTCCCCAGCACCCACATCCCAGTGAGTCCCCAGCACCCACACCCCAGTGAGTCCCCAGCACCCACATCCCAGTGAGTCCCCTGCACCCACACCCCAGTGAGTCCCCAGCACCCACACCCCAGTGAGTCC
>NW_022437052.1:4428603-4484069 GCF_009761245.1 Sapajus apella
ACCCACACCCCAGTGAGTCCCCAGCACCCACACCCCAGTGAGTCCCCTGCACCCACACCCCAGTGAGTCGCCTGTACTCTGTAGTCACAGCTGCTGCTTGTCCTTCCCCACCTGGGATCCTTGGAACAGGGAGTGGTTGGTTCTCTTTTATGCCCTGAGGCACCAAGCACAGGCCTTGCTCTTAGCAGCCACCACCCCAGTGATGGAGCTGATTGCCTATGCACACTGGCCTCCAGCCTCCACCCTGGCCCAGAGCTGCCTCTAGGCCCTGAGCAGCAGATCCCAGCCTGCCGGCGCCTAGGGCTAGGTCTCCAGCCGTCAGGACTGAGCTGCTACCAGCTGCTGGCTGGTTCCCTCTGGCTGGGAAGGTGTGGGGCGAAGGGGGCGCCTATATCTTCTTCAGCTGTTCCTGTGTCCCCATTGGCAGCATCTCCACACCTTCCCTTGTGATGCCTCCGACCAGATCAGACCAGACAGATCAGACCAGACGTGTGGGAGCCCCCCCGCCCACTCCCCCAGGGCCCTGGGCTCATCTGCCTGCCCCTTCTGCCTCCGCATTGAAGAGTGCGCTCTCCAGCCAGGGATGGGTGTATGGTGATGCTGGGGAATGGACACCTGAGAAATTCTGGAGTGTGCGTCAAGTCAAAATAGCAGCTCTCAGGATCTTGGGTTTTTGTTTCCAGAAACCTGATCTGATCTTTATAAAAAGTGCTCCTCCTCCATGCAGTCAGCATGAGTCTCCCTGCCATCCAGTCCAGCAGCACTGTCGGACTCCCTGAAGAGAGGCTGAAACCAGAGAGGCCCTGGGAAGGCTCCTGTGGTGCAGGTGGCAGCAGAGAAGACAGCTCTCAGTTCCCGCCCTCATCCTAGTGTTTAGCAGACTGCCTCACACCACAGCTTTCCATTTTAACCCTTGCGTTAAGAGAAAAGCTGGAATAAAACACTTCTAATGTTGCTTGAAAATTCAGCCCTGGCCACCAAAGGCTTATGGGGCTCCCACGTCTCTCCTGTCCCATGGGTGCATTTCCTGGCGTTTGTTGTAACCTGCCTGCGCCGTTGGTGTGTGACTGAACTGAAGCTGTGTTTAGGAAACCCAGGTGCGAGGCCTCTGCGGGGCCTGGCCTGTTCCTGGTCCCGTGTGTGGAGTCACATCTCTGGCAAGGGCTGCTTTTGAGGAGCTAAGGCTTCTGAGCTCCTCCAGGCGGGCGTAGGGAGGCAGGTCCTGCTGTCAGCCAAGCTGCAGGGTTGTTAAGAGGAAAGCAGGGACTGCGTACTGTGGGCTCACAACTGTAATCCCAGCACTTGGGAGGCCAAGCAGGAGGGTAACTTTAGCCCAGAAGTTTGAGAACAGCCTTGGTCCTGTCTCTACAAAAAAGTGTAAAAACTAGCCAGGCATGGTGGCCCATGCCTGTAGTCCTGGCTACTTGGGAGACTGAGGTGGGAGGATTGCTTGAGTCCAGGAGGTCGAGACTGCAGTAAGCTGTGATGGTGCCACTACACTCCAGCCTGGGCCACAGAACAAGACCATGTATCAAAAAGAAAAAGTCACTGTGGAAGGGCCTCCAGTCCCCTGACCAGGACTGTAGGGGCTGCTGCTCCAGCCCAGCCTTCTGCATGTGCTGAGATATGAGCAGTATTCAGCCCTGGAGATCCTTACCCCTTCTCTGTAGAACGAGGATTCGGGCTGCCAGGGACTGGGATCTGAGCATGTTGCTGGCCTGTGTGTGTGTGTTTCCTGGAATAACGGCCCTACAGTCTTTGTCAGGCTCTGCAGTTGGAATGAGACCAAAGAGTCAGAATTTGGATGTGGAGAAATGTGGAGTAGGGCGGGAACCTCCTTCCTAGGAAGGAACCTGCGACCCTGCCTGGAGGTCCCAGGTTCCCATAGGGCCTCGGGCGTGGGGTTAGAGGGGCTCTGGGACCGGGACTCTGTCCTGTCTTCAGCCTGGGTCTCTTGAGTTCAGGGAGTTTGAACTTGGGTGGAGAATAAACTCCTGTGTGTTTTCACTAGCCTCCAGCTGACACAAGCTTCTGCAGACCCAGCGGTGGCGGGTGTGGGTGCTCCCTGTGCCATCCATTGGGGACACTTCACACGTCACTTGCGCTCAACCCATGTCACAGCTGCAGGAGCCGTCAGACCCTGCTGGTTTAATCATTGGATGCAGCGCTGAGGCACAGATGGCGCTGTTATAAAAACTCGGAAGCCTACGCCTGCCTACATCTGCTTGTGTCTCTCTGTGCCTGTGCATCCGGCCTCATTCATTTCAAGCATCCTTCTGAGAAGAGGCCACAGGCAGGTGCCACCTATTGCCACGGCATCACTGCTGGAAGTGTCCCATGCTCTGCTGGGGCGGGGCGGCCGCTCTCCCTGTCCTCCAGGAGCTCACGTGTGCCTGCCTGTGAGCGCCTCGACGACAGAGCCGGCGCCCGTCCCAGTGTCCGCGCCTGGACGGCAGAGTGGCCAGTTCGCCATGGAGATGTTGCTGTACTTTGTAGCAATTCCTGGGCTTCATCAAAGCAGCGGCTTCCGGACTCAGATGCGTAGGTCACCTGAGATATTGTGTTTTAATCGGTATCAATGTAGAAGGGGAGATCATGTGGTGATCCACTGCTGTCCTAGCGAGGAAGTAACTGGGTCTCATGCACATACTAGTTTAACCGCTGTGCTGTCGGGAGAGGGAGGGCAGGATTTGAGAGCTTGTGAGTTTTGTGAAGTAACAGTCGATCAATCCCCTGTGTCATTCTGATCAGTAAGAAGACCCCATTGACGCTATTGGTCAAGGGACTGTCATTTCAGAGTCTGGATCCGAATGTGGCCCTGGCTGCTCTCTGAGGGTTGTCCTGGGAGGAGGCGGCAGAGGGCACGTGGGCATCCCATGTTCCCTCATGACGGCTGTCGCCTGCAGTTACCTCAAAATAAAAGGCTTAATTTTAAAAACTCTTGTTTCTCAGAAAAAGCAATTTGCTACTATGAGCTATGCTGTGGAATTCTAATAATTGGGGTAATAAATCTGATTAAGGTTTTCTTTAAACTGTAGCAGAATCCCTACGGGGCTGTGAGACGTGGGACCAGGCTCCTGACCTTGGAAATCCTGGGTAGCGTCTGAGGCAATGCAGGGGAAAGAAAAGCTCATGGTTGAGTGGGTGCTCATAGTCCAGGGGACACTCGTGGGCAGAGCCGTGCTTCCCCACAGGCCTGTGTCCATCGTCTTGGAACGAGGAGTCACTCATGGGCGGGGACGTGCTTCCCCGCAGGCCTGCATCTGCCATCTTGGGATGGGGAGTCACTCATGAGCAGGGGCATGCTTCCCCGCAGGCCTGCATCTGTCGTCATGGAATGGGGGACAGGGTTGGGGTGACACAGTCCCCACGTGCATGTGTCCAGGGTTCCGGTCCTTCCTCCTGAGCTACAGTCACCACCATGGCTCACAGACGGTGCTGCGGGGCTCCTGGTGGCTACAAGTAGACCGCAGTGGACTGAGGGTTGGTTGCCCTGTCCAGGGGGCCTTGAATGCGCCAAGACACGGCCCATCCAGTGTGGCCTGGGCGCCGCTCCTACAGGGATGTCATCAGCTGTCACCTGGGTGTTGCCAAGGGACTTGTGCTTTCTGCCACCCCCTACAGGATCAAACGGCGTGACCCAGGCTGGGGGAGCTGCCCCAGATGCCTGTCAGGCTCCTGCTCCCCAAGGCTCACATTTGCATCCCAAAACCGAGCCTCCCCCCATGGAAGGGCATGCATCCCAGCATGTTTGCCTCAGACTCCTGCTCCCCAAGACTCCCTGGCTTTTGACAGGAGAGCAAGCCTGCCCTTTGGTCGCTGGGCTGAAGGAAGACTGATGGGAACAAGGGTACTCTCTCACCTGCGTGTGCGTGTCCCCCTCCCCCCGCCCCATGGCGTTCAGGGAGCCCCAGGAGGGCAGAGGCTGCTGTGCGCTTTATAGGACGGGAGTGTGAGGGAACACACACTCCAGAGTGTGGGGAGAAACAGTCATGGAGACCAGGGCATTGCACACGGGGCCTGCCGCATCTATTGATTTTTTTTTTTTTTTTTGAGGGTCTCACTCTTGTCCAGGCTGGAATACAGTGGTGTGATCACAGCTCACTGCAGCCTCAAACTTCTGGGCTCAAGCTGTCCTCTCACCTTGGCCTCCCAAAGTGGTGAGAATACAGGTGTGAGCCAGCACACCTGACCTCCACCCTGATTTACGTAAATACCACACTCAGGTCTGGACCCACCCAGCCACATTCATGCCTCAGTTTGTGCCCATGCTAGGCGCCTGCTCCCACTGGGCAGGAAGTGCAGGCCTCCGGGAGGCACAAGCTGGGCCTGCTGGCCATGGGTGTGGCCTTCCCAACTCCCTCATCACATCTCTGGTCTGCTCAGGGCCAGGCTCTTGAGTTGCCACAGGGTGACAGCCGGAGCCAGGTAGACCTTGAGTCTGAGGCTGAGATAGCTCCACGTGTACAATGCACACTGGTTTCAAAGCTGTGGGGTGAGAAAAAGGATGTGGTTTCATTAATAACTTTTTATGTGGGTTACCTGTTGAAGTGGCAACCCCTTGTTCCTGTAGGACCCCAGCTCTTGCTTCCTTACTTGGATGCCACCCGCCAAGCCCCAGTCAGCATGTTCCCGGGCCTGGACTTCCTACCAGTGGGAGCTGGTGCTTAGCTAGGGCTCAATAGGGAGAACACAGAGAACAGCGGGGGGGGGGGGGGTGTGCGGGTGCATGTGTGCATGTGTATGCATATGTGTGCACGTGTGTATGTGAGGGTGTATACGTGTGTGCAGGTTCGTGCGTGTGTGTGCGTGTGCCCGTGTAGGTGGGAATTTCTGCCTGGGATGTGGGAACATCTGAGCCCCATGAGGACTTTGGATCTTTATTTAAATTTGGGCAAGTTCTGCTGGTTCTTCTGTTTCCTGCTGGAGTTATTTTCTTTCTACCGCATTTTACAAAATAGAATGCGCCAAACAAACATGGGTGTTCCTACTGCAGCACAGAAAAGGCGAGGCGCCATCCCACCAAGGCACATGCGACTTTTGAGTCCCAGACGCTGGACCTCAGAGTGCCTGGCCCTGTGTGCAGTGGGGGGCGGAGGCAGAGAGGCCCCCTACCTCGAGCAGCTGCCCTAGGCGGTCAGTTCACATGTTGGGGTTTTGCATGAGATCACACTGGAAAAGCTTCCCCTGCCTGGGAAACTCTGTAAGCGTTGAGTCCATGGCTCATTTTCTGAGAAGGAGGTGCAGGAGGGTGTGTGGCTGTCTCCCTGTCCTCCACGCCCCTGTGCGGAGCCCTTCCCGCCTCCCCTGTGATCCAGGGATGTTCCCCAAGGGCCCGACACAGTGGCAGTGGAGCCCTGGCACTGTCACCCACTGGCATCACAGGACAGCAGCACCCGCCTCATGCACACAGCGCCCTGCACATCTATTGGACGGGGTCCAGGCCGGGTGACCCCTTCACCTGCACAGCAGGGCACCTCCGGGGATTTGGGCAGGGAGCTCTGAGAGACAATGGGTCCTTTCTCTGTCGCCTGGTCTCTCCTCATAAACGGCCGCCACTTCCCCAGGGAACCTGAGCCTGGAGCCAGAGGCAGTGGCCCAGTGCCCACAACCTGAGGCGCTCTAGGCCCGCGTGGTCCGGGCTCTTGGCAGACCCCACACCCTCAATTAAATGCTCAGCAGAGGACTGAGGTGTGTGGGTGGGCACTGGCATGTGCTGGCATGTGCTGGCGTGTCATGTGCTGCCGTGACACAGGCGTGGGAGGCTGTTTTATCTGGTACCCTCATGTGACGCTTCAGACACCAGATGGTACTGCCAAACAGACGCTGGTCCAGGGTCCCTGCAGGGCGTTGGGAATATTTCCATCTGGTCAGGTGACATTGGTGTCACATGGGCATTGCTCGCAGAGGGGCCAGGCTCTGGAGGAAGGAGAGTGGCAGTCAGCACTCGACCTTTGGCCTCGCTTCACTGTGGGTGAGGAGCTGCCCACCAAGGGAGCCCAGGCCACATGTCAGACGCACGCCTACCTTAGTGTCTCCGTGAGGGCTGGGCGTTAAGGGCCACAGAGACCATAGCTGCAGTCTTCCCCACCCTCTGAGTCAGCCCTGGGTCTCCTCACTCCACCCTCCTTTCTTAGGTGAAGCCCCTGCTCCCTTAGACTTGGATGGTAGCAGAAGGTCTGGCTAGAAGTACTTTTTCTTTTTTTTTTTTTTTTTTTTTTTTTTTGGGACGGAGTTTCGCTCTTGTTACCCAGGCTGGAGTGCAATGGCGCGATCTCGGCTCACCGCAACCTCCGCCTCCTGGGTTCAGGCAATTCTCCTGTCTCAGCTTCCTGAGTAGCTGGGATTACAGGCACGCACCACCATGCCCAGCTAATTTTTTGTATTTTTAGTAGAGACGGGGTTTCACCGTGTTGACCAGGATGGTCTCGATCTCTTGACCTCGTGATCCGCCCGCCTCGGCCTCCCAAAGTGCTGGGATTACAGGCTTGAGCCACCGCGCCCGGCCAGAAGTACTTTTTCTAAACCCTGAATCCAAAGCAACGTGGATGCCTGAGGGCCCTGGCAGCTGAAGCATGAGCCCAGCCCCTGCAGGGTCTCCCGATGGCCCTGGTCCTGAGACTGGGACTTGCACATTCATCCCTAGCCTCAGGCTGACAAAGACCTGCCCTCACACCTGGGGGAACAGGGAGCTAATGCCTCTTCCTGACCCCTCCTCTCTTTCCTCACTCCCTAGCTCCCCCACAACTTAGCAGGGACCAAGGAGCCACCAAGGCCACTTCCTGCCGTACCTGCCTGGTGTGAGGTTGCAGCTGGGGAGGCTCATTCCCAGGGAGGAGAGACTGGGCAGGGGCTGCAGTCCTTTCAGGCTGTTCTCAGAGCCCCCACAGCAGTGCAATGCAGCCCCCACACAGAATCTGCTGGACCCAGGCTGCCTGCTCCCCCAGCCCCAGGCTGTCCCCACACAGCCTGCACGCCTGTGCTCAGCATAGCTGGGCAGGGAGGGAGGACCCGCAGGGAGGAAGGGGCTGTAGATGGAACTGGTGCCGGGATCCGAGTGTTGGGCTCAGGCTGGGACAGGGTAAGATTAACCAGAACGCTGCCGTGGCCGTGGCTGGGGCGCCCTTCCTGGGGCTCAGTTCTGTGTGTGTAATATTCATGGTCGTCAGGAAAATTTGTAGCCATGGAGACTGGTGTCCAGTCCAGGGACCTGGTGCCAGGCCGGCTTTATGGAGCCCCTGCATGTTTCTTCCGAGTTTCCTATTGGCTTAAATTCACTAAGCCACTCAAGTCTCCTGGGGATGATCATGGTGTTTATTTTTGCCAGTTCTTTTGGTTGGGGTGTGACTAACAAGTGTTCCCCACCTTGGACATCTCCAGGAAGAGCGGGTGTGTCATGGGCTCACACAGGGCCCACGTCAGGCAGAGGAGCTGGATGGGTGGGGTGCGCGGGAAGGCATCGTGGAGACTCTGCTGCCTCAGTTGAGTCTTCGGGAATCTTTTCAAATCAAATTAGTGTCATTTCTTCTCTGTGTCTCTTGCCAGGAGTTGTAGGCATAAAGGCAGAAGATAGTTGTCAAGCAGTTATATCTTCTCTGGAAGCTGCTGGGCGATTGATCTGCTTTGCACCTCCCAGCCTTCAGGGTTTGGCTTTGTGGTTTGTTTTCAGTTTGTTGAGTGCAATGAACTTTTTCATTGCCCTAGAAGCTGGTAAGGATTTGATGTTTAATTGCACAAGTGCTACGTTGCTCAGTGTAGACTGTTGAGTGTTCACATCGTAAAATACACAGTGTAGATGAAGTGACGGGTCCCTTGGCCATGTCTCCATGCCGGCCCTCGGAGTCGCAGTTTATCTGTGTGGGTGTGCATCCTGTGTGGGTACCTGTCCTGCGTGGGTGCCTGTCCTTTGTAGGTGCCTGTCCTGTGTGGGTATATGTCTTTTGTGGGGGTGTGTCCTGCGTGAGGGCCTGTCCTCTGTGGGTGTGCCCTGTGTGGATGCATGTCCTATGTGGGGGTGTGTCCTGTGTGCAGGCGTGCCCTGTGTGGGTGCCTGTCCTACACAGGGGCCTGTCCCACATGGGTGCGTGTCCTGTGTGGGTGCGTGTCCTGTGTGGGTGCGTGTCCTGTGTGGGTGCATGTTCTTTGTGGGGCATGTCCTGTGTGGGGGCATGTCCTGTGTGATACTTTCCATGCACATTGAATTGTTTTATGCGTTTTCAAGTGTAATCCTCAAGACAGCTAACCAAAAATTCAGAAGAGAGAATGTGTGACTACAATTTAAATTTTTCTTCACTTCATATGAGAGTCTGTATTTCATCGGGTCTGAGATGCTAGAGACTGTTATAGCATTGAGATGGGGTAACTGCACTTTCTACAGTTTTCTGCTTGCACTGGGATAGTCCAGAGATGCTAAGCTGTAGATGTCACACATCTGTGACTGGCTGATGCTTCCTTCCACAGGGGCCTGTCCCATCTGTGTGTCAGAAAACTGTCATGTTAGGAGAGAGGTTCTTACCCTGATGGCGTCAGTTCAAAGCTACCTGACACACCTCCCCCTGGAGACCGGCCCCACCCTGCAGGGTCTGTGGGCTGGACACTGGGCCTAGAGGCCCTCCAGGTGGCCCAAGGTCCGCCCTTCCTAGACTCCTGGGGCCGGCAGGAGCCTGGAGTCACCTCTGGCCACCATGCCAGGCTTTGTGTCCGAGGCCTGAAACTCAGGTCCCTAGAAGTGGCCCTCACAGGCTTGTATTTGACACTTGCATTCTTTTAAAAAAATTTTGGTGTATACTTAGGCAATTTACAAGCCCTTGGGGCAACTTTGGGAGGTATATGTGATACCGGTAAGTTTGTTAAAAGCATTTGCTAATGAAACCCGAGTTCTTTGGAGGGTCGGCACATGGGTGGCAGTGGGAGAAAGCTGTCCTTGCTCTTCCGCCAGTGATAGCCATCCTGCTTTGCTCATCTGTGATCCCTGGGCCAGGTCCAGGCCAAGCGGAGGAAGCAGCGGGTCCCAACAGTGCCATACCTGAGCCTGGCGGCCCCTCCTCCCTCCCACACTGCCCCCCCACCCTGCCCAGAGCTACTGCCTCCCGCCCCCCTCCTGCTGGACACCCTCCCAGGACCCACCTATGTCATCCCAAGGTAGCTAAGGCCGCTCACTTCATGGTCACAGCCTAGGGGAATCGCCTGGTCCAGGCTAGAAATGTCGGGGCTGCCAGGGCAGCAAGCACGGGGGGTGGCCAACAGCACAGAGTGGAGCCAGGCACCCCCAAGGCCCGAGGCTGCCTGGGCACAGCTTCCTCACCACCTGCCTCTGCGAATTCTGTTGAGGCCCAGCAGAGAAAGCAGGAATTTGGGTTTTTTAGCTGAGATCATCTCTTGGGTCCATTGGTTGCTTAGGAAAAGTTAAAGGTATGTGGCCAGCTGTAGGTACACGCCAGGACGGTGGGCAGCGCACCAGAGCTTCCCACCTCCTGGGCCGCAGTGGCTCCCTTGGGGCCTGTGACCCCTGGCGGGTCAGGAGCACTGGTGGTCAGAAGCAAGAGTTGGTGTGAAGGAGGCTGTTTCCGCAGCGTCCTTGCCGGTGCCTGACACGAGAGACAGCCCTGAGCCTGGCACTCTGGAAGCCTGCAAGAAACAGCTGGACCTGCAGGTCCGCCGTGTGGCCGCCCGTGTGGGACAGCCTGGGTTCCCCTCGCCGTCCACCCCAGGCCAGTGCCCATGTTACTGCCTCCGTCCGTCTTGGTCCTGCCTTCAGCGCCCTGGCCTCCATCCCGAGACCCTGCTGCCGGGCCCTGTCCACCTGCTCAGGGCCTGTCCAGGCGCCCCACCATGTGGGCTGACAGACCCCCAGCCACTGCCACAGCCCCTCTGCAGCCCCAACGGTGTGGTGGACTTTGGCCTGCATGGTCAGCAGAGGCCTGTGTGGCCCACAGGGTGGGGACAGAGGCGGGGCTGGCGCCAGAAGGGTTTTTGCCTTTTGGGCCAGGTGTTCTGCTGTGCCTGCCTTATTGGCAGCTGTGAGCCTAGGAGGTGGGTGCGGAGCCGGCTGGAGCAGGTCAGCCACTGGGTTCCCCTGTGGGTGTCCACATTGTCCTTGCCACGAAACTCCTCACTCCTCAGACCCCATGGGCCTGGCCTGGTGGGTCTCAGAGCCTCCTGCCTGTGTGTCTAGGTGGCCCAGGCCTTCTCGCCACAACTCTTAAGCCTCTCCATGCTGGGCACCTGCCAAGGAGGGTGCCCCTCGCCCCCCAGGCCCTGCCTCTTGCTGTCAGCCCCCAGCGGGCTCTAGGGATGTGGCTATGTGTGTGTCTCCCTGAGTGTATGTGGGTGTATGTGGATTGGTGTGGGGACATGGGTGAGGGGTGGGAGCTGTTAGTGTGGGGCTGTGGTGGAGGTGTGAGTCTGCATGTGTGTGCGTGTGTGGAGTGGGGCTGCGTAAATACCTGTGTGTAGGGGGGCCCTTGCCTCGACTTACTTTGCTCTTCCTGGGGTGGGATGCACAGGTTGGCGCTGTGCCCGGCCTCCCTTCCTGAAAGCCCTGGCTCCCGGTAGGCAGTGGCTGGTTCTGATTCCCACGACCCGTATCATTTCCCTGGGCTCCTGGCCTTGCTCACAGTCAACACTGATGTTCTCGCTTTTTCCAGGAAAGGTGAAGCATGTGGATGGTGGCTGGGGTCACCTCCTGGTCGCCTCAAGGCCTAGCTGCCCCTGGCTCTAACGCTTTGTGTCGTCCTCTTCTTTTGTTAATTAGGGGAGAGGTGGACAGGAGGGAGACCTGGGCTTTCCTGGTAAGATGTGGCTGGAGAAACACGGTCACAGGGGGCCCTCTCCCTCCTGCTGGGGTCCTGGCTGCCCTCCCTGTCCCCAGCCTGCAGCCCAGGTGGAGCCAGGCAGCCAGCAACCTGCTAAAACCCAGCAGGCCCCAGGCACCGTCATCAGGATTTGGGTCATGCCCAGGGCCAGCACCTAGCGTGTGTGATAACAGGCCTCGGCACACCGTCAGCCCTCCCTGGGGCCCAGCCCAGACCTTCCCGAGCCATGCGGGGTGGGGCAGGGCCACACAGAGGCGGGAGTCTGCGGTAGGTGCATGTGGGTGGGGAAGGGGCCTGTGGGCAGTTAACCCTGGCACCTGGCGCCTGCCTGCGGGACTGGCCATCCTCATGGAACCCGTCCATCTCTCCGTTGCAGCACAGGCTCAGCGGGATGTTGTCAGCCGGGGCCGGGCTTGGTGCTTGCAGACAGAGCTTTTGGCCACTGCCATGGGAAGGGTGGGCTGAAGAAGCTCCAGGTAACGCACCCATCTGGAGACCCTTGTCCATCCCAGAAGCCTGATGTTGTTCCCTGCCTTTCAGGGAGGAGCCGTGCTCAGGACTGTGCAGGATGCAGAGCCGGAGCTGTCTCCAGAGGAGCAGAGCGTCCTGGAAAGGAAGCTGAAGAAGAAACGGAAGAAAAAGGAGCGGCAGCGGCTGCGGGAAGCGGGTGTCGTGGCTCAGCAGCCGCCGGCCAGACGCTCGGGGGCCGAGCTGGCCCTGGACTACCTCTGCAGGTACGGGGCTCCGCCCCATGCACTTCTGTCCCTGGTGTGTGTCTTGACCCCTGCACGAGGAGGCTGCCGCCTTCACCTGCACATGCTTTTTGGAAGGTTTTAGCAAAGTGGGGCATCAGTGTTCATGCCAGGCCTGTGCTGCCACCACTGCCCTTTCTGTCCGAATGGCTCAGAGCCTTCAGGAGCTTTCATGGGCAGCAGCTCTCTGCAGGGGCTGCCCGGAACTGTGCTCTTAGACATGGCTCCAGTGGTGAACCTCGTCCTGGTGTGGGTCACCACAGGGAGGATCTGCGGGCCTGGCTGCTGCTTGGACATGGAATGAGGAGGAGGGAACTCGGAGTGGCCCTCAGCCCTCACTCACAGTAACAGGAGGCAGCAGTGCCACCAGAGAGGAGACAGGGACCGAGGGGTGCCGGGCGCAGGGCGCCATCTCCCTGGCTGCCTGCAGCGTTGCTGGGTGGGCGGTGCAGGATTGCAGGGGTCAGAGGTTTGGCGTGGGCTCTGCAGCCATGCGGGCTGTGGCCACCTCCCTGGCGCTCACCAGCACAGGCTGCCGTCCATTTCTGTCCCTCTGTCCCTCTCCCTGAGTGCTGATGGCGCCTAGGAGAAGGGGTGTTACAGCATCCATGTGACCGGTGTCCTCAGAGACAACAACTAGGCCCTGTTCATTGGGTCCCTGTGATGGAGTCACCCTGACGGGCAAGGTGTCCTGTGAGGGGACGCTGGCCCTGCATGGGAAAACAGGCTCCAACCACGCCTCTGTGGGAGCCCCTCAGAGAGATGGCTCCAACCACGACTCTGTGGGATCCCCTCAGAGAGATGACCCCAAGTGTGGCTGTGCAGCTCGAGCAGTGAGCAGCAGGGCCTGCATGGATGTGTACACATGTATGTGTGTGTGCATGTGTATATATGTCATGTATATGTGTGCACCCATTTGTGCACACGTGTGGATGTGTGCGCACATGTGAACATGTGTGTGCATGTGTATATTTATGCTTGTGTGTGGGCATGTCTTGTATGTGCACATGTGTATACGTGGACATGTGCATGTGTGTGGTGGGGTATGTGTAGATGTGTGGGCGCATGTGTGTACGTGTATGCAGATGTGCACGTGTGTGTGCATGTGTGTGTGTGTGTGTGTGTGTGTGTGTGTTCTGTGTGCATCCCCAGGACGGCCCTCTACTCCAGGAGAGAAGCTCTTGGCCACCCTGCACCAGGCAGAGAGCTGGGCTCAGGAAATAGAGGGGCTGAGCACTCCTCTTTCTTGGGGCCAAAGCTGCCTTGGAGCCGCAGAACGCGAGCTCAGCCATGGCGTTGAGTGGATCTGGCTGGAACCAGTTCGGTCATCGTGGGTCTCTGCACCAAATGAGTTCTCTGGGAACCTCAGTTTCCCCCTCCCTGGGGAACATGGGGCTGATGGCCGGGCACCCAGGGCTGCCCCAAGAGCTCTTTCCTGCTCCGAGAATGCGCCTGGCCCAGGGGTCAGTGCTGGCTGTGGTGTGAGGCCGCTGACCCCTGCGCTCACTCCTGCTCCTTGGCAGGCAGGGCCACAAGCCACTGCAGAGTCAGTCGCTGTAGACAGAAGGGGCTTCGGTGGCCATTGGTGCATCACCTAGAGCCCAGGTATGGGTGGGGTGTGGGTTGGACAGAGGAGCAGGTGGGCATAGAGACCTGGAAGACGCCAGTTGCAGGAGCAGACTGTGGGCTGCCCCGTGGGATGTAGAGGGCAATTGGGGTCTGCAGCTGTGCTGCCTGCGCCCTCCCTGGCTCCCAGAGGCTAGGCCCAGAGGCATAGCTGTTCTGGGCCTGCGCTGACGCCTGAGGCCAGCGGGGAGCAGGAGTGGGCAGGGTTTGTACTCCATCCTCCCCATGGCCTCCTTCTTTCCTAGGGCCCCCTTCCTCCCTACTCCCCACACCTGCCAGTGCCTTTGGCTGCCCTCGGCGTGGACTCTTAGCACAAGGGGGCCGGTGGGGACATGGGCAGGAGAGGGGAACCAGCCGCGCTCCAGCGTGGCTGCCGCTCCCTGGTCTTCACCCTGGAGGCACCCTGGTTCCCCTCCCATGACCACATGTCCTTTGAGGACCCTATGGGAATGTCATGGGTGCCTGGGTGCCCACCCTGCTCCTGTCCTGGACCTCATCCTCCAGGACCTTCCTGTGGCCCCCTTGTGCTACTCGTGACCCTGCAGCCATGAGCCCTGTGCGGAGGCACTGTCCTGCTTGTGCAAGGAGGGGGTGGCCCTTACTCCTCAGAAACAAAGCAGCCTCTTCACACGGGAGCTTCCTCCAGGGCCTGGGATCCATGCACCAGGGGGCTGCCATGCCAGCCACAGACATGGGCACCCCAGCAAGCGCTCCTCCTCTTTCCTGGGGGTCTCCAAGGGCACCCACAAGCCTAGCCACATCTGGCTGCCAGATCAGAGCCCACATGGACATGTGGGGCCCACGGTATCCTTGGGAACTCAGGGTTTTTCAGAGGGAATCAGGGGAGTCCTGCAGGGAAATGTCCTTAGTCTGGGGACCATTGGTCATGCCACAGCTGGCCCATCGCAGACCCCCCACTCAGGGGCAGCGGTGAAGGGAGGTGCCCCCAAGTCATCCTCCCACCTAGGCAGAGAGAAAAGGGATCATGTCAGGCAAACAGTGAACTGTCTGCAGCTGTATAGGGATCAGTCCTCAGGGTGGGGGGCAGAGGTGGCCATCACTCAGGAGGCCTCACCTGGCACCCCAGGAGCCACAGGTGACATTGAGCACCCCACCCTCCCCTCGCTTTGTCCGCTAGCCAGTGACGAGGCCGAGCAGGATGGCTCATCTTTGGTGGCGAGGATGGAGACGAACTCAGCTTGAAGCCAGCCTGGTGGGGACTCAGCAAGACAGAGGCTCCCTCAGTTCAGGGCCGTGGGCAGCAGTGTAGTGGCCTTGGGCCCCACAGGAGGGCCATGTGCAGGGCAGAAGTGACTGACCCACCGTGTGTGGTCTCTGGAAACACCTGTGAAATGGGATCACCACTCCAGGTTCCCAAAGAGGAAACAGGAACATAGCAGCTCAAGGTGGCAGAATTGAAAGGTAGCAAAGCTGAGATGCCAGCCGCTCCCTGCAGCGGGCAGTTGCCTTGGCTAATGTGGCCAAGTGCACCTCACAGGGGCCGGTGCTGGCCAGATCGGGCTTCAGGGCAGGGACCACATGGGACAGTCTGAAAAGAAAGGAATGAAGACCAAACCTTCCTAGAGGCTCCTCTCATCACGCAGGAGCTGTGCGTCTGTGCACATGGGACTGGCATGTCACATGGCAGGTGCACAGCCAGGCTCCCTGTCCATGGGACTCCCCTCACCCACAGGACTCCCCTCACCCACAGGACTCCCCACCCACAGGACTCCCCTCACCCACCGGACTCCCCTCACCCACAGGACTCCCCCCTCACCCACAGGACTCCCCAACCACAGGACTCCCCCCTTAACCACAGGACTCCCCCCTCACCCACAGGACTCCCCCCACCCACAGGACTCCGCTCACCCACAGGACTCACCTCACCCACAGGACAGTAGGGACAGGTAGGCTGGGTGGCACTCAGGTGCAGGCCCTCCCCACTGCTGCACCTGCGTCTTGAGACCTGGGCCTGCATGTTGATGGAGGCATCTGTGTGTGGCCGCTGTGCCTGGCCCTGGAAACACGTGTCTCGGAGGAGGTCTCTGGAGTAAAGCCTGCCTGGAACTGTCCCATCCACCATGCCAGCCTCGCTCGGTCCCCAGCTGCCTAATGTCCACAGGCCCAGCGCAGGAGCGAGATGTTGGGGGATGGGCGGTTGTGGCCCCAGCTAGCAGCCCCTTTGGCACCCAGGAGCTGGTCATCTCAGGCCCACTGCCCCCTTGTTGTGAGGGCCTGGGACACTCAGGAACCTGGCTGTGAAACGGGTATTGTTCATTACAGTCTACGTATTTTGGGTAATCAATTAAGTGGCTCCCTTTCCTCCCAGAGAAACTGACTTCATCCTTCCTCCCCTATAAAATCAGTGTGGCCCGTGGGGTGGGGGAGCCCACAGGACACTTGGGGGCAGCCATGAGCCCCAGGGTGGCCAGACTGAGAGTGGCGTGAACGTGTTTCCTGGACAGGCAGCAGCAGGTTTTGCTTGGTGGGTTGCAGCTCCTCACCTCAGGCAGGGGAGGGGCTCCAAAACCTCCTCCACACGTGACCTTGGTGTTCAGCATCTGGTGGGGCTCCCTCTCCTGAGATGAGACAACCCAGATCTGTTGGGGCACACAGGCGCCCGGAGGCGTTTTGCTCAGCACCTGAGATGTTTTTGTTTTATTTTGTTTTGTTTTGTTTTGTTTTGTTTTGTTTTTGAGACGGAGTTTCACTCTTGTTACCCAGGCTGGAGTGCAATGGCGCGATCTTGGCTCACCGCAACCTCTGCCTCCTGGGTTCAAGCAATTCTCCTGCCTCAGCCTCCTGAGTAGCTGGGACTACAGGCGTGCGCCAACATGCCCAGCTAATTTTTGTGTTTTTAGTAGAGACGGGGTTTCACCATGTTAACCAGGATGGTCTCGATCTCTTGACCTCGTGATCCACCCGCCCCTGCCTCCCAAAGTGCTGGGATTATAGCCGTGAGCCACCGCACCCAGCTGCACCTGAGATGTTTGTCTTCCTTTCCCCAGATGGGCCCAAAAGCATGAGAACTGGAGGTTTCAGAAGACGAGGCAGACATGGCTCCTGCTCCACATGTATGACAGTGACAAGGTCTGTGTCCAGTGGGGAGGGCACGTCTCCTGGGGATGGAGGCCGGTGCACACTGGGGCCCTGACAGTAGAAGCCACAATATGAAAGGTCCACCCTCAGGGCCCACTGCAGGGTGGGTCTCCCAGTGCCCTTGTTCTAAGAGATGAGCAGCATTGCCTGCTCCAGGAGTGCCACCGCCGGCCTTCAGGGCAGAAACCAACACAGGGTGACTCACAGAGGCCACCTGCCAGTGTGCATGGGTGCCCGCCTGCCCGCATACCCACCTGCCTGTGTGCGTGTGAGGTGAGTCTACACATGTATGTGTGGGCAGCTCTCCTTTGCAAGGGCAGGATGTGAGATGGGGTTTCACAGAATGAACCAAAGCAGAATTCTGAACTAAACCCGGCTGCTGGGAGGTGGGCTGGAGTTGTCCATGTCCTGTGAGGCTGGAGGAGCCCCCAGTTCTACTGAGCTGTATCCTATGGGCAGCGCCTCCTGCCTCGCCAGCTCTCCTGGCATCAATGTTACTAGATGTCAGTCTTTTCGTGCTGTGTGTGTGCGCCCTGGGGGCAGGGGACAGTTTTCTCCTGCCTGTGCCTGTGTTTTCGGACTCTCAAAGTAGGGGCAGGCCCACTGGCCCCACTCATAGCCCTGGAACATTCCAGGCATAGCCTGTGGCCACTTGCTTTCATTATTTTGTCATTGTTGGTTCTTTGTGGGTTTTTTTTTTTTAGCAGGGTCCCACCCAGGCTGGAGTGCAGTGGCGCAATCACAGTTCACTGTAGCTTCGACCTCCTGGGCGCAAGCCATCCTCTGTCCTCAAAGTCAGAGGACATACACATCCTGATTGTGAGCCCTATAGCAAAGCTCCAGTAATCACGCCACCGGGGTGGGCACAAGGCTGGAAGCAGAAGTGACTGGAACAGCCTGGGGAGCCCAGAAGCCCTCATGCCGGGGCAGCTGTTTCCAGCATGTAGGCCAAGCCCGTTCCATGTGCAGGAAACCCCTTCCCAGCAGAGCCTGGGACAACTGGGTTTCCACATTTTGGTTTTTTTAATAGAAGTTTAGGTGGTTTTATTTATATATTACTATTACCAAAAGGAAAATTAATACAAAATTTTTATACAGAAAAATAACCCTTGACTAGGCAAAGCCATTTTTGTGTGTATACACATACACACACCCAAAGTATCTTACACCATCATAGCTGTACGTATTTACGAACAAATGTGCATTTTTACTTACATATTTTTTATTACACTTGTATTATAACCACACATGTTTACAAATATGCTAATACTTAATGCACATGACCTCTGCTTCATACCATATACAAAACTTAAAATGGATCAAAGCCTTAAATTTAATAGCTAAAACTAAAATTCTCAGATGGAATTAGAGCTTTGCTAACTCAGTAACAAGAGCACCCCTGCTGCAGGGACCTGAGGCACCTGTCCGCAGATTCACAAGTGGTCAGCAAGCCTACACAGAGGTGCCCCCACCACCAGCAGACAAGGGTCAAGCTGCCACCAGATGCCACCCGGCCGCTGCCACCCAGAGCAGAAAGGCAAGCACTCTAAGTGCTGGAGCGGGCGAGGCCTTTTTACCTCGGCCTCCCCTTGTTTGATGTGTGTCGTCTCTTCTCATTTTTCTGAGGATTTTTGTGATGTTTTTGAAATGTTCTTCACCCCTTGTGGCGTCTGTTTTGGTCAGGTTCACTTAGTGTTTTGTCTGCCTCTAACAGGCATTTCTTCTTCCAGTGTCTGGGGCAGGGCAGGGTCTGCAGCCAGACCGCCTGTACCCTCAGGCTGCAGTGGGAGGTCTCCTGGGGCTGGAGGGCCCCCTGGGGGCCAGAGGAAGCATAAAGGGCCCGGCGTCCTTTGCCTAAGCTTCAGCGTCTTGTCTTCCGCTGCCCAGGGGCACGCCGTGCTACTGCCCAACTCCATCTCTTCCCCTCCAGGTTCCCGACGAGCACTTCTCCACCCTGCTGGCCTACCTGGAGGGGCTGCGGGGCCAGGCCCGCGAGCTGACGGTGCAGAAGGCAGAAGCCCTGATGCGGGAGCTGGACGAGGATGGTGTGGGTGGCCCCAACCCCCTCCTGCCAGGGAGGGCCCAGCGCATCCGCCAGGTGCTGCAGCTGCTGTCCTAGTGGGTTCAGCGCTGGGCAGGGCCGCAGCCCAGCAAAGGGCAGCCTCGGGCCACACAGGGTGCTGCTGCCCACCTCCTCTGGTGATGGGGGCCGAGATCACCAGCAGGGCAGTGGCCGGACAAGGGCATCCAGGTTCTAGGCTGGGTCCCTCCCCAGCACCACAGCCTCGCAAGGACCCCACTTCCTCCACACCCTTCTTGGGCAGACAGTTGTGACAGTGAGGACTGATTCAGTGCCTTTGTCCCAGAGCATGGACGCTCTGGAATCACCCAGAGACACCTGGCCTTGGAGAGGCCCTCAAGTCCCGGGAACCTGCTTTGGAGGGAAATGTCTACTTTTCTCCCAGGGATATTTTAGAGATTGGGCCATGAGGCTCCTCCCGCTGGCTGCAAACGTGCACCTTCCGCCTGCTCCCCCGTCCTCCTGTGTGGGCCGCGCTCCTGGTCCCCCACCTGTGTCCATCGAGGGGCCTGGCTGTGGCCTGTCCATTCTCCTTCGACCCCACAAAGCCTTGCTGCCAGTCCTGGGGAGGGGGAGCCCCTGCTGAGGGCTTGCGGAGTCAGATCGTGTGCCTTGCAGAAATGGTCTCTGTGGCTGCATTTGAAATAAAACCCAACCCACCAGGAGCCATGGCTCCTGCTTTGTGTGGCACATCCCCTGCCTGTGGACTGTGGAATTTGTGTCCCCCACACCAGGATGGCATTCGGGGCGCTCAGTGTGTGGCATTCCTGGCAGTGGGCGCTGGTTGACTGCTTGCGTCAGGCTGGCCTTTTCCCAGCACTGGCAGTGACACCCTGCCAGGAAAACTCACTTATGCTGCACAGAATCGGGAGACACACTTCCCATTCCCAGCAGCATGTGGTTCCCACCCCCAGGTGATGTGAGGTGCCGCGGAGCATCTGGAGGGCTGTGGTGACCACAGAGCACTGGGCAGCTGCTGGGGAGGGCCAGGTGGCCACAGCAAGGAGGTCCGTGCCCCACCAGGAGGCTGAGTCTGTTGTGTTCCAGAATGGGCCTCAGGGAGGTCTGAGGCCAGCGGCTCCAGCCTGGGCCTCCACAGAGCAGACGCCCAGGTGCTGCTGCCACGGGGCGCCTCCTGCCTGGCCCAGGTGGGGGGTTTGTGCTGCCATCTCAGTGCTCCTTTGACTGACGGTGGAGCAGAAAAGCAGCCTTGGGATAGTGGCCCAGGCTCTGGGTGCCCCCTTGGGTGCTCTGACCCCTGACAGAGCTGCTGAGACTGAGGCCACCTGCCTTGGCTCCCACCGACCCACAGAGTTGCATGCAGGCCGGGAGGCGGGAGCTTGGCCTCAGCCCCCCAGGAGCAGGGAGGCACGGGCTCCAGGCTGTCATCCTGGGGAGGGCCTGGGGCTTCCCGAGGTCCTTGCTGGCCTGGCTGGGCCTCAGCCGTGACCCTCAGGACCTACACCTCAGAGCGGTGACTGTGGCCTCACAGTGACCCTTAGACATCTACTGTGACTTCCGCCTTGGCTCCCTTAAGATGCCCAGAGCCAGGCTAAGATGTGGCCCAAGCCCAGGAGCTGGGTCCACACATCCAGGGTGCCCTGGGAAGGTCAGGCTGACCACTCGGGCCGTCTCCATGTGGATATCCAGGCTGGAGGAGACCCTAAGGATCGTGTCCCCCAGGTCTCATCTGCACCCACCAAGTTGTGGGAAGGCGGTGAGGCCATCTGCTCTTCCTTGGCTAGCATCCTGCCCATCCCACCCACTGTTGTGGCCAAGATTCTGACCTCCCACGGCACAGGCCCTGCTGTGTGTGCCGGTGGCAGGTGAGGAGCCCAGGCGTCCTGGTGCCAGTCAGGTGAACTCACAAACAGGAAGGCACGCTGCACAGCACGAACCTTCAGATCTGTGAGGCAATGCCTGCAGTCGGGTCCTGGCAGCACAGTCTTGCAGAGAACCCCTCAGAAGCTTCCATGGTCACCCCTGCAGTCAGCATGCTCATTGACCGTAACCCTGGGAGGCATCTTAAACAAACACCAACACACAGCAGAGGGAGACCCACAAAGTGCAGAGAAGGAGCAGCAGCCACCAAAAGGCAGGGTCAATGGATCCTGAACCATGGCTCTGAGCTTCCCAGCAGCCAAGTCAAAAAGGGAAATGTGGGGACTGCTGAGTCCTCACCAAAAGCTAACGGGAAAAGGTCTTGAAGACCTGGCCCTCCCTTTCATCAACACACATGCTCCCCTGACACCAGCTGGGGAGTGCTCTCCTATCAAGGGTTCCCACCTCTGTGGATTGTTAAGTGCCAAGCTCCTCCAGGGCTCCCTGGAGAAAGGTGCTAAAGGGTGGCACAGAGATGTCACCTGGGACGCAGCTCAGAGAACCACGCAGGGCCTTGAGGTCCCCCTACCCCCTGCAGGTCAGCGAGGGCACCCACCCATGCAACCTTGGGGCCCAACCACGTGGGGCCACCTGTGCTGGGGCTACAACTCCCTGTCTCGGCTGGCACTTGTGCTGAACTCCCAAGCCAGGAAGCCTCCAGCTAAGGAAGCCCCACCACCACCTGGAGACGACACCCATGTCTGTCCCTGGGCAAGCACTCCTCACGGTGGAGAGGACAGCTGCTGACCCGCAGCAAGCTGGGTGGATCGGGACTCATGCCAGGTGAGGGGCCAGACCCCAGGGCAGGCATGCGTGCTGTTCCCTTTGCATGCGTCCAAGGCCATAAGCAATCAGCTGTGATAGAAAGCATATCTGGGCTGAGCTCAGGGAGGAATGTCCCCTGCAGTAGGTACCAAGGTGTGTGCAGGAGTCAGAACCACCAAACTACACAGTGATACCTCCTGCCAGGCGCTGTGGCTCATGCCTGTAATCCCAGCACGTTGGGAGGCAGACACGGGAGGATCACTTGAGCTCAGGAGTTCAAGACCAGGCTGGGCAACATGGCAAAACCACCCCCCTACAAAAAATAAAAAATTATTCAGGCATTGTGGCATGTGCCTATAGTCACAGCTACTCAAGAGGCCAAGGTGGGAGGATGGCTTGAGACTGGTAGGTCGAGGCTGCAGTGAGTGAACAGTGGTTAAAAAAAATTTTTTTTTAATCAAAAAGAGCAGTGTTTGGAAGTCAGAATCACATTGCCTGTGGGGGTGAGCAGAGATCTATGGAGACGGGGGCTTTCCCGGGCAAAGGGGTCTCCCTGACATTGGGGGTGTGGATGACACTCATCAGAGCCGGTCGGAGACCCCTCACAGCACCGTGAGACTTCTGCAAACTGGGCCCTGACGTAGCCTGCCCTGCCCTCGGAGGAAGCCTCTGGGCAGTTTCTTGCAGGATTGATGTCTGAGAAACAGCTCACACTGGGTACTGTCTGCTGACTTCCACCAAGAAAGACAGGTTCAGGCACTGAACCACCCCTCAGAGCACTTTCCTCCCTCCAAGCCCCCAAGACAGTGGCATCTTTTCAAAGACAGGTCCTGCTTCGTCGCCCAGGCTGGAGTGCAGTGGCATGAGCTCAGATCACTGCAACCCCCATCTCCCAGGCTCAAGCGATTCCCCTGCCTCAGCCTCCTGAGTAGCTGGGACCATAGTTGCTACCACTTCACCTGGCTAATCTTTGTATTTTTTGTAGAAACGGCCTCGCTGTGTTGCCCAGGCAGGTCTCAAACTCCTGGGCTGAAGCGGTCCTCCGCCTCGACCTCCCATGGTGCTGGGATTCCACCGTGAGCCACTGGGACTGGCAGCATCTGTTTCTGGATGACTCAGTACCCAGCATTCATATCCCAGAGCCTCAAGCTGACCTTCCAGCAGGGTCCAGCACTGTCTGCTCCCTACTCCCATCCCTCGAGCACTTGCCGCCCCCACTGGGCTCTTTCTCTCTCTGCCTGTCCCTGCCTGTCTCCTCACAGACCAAGTGGCACCACCTGCCATCCATCCTCCTGCTCCAGTCACAGTCGCCCTGGCCGGGTGCCCTCCAGTGGCTCCCAGGGAACGGGCGCTCTCTCCACTATGCCCTCCAGCTGCTCCCCCTGCCCTGCCTGGGTCAGGCCACCCCCGCTCACTGGGACCTGAGAACTGCTCGCACCGCTGCTGGGTACATGGGTTTCATAGGTGAGAAAGTCCAGCGCAGCCTCAAACCTCGAAGAGTCATCAAAGTTAGGACCCTTCAGATTCCTCCAAGCCTCACCTCGTCACTCCCATGGCCCAGCAGTCAACAGCCACGGGCCACCCACCCACTTGTTACCCAGCAGAAACTATCAATACACTCTCTGACTTTTGACACCCTAGGACTTTGCTTAGATTTCACAAGGGCCTGGATCCAGGCAGGAGGAGTGGGAATTTGGCCAGTGATGGGCCTGCCTCGGGGCATTCGTGAGAGCCGCCCAGAGAGTGCTGGGCGCAGGGCTGAGCTGTCCAAGCCCCACTGACCTCCGAAGCCCGGTGAGCCCACCGAGCCCTCCCACCGTCCAAGGTGGGAAGAAGACCCCTGCTCCGAGGGAGCCCCGGGCAATCACTGGGAGGGCCCAGGTCCCAGAGTGAGGCGGGCTTCCAGCCTCTGGGTTCCTGGGCAGAGGTCTCCTGATAGGGGCTGCCCACCCCATGGGAGAAGCTTCAGGAAATCTGGCCACGGCTGAACCAAGACCCTGCCACACTGGACGCGGCCTCAGCCCCTGCATGTGTGTGCCCTGCGGGTGTGGGTGGGCGGTGGTATGGCAGCTCCCTTGGGTTGTATTTAATGATATCTCCATGGGTGGAGCTTCGTCTCCTCCCACGCTTAGCCCGCCCAGCACTCTGCGGCGGCCTCACCCTCTGAGCTGGCTGTGGGAGGTTTGCAGGTGGCTCAGGGACTGTGTGGTTTTGTTTTGCCTTGACTTAGGAGGGTAATTGGAGGCACATGCCACATGGCTGAGGGCCAGCCTCGGACCCAGAAGCAGATGTGAGGCTGAGAGCAGCCCACCCACCCCAGGAGAGTCTTCCCCTGGAGACCCAGAGGCGGGGGGTGCAGAGGCTGGGGTCAGCGTTTCCCCTGCTGCTGAGGACAGGCATTAAGGGAGCGGCTCAGCCATGTCATGAGTTGTGGGGACCATGCTGTCCGCCCCTCCCACGATATGTGGGCACCGTGGGGTGGATGTCCACAGAGGCGTCTCCCAAAATCCATGCATGAGGAAGCTGGGCTCTCTGGCTGCCCACCACCTGAGTTCTCTGGAACCCTTAAAAAGGACCCCCGGGGTAGGTTCGTGGATAAAGGAGGACAAACTCACCACTCCCAGAGCCCTCACATCCACAGACCCAGCAGGGAGGAGGCTCTGGAGGTGACCTGGTGACAGCACAGCGCGGCGAATGTCCCTGTGCCCCTGAACTATGCGCTTAAACATGGCCGATGGTGAATTTTCTCTACGTGTATTTTATTACAGTTTTTAAAAATACCAACCAGAAAGAAACACTTGCAAATGAGGCATAGACAGTGGCCTGCCCCAGCGTTCTCCAGCAAGCCCCCAGGATGTGCCTATGCCCCCAGCCGGCAGCCTGTGTGCAGCTGCGAGAAACGGGAGCACCCAGGTCTAGCTGGTCGAGAAGGTGGTACCTCCAGGGTTCGGGCCTCACTCAGCCTCCCCTTCTCTCCCACCTACCCCATACCCCTGCCCACGCCCCTGGGCAGGAGTTGAATGAGATCTGACAGCTGCTCACTCTGTTTTCACTAAGTTAAGCCTTTTTACCCTTGAGGATGAGGCATTTGGATTTGGGGGACCCTGGCTGTACCCCATGGAAGGAGCCCTGTGATCCCGCTGGGTTGTTTGTACCTGGGTGGGATGGGGTAAGAGGTTGTGTGAGTCAGGGGAGCGGGTCGGGTTGGGCTGAGGTTACGTTTATTGTCTTAGTGCTTTGCGTGAAGCTCGGCCGTCACTCGTGACCCTGCACTTGTGTCCCTCACGTCAGCTGGGCCTCCACGAAGTGGGGCGGGAAGGAGTCAGTGTTTCCTCACCATGTGGGCCTTGGGCTCCCCTGGGCCCCCACCCTCGGGGATGAATACCCCAGGCCACTGCAAGGCGGGGGGCACGAGCATCCCCTGTGGAGGCCGGGGGAGGGCTGAGCCTGACTCCTCCACCCCACCCAGTAGGCCCCGGCAACAGCTGGGTCGGACTTTCCACAGCCCCCGCCCTGGAATGGTTCTGCAACCTCCTGAGGCTCCGGAGGGGCTCATCAGGATGGAGTCACGCTGAACAGGGACCCACCTAGCGCCGGGACCCCATTTTCTCTGCCCTTCAAGTTTTCAACGTCATGTTTCAAATGCCTGAGAGGAGAAGAGTGAAGCCAGCACACGGTCCCTGCTCTTCCCCAGAAAAACGAGCAGACAGAAGCAGCTGAGCCCCCACTCCCTCCATCCCCTTCTTGTGCTCCTCCCATCACTTAGGGACCCTGTGGCCCCACCCGGGAGCATGAGACCTGCCTCCGTCCATGTCCCAGCCACCGCGTCCTGGCCCCGGGGTGCCACTCCACTGGTGCAGGTGGGAACGCGCTCAGCTCATCCTCTTTTCTCCATGAGGGGCCACCTCCAGCTTGTGTGCACTAGGCACAGCGCTGGGACCCAGGCCAGAGTCGTCTTAGATGCCAGGCGTCCCATCACACTGCTGACTGGCGATGTGATCAACAGCACACATGACACTGTGCAGCTCGGCGTTCTCATTTGTGGCTCTCCAGTGCTGCTCGTCTTCATGGGGCTGAGGTGTCCCCTCCTTCAGGAAGCTCCACGCTCCCCTGCCAGCCCGTCCATCCTGATGGCGAGCTTTGCAACAGGAACCTTGATGCCTGTGTGGCTGGGCCCGGGGCTCCCCACAAGCTGGGCATCCAGAGGCCAGCCCAGAGCCGCCTGCCAGCCAGACGGTGACCACACCCTTCCCCTGGGCACAGCCTGCTGGGGCATCCTGGGGCCCACAGCCTGAACAGAGGTCTGTTCACCGGGTTTCCAGACACAAGACAGGACCTCATTCAGTGTGAATTTCGGATACATGAGATCCCACAGAGGCTGGGGTTGGCGAAGCCCCCAAGCAGGGGTGGATCTTGCCTTCGGGGTGTGGGCCGTCCCACGACCGGCCTGGCTGCCACTAAAGGGACTCCATGGCTTCCCCGGGGCTAGGGTGTGGAGGTGCCAGGTGGGTCCCCTGAGCTTGGGTGCTGAAGGACCTGCCTGGGGCATCTCTGTCCACCATGTCCCTCCTGTGGCCCCTGCCTGGGAGCGCTTAACACATAGTGACCCTCCTGGAGTCAGGGGCTGCCCCTGCGGCCCTCCCTCCACAGTGACCTCCATCCTTCCTGGGATGCTGCTGGTCCCAGCCAGACCCTTGATGGACAGCGCTTAGTCTGCAATGCCTCAGCACCCTACGCCTTCCTGGCAAAGCCTGCTGGTCCCAGGGTCACCATCACCCACTTCATGGAGGGGAAAACTGAGCCCAGGGTGGATAGGTCTGCTCAGGTCCCCAGGAAATAAGCAGACCCAGGAGCCTCCAGCTCCCATTGCCCGTCTCTGAAGGAGAATGTGGGCTTCACCTCCCTGCTCCCGTCACGCTCCTGGAGGACCAAGGGTGGCCCCAGTGGCTTGGCTCAGATCTGGCACTGCAGGCCAACTCCCTCCAGGCACAACCGCCCAGGAGCAGGACCAGAGGAGAGTCTGCAGGAGCCCCAGGACCTGGTGGGTGCAGGGCTCACATGCTGAGGACATGCATCTGTGCCCGTTTCTGGCTGGATGAGGCCACCGCTGTCTCCCTGCAGCCCCAGCTGCAGGTGCTGGGGAGGAGCTGAGGGGCCCTGGGGGGAACTGGGTAGGTGAGGGCGCAGCTTCGGGAGTGGGAGAGCAGGCAGGGCCCCAGAGGCGCTCCTGGGGGCTGGCAGGGACTGAGCCACAGCAGCACCAGAGGGGTGGGGGTCCCACAGGGTCGGGTAGGGGGAGGCCTGGGTGTAGCTGGAGGCAGCTGCTGACCCTGTGGGGGTGGGGTGGGAGTCCTCAGGGCACCCCTAGAACAGTCTTAGCTGGGGGCTGAGAGGGGAGTGAGCGAGAGGACTCAGGGGCTGGGAGGGGAGTGGGTGGGAGGACTCGGGCTGGGAGGGGAGTGGTTGGGAGAACCTGGCAGCTGGGGGAACCCTTAGGGCCTGGACACCGCACACAGAACCTGGGCCTGCGGCCGCATGGTAAAAGCCCGGGCAGGCGTGGTGTCCAGGGAGGCTGGGTTGACTCCAGGCGGGGGCAGCAGGCGGTACCTCTGCAGGAGGCCAGCAAACAGCAGGAAGAGCTCAGTCCTGGCCAGGCGCTCTCCGACACAGACACGGCGGCCTGCAGAGGAAGTCAAGGTACAGAGTGGGCTAGCACCAGGCCTGCTCCTGGAGGGGAGGGGTGGGGACCTCCCCAGGGGAGTGGAGGAGCAGCCACAGCTGCCTTCAAAACCTGAAAGCAGGAGGTGGGTGCCAGAGTCAGCGGGCAGAGCTGAGGACGTCCCACCCCTGGAGCCAGGGAGGTCCCGCCCCACCCCGGCCGTGAGGGCTGCAGACCTGCAGAGAATGGCAAGAAGGCCTCCCGCTTCACAAAGTGCCCATCTGCATCCAGGAAGTGGCCCGGGTTAAACTGGCCCGGGGTCTGCCACTGTGTCTCATCCAGGAGCACCGAGGTCAGCAGGGGAATCACGGGTGTGCCCTGCGGGGGCAGCCGGGCAGAGAGGGAGAGAGGGGCCCCAGGGAAGATGGGATGGGACCGGGATTGGGAAGTTTCATTCCAGGCTGCCACACCCACCACACCTGGTGTTAGCCCACCTCGCAGGTAGGGTACCTGAACCCAGGGAAGCCAAGTGACCCCAGGGCACACAGCCAGGGGCTCTGAGGATAGAGAGGACCCCCCAGGACACACAGAGGGGACCCCCAAGACACACGGAGAGGGACCCTGCCAGGACACACACAGAGAGGAGCCCCCCCAGGGTACACGGAGGGGACCCCGCCCCAGGGCATGCAGGGAGGTGCCAAGTCTGCTTGTCAGAGCCCCAAATCCCAGGCTGTGGGGTGAGGGCTGCCTCCCTCCTGCTCCTGGCTGGACACTCTTTCCTGCCTCCGGTCAGGGAGCCCTGGGCCATCAGGCACCCACTGGAGGCTCAGCCATCCCAGTGCCCCTGAACCCCTGCCGAGGCCTACCCCAAATGAGGTGGAAGGGAGAGGGAGGCCTGGCCCCACCTTGGGAAGCAGGAAGCCGCCCAGCTTCGTGTCAGCAGTGGTGCAGCGGGGCACATGCGGCAGGAGCGTGATGAAGCGCTGGACCTCGTGGAGCACGGCGCTGGTGTAGGGCAGCTCCTGCTGGTCCTCCGGCCGGGGAGGCCGCCCAGGGCCCAGCACACGGTCCAGCTCCTCCTGCACCCGGCCTGGGGCAAGGGGTGGGCCGGGTCAGTGGGAGCGCCATCCCTCAGCCCTGGGGGGTCCCCGGGGGCAGAAGGAGCTGTCCTGCCAGGCACCAGGGTCTCACCCTGCACATCCAGGTGCTGGCCCATCAGAAGTGCAGCCCACTGCAGTGTGGCCGAGGTCGTCTCCGTCCCGGCCATGACCATGTCCAGGATGCAGGCCACTGCGTTGGGCTCAGCAAACAGGCTCTCAGGGTCATCCCCCTGCAGAGGCGTGGGGCAGGACTCGGGGGGAGGATCTGGGGTCTGTCCCCCACCCCACAGACCCAGCCCAGCCCTGGGCTCAAGAAAGGGGCAGAGGGCAGGCCTGGCTGGAAGGACCAGGAGCTGGTGCCTGCTATGATCTGGGCTCAACCTTCCCCAAGGCAGGCACCATGGCTATTTCACAGATGAGGAGACTGAGGCTCTGAGGGGCCCCCATCCAGTAGGTGGGGGAGCTTGGTGCAGGAGCAGGATGGACCCCTCCCTAGCCCTGCTCCCCTGGGTGGGCCCTCAGGACTTCCACAAGACTGGGAAGGAAATTGGCCCCCCGCGCACCTGTCCCTGCTGGATCAGGGCGTCCACATAGCTGCGCACAGGGTCCCCCCGGCGCACGTGGGGCCGCCGCGCCTCCAGGAGGGTCCTCAGAATGGCTTGGACCTCCTCTATCTTGCATAGGACGGGCCGGTGCAGCTGGAGCAGGGCCCCAAGCCAGGGGTAGATGTTGAAGAGCTGGGCAGGAGGCAGGGGGAATGGAGGTAAGGGTGCAGCCTCAGGGCAGGGGGTAATAGTCCTCAGCAGCTGTGTTCACACCCAGGGACTCTGGGCAGAGGTGCTGGAGGTGGAGACTCACAGAACAAGGACCCTTTGCCCTCGAGGGAAGACCAGGGACTCCCAGGAAATTCTCCATCCGTGCCCTGGAAAGGGACAGCCAGGTGGGTTTGCACAACAGGGTCTCCTTCCATCCTGGAAAGGGAGGGAGGCGACTGCTGCCGTGGAAATAACCTTGAACCTCCTGTGAGTCATGGAATGGGAGACAGTGCAGAGCCCAGCGCTCAGAGAGTCGGGGCTGCCCTGGAGTCGGCTGTGTCTGAGAGGTGAGCCTAGCACCAGCCGGTGCTTCGTGACTGCCTGTGGCCGCCCCACCATGCCTCGTGCTGCTTGCCTTCCTGGGGCATCCATGATCACCAGTAGTGAGTTGCATGTGGCGCCTCTTGGTAATGAGCTGGCGCAGGCAGGGAAGGCCAGGGAACGCTCTGCTGCTGGGGGCTGCCCCCCGGACCGCACCGTGCCATGCAGCCTCCATCGTCCAGGTGGGCTCTGGGCCCGCCTGGCTCCACCAGCAGGCACGGTGGTCTCACCCTGGCAAGGATGGGTGGAAGCTGCGCTCCCTGATCTCTGCCTTGTGAACCCACTGCTGCCCTCACTCCCATCACGGCCCTGCCACCAGGAAGCCAGGAGGACCATGATCCATGGCCTCTTGGGTCCAGCCTTGATGTGCATATCGCACCTGAGATGCAGGCTTCGGTAAATGCACACCAAGTATGGTGAGGACCAAAAAGAGGGAAACTTTGCATTTTGAAGAAAGTGAGACACATGTGAGTTCTGAACATCGGAAGGATCAACTTTCATGGTTCTGGGGCACTGGAAAGGACGTCGGCTGGAAGGTGCCTGGACCATCAGAGCCAGGGGGACATGGACCCCAGCAATCCTGAGTAAGCCATGCCTGCCTCCACCCCCACCCTTCAGCAGCTGCATCTATTACTGATGAGGGCATGTGGGGAGATCGGGATCCCCCATTTCCTGGAGAGCACAAGGGCTGGTCTGAGGCCACACGACCAGCTAATGTCAGATGGGTCCTGATTCAGGCCCTTGAGTCTGATTCCTTGAGAGGGACAGTGCTGGGACCCCTGTCCTGCCCCTGCACGCCCAGCACCCCGGGTTCAACCCCACCCTAAGAACAGGAGGCAGCCCCTCACCTGCAGGCCGGGGGACCCCAAGAGGACCATGACCTCATCGATGAGACCCAGGAGGGACACGAACACAGGGTCCCGGTAGTCGAACCGGCGGCCAAAGAGGAGCGTGAAGATGATGTTGGAGGGAGCCCAGCCTAGCAGGGCCAGCGGGAAGGGCCGGCCTTCGAGAGGAGACAAGCCTCAGGTGCGTTGAGGCCCTGGGCAAGGGCATCCCCGGCCCCCCAACTCACCTTCGTAGCCATCCAGCTGCTCTGAGAGGCATTTCAGCTCCTGCAGAATCTTGTCAGCCATCAGCTCCCGGCCCACGCCCAGGCTGTGCAGAGCACGCACAGTGAAGTGGCGGGCAGCCCTCCAGTGTGCCCCGGATGAGAAGAAGATGCCTGTGGGCAGGCGTGGCGCCCATGTCTTCACCCCAGCCAGCCCCGCCACGTGACTGGGCAGGAAGTGAGCAGGCCAACCCGGAGGCAGTGGGACTGGCTGGGACCTCACCCCCATCCCCACTCCTGTCCCCCTGGGTTGGCCCCTGGCCCCTCCTGACTTGGGATGAAAAAAAAGATCCACGCTTGCTGGTCCTGAGCACCTGACCTGCCATGTGGACACCTGGCCCTCCCCAGCACCAGCTCGGAGACCTGGCTCCTGCCTGCTCTTCCCCAGCCCCTCTGGGGAGCCTCTCCCCCTGCTGGAGCCCCCACCCCTCCTCGGATCCAGTGTCCCCACACCCAGCAGGTCCCTGCAGCGCCAGCTGGCCGCACACCTACCTCCACCTCGCTGGATGAGCTGGAAGATGGCGATGGGAGGCCGGTCAGCCAGCTCCTGCCCTGGGCCCGCCAGCGCCTCCTTGACTGCCTCAAACCCCGTCAGTACCACCGTCTTCTGGCGCCCCAGGTGCACGGTGAACACCGGCCCGTAGCGTTCTGAGAGCTGGCAGGGATGGCAGGGGTCACCTAGGCAGCCCTCACGCACAAGGTCCCCCTTGGGGCCCCTTGGGCTGGGCCTGTACTGGGTAGGGGTGGGGACAGAGGGGGAAATGGGGGCAGGTGGAGGGGGCGCTTAGATGCCATAAAGTGGGCTGTGCAGGGGGCAGGGCAGCATCCAGAACCCCCTCGCCATCCGGTGCGTGGCATGGCTGTTGTGGTCTTCTCTTTTTAGCCAAAATTCCTTTGAGCCCCGAGTCCAGGCAGCAGGGTGGGGAGCTGTCTGCTGGAGTGATGCGTTCTGAAAGGCCAGAGTCTGCACGGAGTGAGGGCCTGACAACGCGGCTCCCAGCGACCCTGACCCCTCCTTGGCTGCAGCCCGGCCAGGAGCATCCAGTTTGCAGTCGGGGGCAGCCAGAGACAGGGCCCAGGTGTGATTGTGAGTCCTGTCCCATTGACCCTGCCCGCCTGAGTGAGGACAGGATGACAGTGCCGGTCAGAGTGCCCCGTGCCAGGCCCAGAAGGTCATGCAGGAGGCCAGAGTGCCCACCCGTGCCCTCTGTCCTAAGCATCCCTGCCCCAGGAGGCACCAGCCATCCTCTTCCCATTTCACAGATGAGGAAATGGAGGCTGGGAAGTGGGAGGTGTTTGCTGTTGAACACCTGAGGGTAGAGGGGGCTCCACCCTGGGCCTGTGGCTGCCTGCTCAGCCCCCAGCACAGCCAGATGGGTGGTAGCCTCTGGGGCCCCAGTACTGGGTGAGGCCCAGGCCACCTTGTGGATCATGGGCAGCTCCAGTGAGGGTCCACCTCCACCCACCAGGTCCCCTGGGTCCCCTGAAGGCCTGGCCTGTGCTGGGCAGGAGTAGGGTAAGGCAGGGAGGGTCTGGGGGAGGTCACCTGGCAGGAGCCCCTGGGGGGGCAGGGCTAGGGAGGGATGGCCAGTCCCTGTTGAGGGCCTCAGAGGCTGAGCACAAAGGACTGCTTTGAGGGGTGGTGGCAGGGTGCCTGTCGGTCAGGCAGCAGGGCTGGCCACCTCTATGGGGCAGGGCAGGACAGAGGCAGCCAGCTCCTGGCTGTGGGGAAGGGTAGCCTGCCCTCAATGTGGGGGCCAAGGCCGGTCCCACCTCCAGCCCAGGAAGGAAGGGGCCACACTTGAGAGGCTCCCACCTGCCCGAGCCATCTCTGTGTGCAGTCCAGGTCCTGGTCTCAGACCATTTCCAGAGCCCCTGCCCTCCTTCCCTCTGCTGTCCCTCAGCCTGGCCTCCTGCAGGTTCTCAGCAGTCACCACCTCCTCCAGGGAGCCCTCCAGACTCCTGCTTCTAATCCCAGACCCTGGGCAGCACCTCCAGGGCTGCTTCCTAGGGTGTCTGCTTCCCTGTGGGATAGGGCGGCTTTCCCTTCCCAAAGGCAGGGTGGGCACTCAGGCCTCCTGCATCCCCTACTGGGCCTGGCACCATGTGGGCGTGGACAGCGGAAATGGGGCTTTGCTGCCCCAGAGGTGGGGTGAAGACACAGGTCCGCCCAGGTGGTGAGAGCTGCCAGGTTCTCTGACCTACCTCCATCAGGGACTGGTCCTGTTGCGACAGACGCAGCAAGTGTAGGTTCCCGATGAGTGGCAGTGGGCGAGGCCCCGGGGGCCACCGTGGGGCTGGGGAGGGGTCTTGGGCCCAGGCTTGGAGCAGCCCCCAGAGCCCCAGGAGGCCCAGAAGCAGCAGGATCAGCAGAGCCATGAGGACGTGGCTGGTGAGGCCCTGCTCCCCTCCAGGGCCTCATCCCCCCCGCGCCCTTATAGGCCTCCCTGGGAAGGCGTGCTGCACCCCACCCTCCCCACCACCCCTCATAGGCCTCCCCTGGAAGGCGTGCCCACACCTCACCCACCCTCCCTATCACCTCGAGAATGTGGAGCGAGCAGTTCGCAGGGCAGCCCCAGCAGACGGCTTGAAGCTGCAGGCCTTCATGGAATGTGGGGCTGAGGCCCTGCTGGGGCCAGGAAGGGGAGGGCAGGACTGGGGGCTCTCTGGGGTCTGGCATCCATGTCCTCTGTCCAGGGAGAAGGACACAGCATGTTGACTGTTCTGTCCCTGGTTCTGGGGGACCCATCAGTCCAGGCCCCTCAGCCCAAGCCACCCCTCAGAACTGGGATTCACAGGGCATTGGGGCCCAGGCCCCAGCTTGAAGGGGAGCGCCATGCTTTCTCAGGCTCTGAGCAGGGCCCCTGTGGAGCTCGGGGTGTGCAGGCCTCTCCCAAAGCCTATCCATGTGCACCCAGCTCCTCCCTGATCAGCTCCCCACGGAGCAAGGGACAGGAGTGAGACCTCGGGGCAGTCCATGCGGGGCCTCAAATCCCACAGCCCTCACAGGCTGTCAGCTGCATTCCCTGAGGGTGCTCTCACCCCAGCGGCAGCTGCTCCCGGTGGCTGTTTGAGGGCTGCTGCCAGGCAGGGGATGCAGCAGTCTGAGCTGGGACAGGAAAGTGGAAGGGCTGCCACGTGGCAGGTGGTGCGGTTGTCGATCCCCGTCCACCTGTCCTAAACCTTTGCGAGGGGCCGGAAGTCCGCTGGCTGGCAACTAGCAAAGCTTACTTAATTAATTCGGGGAATGCAGTGCTGTGATCACGGCTCACTGCAGCCTCTACCTTGTGGGCTCAAGCCGTCCTCCCACCTCAGCCTCCCAAATAGCTGGGACTACAGGCACACACCACCAAACCCAGCTAACTTTATTATTTATTTACTGTATTTATTTTTGTAGAGATGAGGTCTCACTATGTTGCTCAGGTTGGTCTCAAACTCCTGGGTTCAAGCAATCCTCCTGCCTTGACCTCCTAAAGTGTTGGGATTATAGGTGTGAGCCACTGCACCTGGCCTAATTTTTCAAGTTTCTTGTAGAGACAGAGTCTAGAGGCTGGCCTTGAACTCCTCCTGGGCTCAAGTGATCCTCCTGTTGCAGCCTCCCAAAGCACTGGGGTTACTGGCGTGAGCCACCACCGGGCCAGCCTCTTTTTTTCTTTTTCTTTTTTCTTTTTTTTGAGACAGAGTCTCGCTTTTGTCGTCCAGGCTGGAGTACAGTGGTGTGATCTTGGCTCACTGCAACCTCTATCTCCTGGGTTCAAGTGATTCTCCTGCCTCATCCTCCCAAGTAGCTGGGATTACAGGTGCCTGCCACCACGCCTGGCTAAGTTTTGTATTTTTAATAGAAACGGGGTTTCACCATGTTGGCCAGGCTGGTCTTGAACTCCTGACCTCAAGTGATCCACCCGCCTTGGCCTTTCAAAGTGCTGGGATTACAGGCATGAGCCACCGTGCCCGGCCATGTAATTTTTCTTGCGTGGACTCCTTGAATCTGAGTGGGCACTTGTGACCATGGTGGAGGCTGGATCACACCCAGTGATGCAGCTTCCTCCGGTTTCCCGGGGCACCTGTGCTAGGGACCCAGCCACCATGCTGTGGGGAAGCCCGTTAGATTGTAGAGGGGCCTATGTGGAGGGGAACCCAAACCCACGGAACAATGGCCAGGCTCCCACCTGACCCTGAGCCCACCTGCCAGCCACATGCACCACCATGAGTAGATCCTCCAGTCCGAAGTGGAGCAAACCCAGTCGAGGCCTCATGGAGCGTCTCCACCAAGGCCTGCCCAAGTGCGAGTTCATGGGTAATGACTGCTGCTCAGTATGGGGTGCTTTGTTACGCAGTGGCAGAAAATGCAAACACAGCCACATACGCCTCAGCGATGGATGGGACCCCTGTGAGTCAGATGAGGCAAATAATACCTGCTTAACTGTGCTCATTCATTCACAAACCATAACAGAGCACTCCCAGCATCCCAGGCACTGTTCGAGGCTCTAGGGATCCCGGGTGGAAAATGTTGAGCAATACCTTGATGACTGGGTCTCAAGCAAGCTCTGTTCCTTCCTCTGAGCTTTTCCTTTTCCTTTTTCTTTCTTTCTTTTTTTTTTTTTTTTGTAGACGGGGTCTCACTTTTTTGCCCAGGCTTCAGTGCAGTGGCACAATCTCGGCTCACTGTGTCCTCAACCACCAGGGCTTAGATGATCCTCCCACCTCAGTCTCCCAGGTAGCTGAGACTACAGGTGTGTGCCACTACACCCGGCTAATTTTTGTGTTTTTTTATAGAGACAGGGTTTTGTTGAAACACGGGAGCTTTGAATGAAGAGACCTTCCAAATAGGCTTTGTGTGAGCAACATGGCTGTTTATTCACCGGGGTGCAGGTGGGCTAAGGGCGTTAGCAAAGGGCAATGAGATAGGAGTTGGTTTTATAGGTTTGGGTAGTTTTTTGGGGGGCAGGGGTGTTGCAGAGTAAGTTCAGTTACAGTGATGAGGTTGGGTGAGAGGTATTTACATTATCATAAGAACAGTTAAGATGGCAGTTTGGGTTGAGGGGCTTGTCAGGGGAAGCTCCGCCAGGGACAATGACGAATGCAGGCAGAGGGTGGGAGACTTTAGCAGAGGCAAGCGGGACTTCAGACTTTCAGGATCCAGGCTTTCTTATAGAGAACTGACAGGTTTCAGCATGTTGCCAAGGCTGATCTCAAACTCCTGTGCTCAAGTGATCCACCCACCTCGGCTTCCCAGAGTGCTGGGATTACAGGCATGAGCCACCGCCCTGGCCCCTTCCCCACTTTTTTACCCAGGAACTGCCCATAAAAATTCCTTCTTCTCTCCCAGCTAAAGATCTCATATAAAGCAATAATCATTTGCCAGGTGACAATCAATTAAAAGCTGGCTGTCACCTCCAGAGGCCACAGGTCTCTTGGGGCTCCCAGACAGAGAGGCTTAGGGCAGCCCCAAGGGAGGGGCTGTCCTTCCACTGCTAAGCGGCTGCTCCAGTCCAGTGAGTGAGCGCCCTTTGCTGGGTAATAAAAGCTCCCATTGTTTACATCCCTGGAAGCATATTAATGAGTAACCCTGTAGTAGGTGGGCCCCTGGTTCTAGCCCTGTAAAATAGTTGTTTATATGACAGGAACAAGGTGTAATTTTCCTTCTGTAGTTTTAAGTGGGCCCAGAGCCCCAGGCCGGTCAAGGCCCTGATATTGGGTTCCTGCAGCCCCAGGCCCTCTCTTTTGTTTTTTGTTTTTGTTTTTTTTTTGTTTGTTTGTTTTAAAGATGGGGTTTCACCGTGTTGGTCAGGCTGGTCTTGAACTCCCGACCTCAGGTGATCCGCCCGCCCTGGCCTCCAAAGTGCTTGGATTACAGGTGTGAGCCACCATGCCCGGCACTCAGGCCCTCTCTTGGGGCCTCCGAAGTGAGGTTCCCACTGCCCTGTGGTCCAGAAACATTGAGGGTCACACAGAGCACAGTCCAACCTCCGAGAAGAATCTAACAGAGGTCTTGCAGAGGGGCAGGCTCATCAGGGCCCAGCGAGGGAGGGGGAGAGCTGGAAGCCTCAGTGGGAGGGGGCGCCTGGGCCAGGCTTGAAGAAGGGCAGGCCCTGCAGTGGGGGCTGTTTGGCCGCCTTGACCAAGCCCTTGTCTGCAAGCAACCCCTGGGAAGTGGCAGGAATTGGCTCCTAAGCAACAGTGGTTTCGGGCCATACCAGGGTCCAGAGAGAGCCAGGCTGCGAACTCAGCATTGCTGGGGACCCGCTGTGCTTAATCTCAGGGCCTGGCATGTGGCAGCCATTGTGAAATGGGTAGGATGAATGAGTGGGTAGAGGGTGGAGGCTGAAGCTTCGGCAGCCTATGGTGCTCTGGAAGGGCCAGTGATTCACTTCCTCCAGGGCCAGGTCAGGTGGGTACAGGTTCAGGGCTGCGGGAGACTCTGCGGGCAGGAACTGGGGTCTCCACTGAGCCCTTTCCCTCCACTGCTGTTGCCAGGACAACATCGACAGGCAAATGCTGGGCTCTGCCACTTACAATACACTTTCATTCTGTAGTCTTAGCCCCTAGGACCTTAGAATGCTTTGGAAATTGGTGCGGGATACCGTGGCTCACGCCTATAATCCCAGCCTTTTGGGAGGCTGAGGCGGACAGATCACTTAAGGTTGGGAGTTGGAGACCAGCCTGGGCAACATGGTAAAACCCTGTTTCTACTAAAAATACAAAAATTAGCCAGGTGTGGTGGTGCACACATGTAATCCCAGCTACTTGGGAGGTTGACGCAGGAGAATCGCTTGAATCTGGGAGGTGGAGTTTGCAGTGAGCAGAGATTGAGCCACTGCACTCCAGCCTGGGCAACAAGAGAGAGACTCTGTCTTTAAAAATAAACCAAAACAAAGAAATAGGGTTGCTGCTGATGTAATTAGTTAAGATGAAGTTATTGGGATGGGCCTTAACCCAACATGACTGCTATCCTTATAAAAAGAGAAAATTTGGGTTAGGCATGGTGGCTCACACCTGTAATCCAGGCACTTTGGGAGGCTGAAGCGGGAGGACTGCCTGAGCTCAGGAGTTAAGGACCAGCCTGGGCAACATAGAGAGGCTCCATCTATACAAAAAATACAAAAATTAGCCTGGTGTGGTGATGCATGCCTATAGTCCCAGCTACTCAGGAGGCTGGGGCAGGAGGACCGCTGAGCCAAGGAGGTTGAGGCTGCAGCGAGTCACGATCATGCCACTGCACTCCAGCCTGGGCAACAGAGCAAGATCCTGTCTCGAACAAATTTTTAAAAAATAGGAAATTTGGACACGTGGAGGACACCATGAGAACGCAGGGGCTGAGACCAGGTGGTGCTTCTGCAAGCCAAAGAACATCAGTGGCCAGTGGCCCCCAGAAGCTAGGAGGCAGGCCTGGGACCATCCCCAGGGCCCCTACTCTGCCCACCGCTTGGACTCTGGCCCCGGGACTGAGCACAGTCCTTTTGTTGAAGCTGCTCGCTGGTGGTGTTTGGCTCCAGCAGCCGCAAGCAGCGCGTCCACACGGTCTCCTGGCCCTCCCGTGCTGCCTTCCTCCTTGGTTGGTCCCTGTGATGAGGCCTCTGTGCGATGGGGAAACCGAGGCCCTGGCAGACACCTGGGATGCAGAGACTCCCGGTCTCTGTGTGTCCTCGGGCAATTTGCTGAACCTTTCTGGGCTTCATTTTCTCACCCATTCCAAGAGCTGATGGCTGGGCTTCGGCCACCGACTGCTGGACGGCAGAGCCCACAGGAGCTCAGGAGCTGAGTCCAAGGGGGCGGGGTCGGGCCTGGGAAGCGGGGCGGGATGGGGGCGGGGCCTGCTCGACACGCTCGGTGCTCCGCCGCCCGCTCTGCGTAAGCTCGCCAGGCGCTCGCAGGCGCCGGCGTCGCCAGCATGTCGACCGCCATGAACTTCGGGACCAAGAGCTTCCAGCCGCGGCCCCCGGAGAAGGGCAGCTTCCCGCTTGATCACTTCGGTGAGCGGCGGAAAGTCAGCGGGCAGGGTTCTGGGATGGGTGTCTGGGGCGCGGCCCAGCACAGAGCCCTATGGGGTGCCGGCATCTAGCACGGTACAGGCGGGGAAACTGAGGCACGGCGGGTTTCCCCACCCCCCAAGTCCTGGGTCACTGCTGCGGCCGTGGACCCTGCAGGTGGGAGCTGGCAAGGCCGTGGCCTCCGTGACGAGGGCAGCAACACCGACTTTTTGCGTCGGGCTTCCGGGTCCCCGGCTACGCTTTGACTCACCCGGGCGGGCTGTTGGTGCCCTGGGTTTGCAAAGCGGGGTATTTGGCGGCTGCGAAGCCCGCAGCTGCAACCGCGGCTTAAACGGTGCCTGGCGGTGTCTGCTGCAAAACTCAAAAGTGCTGCTCATTTCTTAGTGCTTCTGGCTTGATTCCGGTTTGGGGTTAGCCATTAAGTGAGCCTCGGTGGACATGAAGGTTTCGAAAAAGGATCTGTGGGCCGGGCGCGGTGGCTCTCGCTTGTAATCCCAGCACTTTGGGAGGTCGAGGTGGGCGGATCACTTGAGGTCAGGAGTTCGAGACCAGCCTGCCCCTACATGGTGAAACCCCGTATCTACTAAAAATACAGAAATTAGGGAGCCGCGGTGGCTCAGGCCAGTTGTCCTGGTGCTTGGGGAGGCGAGGCTACGCGTTCGAGGCCAGCCTGGGCAACATAAGAACCTCTCATTCATTTAAAAAAAAAGTACAAAAATTAGTCGGAAAACATAAGAATCTCTCATTCATTAAAAACAAAAACAAAAATTAGTCAGGCATGGTGTGGTTTGCCTGTCCCAGTTTCTCCAGAGGCTGAGGCAGGAGAATTGCTTGAACCGGGAGGCTAGGTTGCAGTGAGCGGAAATCGTGCCACTGTACCCCAGCCTGGGCGACAGAGTCAGAAAACGTCTCAGAAAAAGGATCTCTGGATTACCATTTCTTTCCCAACATTTTGTTATGACATTTTCAAACACACAGCAAAAATGAAAGAATTTTTACCCTGAACTCTTCTATCACCTAGATTGCACCTTAACCTTTTAGTGGGCTGATTTTACCACGTTGTAGATTTGTTTTTTTCCAGTATTGTTTTCAGCGTGTTTCTGAAGGAAACAGGTTTGGTTTTTGTTGTTGTTGTTTTTGAAACGGAGTCTCGCTCTGTTGCTAGGCTGAAGTGCATGCAGTGGCGTGATCTTGGCTCACTGCAACCTCCCCCTCTCAGATTCAAGCGATTCTCTTGCTTCAGCCTCCTGAGTAGCTGGGACTACAGGCCCCCAGCACCACACCCAGCTAATTTTTTGTATTTTAGTAGAGATAAGGTTTCACCATGTTGGCCAGGATGGTCTCGATCTCTTGACCTCATGATCTGCCTGCCTTGGCCTCCCAAAGTGCCAGGATTACAGGCATGAGCCATCCTGCCGAACGTTGTTTTTTGGGGGGGAGGGGGGTGGGGACAGGGTCTCACTCTGTTGCTCAGGCTGGAGTGCAGTGATGCAATCATAGCTCAATACAACCTCGACCTCCTTCCTTTCTGGACTCAGGGGAGTCTCCCGCCTCAGCCTCTGGAGTAGCTGGGACTATAGGTGTAGAGCATCACACCTGGCTAATTTTTTTTTTTAAGAGATGAGGTTTTCCCACATTGCCCAGGCTGGATTGATTATTTATTTTTGAGTTGGATTCTTACTCTGTTGCCCAGGCTGGAGTGCAGTGGCATTATCTCAGCTCACTGCAACCTTCACCTCCTGGGTTCAAGTGATTCTCCTGACTCAGCCTCTCGAGTAGCTGAGCTTACAGGCACCCGCCACCACACCTGGCTAATTTTTGTACTTTTAGTAGAAATGGGGTTTCTCCAAATTGGTGAGGTTGGTCTTGAACTCTTGACCTCAGGTGATCCGCCCACCTCAGCTTCCCAGAGTGCTAGGATTACAGGTGTGAGGCACCGTGCCTGGCCTGGATTATTTTTTTAAGAGTCAGGGTCTTGATCTCTTGCCCAGGCTGAAGTGCAGTTGTGTGACTATAGCTCACTGCATCCTTGAACTCGTTTGATCAAGCGATCCTCCTGCCTCAGCCTCCTGAGTAGGTAGAACCACAGGTGTGTGCCACATCTGGCTAACTTTTAATTTTATTTATTTATTTATTTATTTATTTATTTGGAGAGATAGGGTTCTCACTATGTTGCCCAGGCTGGTCTCAAAAACTCCTGGGGTCAAGCAATCCTCCCAGAGTACTGGGATTACAGGCGTGAGCCACCGAGGCCAGCCTGAGAAAAGTTTTGAAAAGAAAAGCAGCACAGCTCTCAAGGCTGTTGTGTGGTTGCATCATGTTTCACTTTGAAAAGAACATGCTGCCGGCCGGGTGTGGTGGCTCACACCTGTAATCCCAGCACTTTGGGAGGTCAAGGTGGGCGGATCACCTGAGGTCAGGAGATCAGCCTGGACAACATGGTGAAACCCCATCTCTACTAAAAATACAAAAATTAGCCAGGCGTGGTGTTGGGCACCTGTAATCCCAGCTACTTGGGAGGCTGAGGCAGGAGAATCACTTGACCCCAGGAGGTGGAGGTTGCAGTGAGCCGAGATCGTGCCATTGCACTACATGCAGCCTGGTGGATAAGAGCGAGACTTAGTCTTTAAAAAAAAAAAAAAATGAACATGCTGTTTTCTTTCTCATTTTAGGTGAATGTAAAAGCTTTAAAGAGAAATTCATGAAGTGTCTTCATGACAATTATTTTGAAAATGCTTTGTGCAGAAATGAATCAAAAGAATATTTAGAATGCAGAATGGAGAGGTAGGTATGGCTAAGAGTTCTGACTTCCACCTCCCACTACTCCAACTAAAACATTTTTTTTTTCCTGCAAGGCCATGACGGCGTGTCTTTTTCAGGCCTGGGATTCAGCTTACGTGTTTCAGGACTGTAGAATTGTTTGCCTTTGAAATAGAGGCTTATCAGATGAAATTGTACCACAAGCTGTTTCACAATCTTGGGAACCTCTTCTTGAGCAATAGCATTACAGAGGATTGCATTCTAGAGAGCATTTGCTTTCCAAATTTGGTTGCTACCGACCCATCATTAAGGTTTCAAAGTCGTGCATCATAAAAATGCTGACTGAGTCAAAAGACTGAAGTTCACACAGTTTATATCTTTCGCATTCTCAGACCTTAAAAATATGCACTGGGCTGTTTTGCTCCACTTAGAGTTGATTGGAATGTGACAGGGAGGACAATAGACTATTTAAGAAATGATGAAAGATGAATGATTCTTCCTGTCCTAACCAGAACTCACCAAGCTCACTTTTAAACAAAACAAATGCGTTTGTAGCTATGATCCCCACAGCTTTTACTTAAAATAAGAGCTATTCTCATCCCTTATGCAAAAAAGCATGTAGCGTATAATTATATGATGGTGGTGGGAGCTTTTATTTTTGCATTTTGAGGCCGTGATTAGCTCACTAGGCATTTCAGTCCAGTCCTCACACAGCTGTGTTTCTGCTGAAGACAGTTTGACGATTAACCCATCCACTTTGAACTCTCTTTTCATTTTCCCATGACACATTCAGACATTTCCCTCAAGGCAAAAATCAGTTGTGCCATCCCGGCCACACAGGTGTGTTCAGGGTTATCTGTGTGGACATTTGGGGCCGGGAGGAAGGATGACGTGCCTTCTCAACAGTGTGGATGTCCTGTGAGGCCACGTTCTGCCTTCAGGGCTATTGGCTAGGCTCTTCCAGGGCTTCCATTTGTCCAGGGGCCACACTGAATCTGGCTCTCACCATCTCTAATTGTTTAAGTAGCACACTGGCTGGAGCCACATGTTTAAATTAGCCTTAAATTAATGCATCTTTAGAAAACTAGAACTGAGAATTTCCTCATGGCATTAGAGATGGTGCAAATTGGGCTCTGTTGATGTGAGGGTATGAGCAAGCCTTCTGCCTCGTGCTCAGCTTCGCCAGGAGACCTGCTGAAGATAGCGGGGAGAAGGGGGCCCGGCCACGGCCTCTGGTAGGTTCGCAGCTGGACAGGTGATGTCTAGGCAGACGAGCAGGGTGTGTGTTTCTCATTTCGTTGATATTTTATTTTCCTTTTTAAAAATCCTTCTTCTATAAGTCAGTTATTTTGACTGTGGAATTTTGATTGGTTGTTTGTTCACAAAAATCATCAAACGTGCAGAGGTTGAGGATAGCCTGTGTCTGGTAACCGGCACCCACCCGGTCTTTAGCCATTTCTTTTCTTCCTTTTTCTGTGCTGAAATCCCAGACATTACTCTCACCTCCACATGCATCTGTTTTACAAAATGGACCACAGTAGAATTTTTTTAAGTTGTCTCTTGAGGACTTGGCCCTTGTGAGCCTGATATGAAAATGTAGGTGTGTGGCGATCTCAAGCCTCTGCAGTGATTGAGAAGTTCGCGTCCCGTCCTGGGGATTGGGCACCGGAGGTCACAAAGATGCCCTGGTGGAGCAGCCTCAGTCCCTGTCAGCAGCACAGAGTGTGTGGGGGCCTTGTGGGATGGTGGTGGGGTCTCCTGGCTGGGTTGTGGAGAGGATAGAGGAGGCCACCCCTGTAAAGCAGGCAGCAGGATCCGGGGCACATCACCATGTGTGAATTCACATCATCGTTACTATTGTCCTGAAGAGTGTGGGGCACATAGAAAGTCATGCTGAGTTCTGACTTTCACGCCTCTAAGATGGCTGCACTCTGATAAACAGCTGGGAATTATTTGGGTGGATGTGGTGGCTCACGTCTGTAGTCCCAGCACTCTGGGAGGCCAAGCAGGAGAATCAGTTGAGCTCAGGACTTCAAGACTAGCCTGGGCAACATGGCAAGACCCTGTTTCTACAAAAAGTTTCTTAAAAAATTAGCTGGCCAGGCACAGTGGCTCACGCCTATAATCCCAAAACTTTGGGATTTTGGAGTTCAAGACCAGCCTAACCAACATGGTGAGACCCTGTCTGTACTAAAAATACAAAAATTAGCCAGGTGTGGTGGCAAGTGCCCGTAATCCCAGCTACTCAGGAGGCTGAGGCAGGAGAATCACTTGAACCCAGGAGGCGGAGGTTGCAGTGAGCCGAGATCATGCCACTGCACTCCAGCCTAGGCAACAGATCAAGACTCCGTCTCAATTTAAAAAAAAAAAAAAAAAAAAAAAAAAGCTGACCAGGCATAGTGGCTCATGCCTGTAATCCTAGCTCTTTGGGAGGCCGAGGCAGGCAAATCAAATGAAGTCAGGAGTTTGAGACTCCTGACTTCAGGCTGGTTTGAGACCAGCCTGACCAGTATGGTGAGACCCCATCTCTACTAAAAATATAAGAATTAGCCAGGTATGGTGGTGTGTCCATGTAGTCCCAGCTACTCAGGAGGCTGAGGCACAAGAATCGCTTGGACCTGGGAGGTGGAGGCTGCAGTGAGCCAAGATTGCATCACTGCACTCCAGCCTGGGCAATAGAGTGAGATTGTCTCGGGGAAAAAAAAGTTAGCTGGGCATGGTGGGATACACCTGCAGTGTCGGATACTCAGCAGGTTGAGGCAGGAGGATCACTTGAGCCCAGGAGTTCAAGGCTGCAGTGAACTTGAACTGTGCATTGCACCCCTGTGTCCCACCCTCGGAGACAAAGTGAGACCCTGTCTCGAAAAGAAAATTAGCTAATTGTTGACCTCAGTCTTAGTTCCGTCTGGGCAAGTGGCACCCTGAGGTCTTCTCTGCCAGGGTGCCGTGGAAGGTGACAGGCACAGGTTCCAGGGATTAGGGTGTGACCATCTTTAGAGTCATTATTCTCCCAACAAACGCAAATCTATGAGGTCAGCATGAAGCTGTTGTCCAGATACATCTTTTACCAGGACATGGGGAAGGGTTCTGGAGCCATGGGCGCAGTGGCCCCCTTGGGCATCCCTGGAGGCCACAGGCCTTCGGCCCTGGGATGGCCTTGCTGGTCATGTCCTCATGGCCCTGTTGACTCTGCCCAGTGCAGAGGGTGGCAGCCACTGGGGGCAAGGCTGAGGGGCTGCTCTCTGGGTTTCATTTTCCCAGGATGTAGATAGGGGTAGCAGGAACCCTGGTGTGCATTGAGAAGCAGGACCTGCGAGAGCGCCTTTCCTCCTCCCTGCACCTCCCGTCCTGACGGCATTCTCTTTTTCTTTTAGAAAATTGATGCTACAAGAACCATTGGAGAAACTGGGATTTGGAGACTTGATTGGTGGAAAATCAGAAGCAAAAAAATGAATTTTGATGAGAAGACTCCTGGGCCGTGTTCAGTGGTCTCTTGGGACAGAGGGTACCATCCTGCGTCTTAGGTTGGCGAAGGCCTGCATGTAGTGTCCTTAACTGTGTGTGGTGTCCTTGTGAAGCCCAAATAGAGGCTTCTGCCCTGTGGTGGCATCTCCTGGGTAGGGAAGTAGTGTCCTGTTTTCCCTGAGGAAGGTATTTCTGCGTTGAACCCCTGAGTGGGATGGAGTTTCCCAGCAAGCCTGGAAGGGAGGGGAGCGTGGGGCAAGATCTCTAGTCTTCGAGGACCGGGGCGCTCTTGTGTGGAGTGGTTTTATGTTGCAGTCCTCTGATGCTTTCTGACTTCAAACAGGTAAATGGACATCAATTTCAGTCCCTTCTAAACACAGGTATCATCAGAAAATTACCATTCCCTAGCAGAATGTTTTCCTGTGTGTATTTGTTAGGCTAGTTCATTTCCTTTTTTTTTTCTTTTTTTTTTATAAAAACAGTAGAACACAAAATAGGAAGTGAGAAACTTCTAGCTTTGGATGGATTTGACTTCTTGATTTTTTCTGGTTTTGCCTGAACACCAAGTAGCTTCATGATCAAAAGGTCATTTTCTGATTTGTATGAGACCATATTTATAAAGCTAGGTAATTAACTTTAATAACTGCCATATTTTAACAGAAAAAGAGAATGTGAGTCCATTTGCGGTCAGGCTCACACCGGCTGTCTTCTTTGCCAGCCAGCACCGCCCAAGACCCCTGGCACATGTTCCCAGCATGGCTGCACCAAAGTTGCCTGGGAGTCAGGGAAACACGGCCTGAGTCCACCCAGTGCGTCAGGGCAGCCGGGGCCCACACCTGCTGCAGGTGCCTCTGTGTCTGGGGCCTCGGCCAGACCCGTCCTCTTCACAGGTGCTGTCAGAAAGGGGCTGGCTCCTGTTTGGTTAGTGGAGGATGGCGGCAGGAGATGGGGTGGGGGATCCAGGCCACATCCTCTCTGACGACCCTTGCAAAAGGTGTCTCCAGGCTCTGGCAGTTTGGGGCCACCAACCTGGCCGACCTCAGGCTCCGGGAAACGGGCTGCCCTCGCCCCTCCTGCCTGTGGGTGACTGAGGCTTCTCAGCTCATCTCCAGCTCTCTGTAGCAAAGGCCCTCTGTTTCTGTCCCACAGTGGTGGCCCTTTCTTGGTTAAACATGTCCCCCTCAACCCCCGCCACAACTGAATACTACTGCAGCTGGCCCACCTCCACCCGCCTGCCCAGCGCTGTGACCCTGCACCTGTGGGTTCCACCACCTGCTCCCGGCTGCAGCTGCCACTTGTCTCGTGTCTGCTCTGTTAGGTCTCTCGGTGCTGCAGACTTTTTAATGTACCACTGCTAGTTTATGAAAAGTCTTGGGTTTTTTTTTTTTTTTTTTTTTTAAGACTGAGTCTTGCTCTGTCACCCAGGCTAGAGTACAGTGGCACAATCTCAGCTCACTTCAGCCTCCACTTCCCGGGTTCAAGCAATTCTCTGCCTCAGCCTGCTGAGTAGCTAGGATTACAGGCACCCGCTACCACACCTGACTAATTTTTGTATTTTTGGTAGAGACAGGGTTTCACCATCTTGGTCAGGCTGGTCTTGAACTCCTGACCTGATGAGCCACCTGCCTCGGTCTCCCAAAGTGCTGGGATTTCAGGTGTGAGCCACTGCACCTGGCCGAAAAGCTGTTTTTTGTCATCAGAATATTTTGTGTAGGCATAGGATTACCGCAGCACTGTTTGTAGCAACCCCAGTGCCCTCACAGCACGTGTTAGCTGTGATGCATCCACCATGGAACCTGTGCTGACGCAGTGCGGCTCTATGGCTTGAGCTTACTGTAAAGCAGGGAAGGGCAGGGCCACGGGAAACTACAGACACCTGCTAATCCCCGAAAACGAGAAACCAGAAGGATGAGCTGCAGCTGATGAGCATGGCCGGCCTCGGGGCTATGACAGGGCGCTCGGGCCTGCCTCTTCGCGTTGCACTCTGACCCACTGGGGCGTGGGGAAGAAGATGCCAGCCTGAATGACATGGAAAACTACTGACCAAAGCAAGAGACATACAAAGGTAACTGGATGGAGAAGTAGAGTGATCACCCTCACCTGCCCAGGGTGTGCTCCATACCCAGCGATGCCTGAAGCCTCGGATGGGCACCAATCCTGTGTAGACCGTGCTTTTTCCTGCGTATCTGTGATGAAGTCTGAGGTATGACAGCAAAACCGACAGGAATTTCTTTTTCCCTCTTCAAAATGCCACAGATAGGAGGTGTGTTCTTCCCAAAGAATTTAGCAACCTCGGCATATGATTGTTTTTCTTTTAGGTCAGGCGTTTTCACCTTTTCCCTTAGAGGAAGTACTTGGCAGTTTCTCTGGCATATCTGAATCGCCAGGATCACCACTTGTGGGTTTCGGGGCCTTTATTAAGTGGAATAAAGGCTTCTTGGACCCAGGCACCGCATCACCACGATAGTCGGCTCATCACTGAGGTGGCTGCTGAGTGCCTGGTGGGCAGGGTGGCGTGGATGGCCTGAGCTGCTGGATGGAGGGAGGTTTTGTGTCCCAGCAGGACGGCTGCTCAGAACAGCACAGAATCAAAAACTCCCAAATGGTTGATTTCTGGAATTTTTCACTTAGTCTTTTTGGACTGTGGTTGACCATGGGTAACTGAAACCGTGTGTTGGGGGACTGTGTCGGGGGGCTGTGCACGGATGTTTCCCAGCTCTGCGCTGAGGGCCCAGATGCAGCCACCCCGGCACCCAGGGCTATTCGCTAACCAAAGGAGCCAGGGCCAGGCCAGAGAGTGAAGGAGGAGCCCGAAAGTGAGAATTGCTGAGAGATGGTGGGACTTGTTGCAATAACACGGGGGTACGGAAAGGAGCACATGGCGGCCAGCCTGGGATAGTTCAAGCATGAAGTTAAACAGGCCGGGCGTGGGGCCCACACCTGCAAGCCCAGTACTTTGGGAGGCCAGGAGTTCAAGACCAGCCTGGGTAAAATGTGAAACCCCACCTCTACAAAAAATAAGAAAAATCAGCCGTGTGTGGTGTTGCCCCCCTGTAATCCCAAATACTCAGGAGGCTGCGGCGGGAGGATCACTTGAGCCAGAGGTTAAGTCTGCCGAGAGCCATGATACCCCACAGAATAATTTAATATCCACTAGTCTTGACGACATAAGTAATTAGGTTAAGCATGTCAGTGAGGGGAGGGCCAGGTCTGTTGTGTTAATTCTTTTTTTTTTTTTTTTTTTTTTGAGACAGAGTCTTGCTCTGTTGCCAGGCGCCAGGCTGGAGTGCAGTGGTGCAATCTCGGCTCACTGCAACCTCCGCCTCCAGGGTTCAAGCAATTCTCCTGCCTCAGCCTCCCAAGTAGCTGGGACTACAGGCATGTGCCACCATGCTCAGCTAATTTTTATATTTTAGTAGAGATGGGATTTCACTATGTTGGCCAGGATGGTCTCGATCTCTTAACCTTGTGATCCGTCCGACTCGGCCTCCCAAAGTCCTGGGATTACAGGTGTGAGCCACCACGCCTGGCCTGTTGTATTAATTCTAATGTGGAAGAAGTGTTGGGAACAGGAAATTGCCATTAGAGAAGCCACAGTAGTGACGGGTGCAGATTATGGCCCTCAGTAGGCCAGGGCGTGGCAGCTCAGGCGTGTACTTCCAACACTTCAGGAGGCCAAGGCGTGCAGCTCACTTTAGGCCAGTAGTTCAAGACCAGCCTGGCTAACATGGAGAAGCCCCGTGTCTACTAAAAATACAAAAATTAGACTGGCAGGGTGGCTCACACCTGTGATCCCAACACTTTGGGAGGCTGAGGCGGGTGGATCACAAGGTCAAGAGCAAATGGTGAAACCCTGTCTCTACTAAAAATCCATAAAATAGCTGGGTGTGGTGGTGCGCAGCTGCAGTCCCAGCTACTCAGGAGGCTGAGGCAGGAGAATCATTTGAACCCAGGAGGCAGAGGTTGCAGTGAGCCAAGATTGCTCCATTACGCTCCAGCCTGGTGACAGAGCTGTCTCAAAAAATAAAGAACCCTCAGTGGACATGAAGTGAGGGTGACGTGTGGTGTGAAGCAGGTGTCTGCTGAGTCTTGAGAAACCTCCCCTGGAGATGTGCAGTGACCTCCAGAGAGACAGTGGTCACATAACAGCAGAGCAGCAGAGGCCCCTTAACCCCATGGTCACTGCCAGGAGCAAACTGTACAGGAAACGCCGACCTGGTGGCATCACTGAGAGCACAGTGTCACATGGTTCTTCTGCCGCACTGCATGACCCGAATCTAATCCCCAGGAGACATCAGACACAGACCCAAACCCAGGGACCTTCTGTGAAGTGACGGCCAACGCCTCCTAGTGTTACGTAAGATGTTCTTTGGGGAACTGGGTATACACACTGTCCTATTTTTGCAACTTTTTGGAAGTCTGAAATTATTTTGAAATGAGAAAAAAAATGCTTTGTATGAAACTGTAGTGGAATAGATTGAGTCAGTTCTCATTTAGAAATAACTTCAGTGAATTTCCAATAGGGATGATGCCGGCATGAATGGTTTTAGCGGGTCACAGGCAAAGAAGGCTGAGTCCCAGAATATCGCCATTGCGTGGACAGCCTGAGTCCTTACGAATGACCAGTGGCTTCCCGACGTTGCCTTTGATTTTCTAGGTCTGGTTGCTAAATGTACTCAGCTTAAGAATCCAGACACCCTGTTGTTCCCACCAGAGCTTCTCAGAAGATATTTCGGGTAGTTCATCATCTGTCATGTGCAGAATGCATTTTATTTCTCATATACACTTGTCATGATAAGCCAGCCACATTATTAAAAGGCTCCCAAAGAGAATTTCCGGAACATTTTCCAAGCGTTCCCCTTGGGCATGAGGTAAACCAGAGGTGGCTGTGGTCGCAGGCCTGGCCCCATGGTTCTTCCCAGGAGGGCGAGGCCTGACCTTGAGGCCTGGAGCCCCCCAGGGTCGGATCTGCAGCCCAGGGGCTGATGTGCGGGGCCTCATTTGCACAGGCCGGTTAGTCGGAGCGCTGGCTGTGTTCCACCCAGGCTTCAGAAGCAAGGCAAACCACCTTCCTGAAGCTTCCTGTATCGTTTCCTCTGGCTGCATTAACAGATTACTGTCTGCCAGTGGCTTAAAGCAACGCAAGCATTACTATTCCACAGCAGTGTCTAAAAGGGGCCCAAGCTGGACACCGTGGCCCCCGCCTGTCATCCCAGCAGTTTAGGAGGCCAAGGTGGGAGGATCGCCTGAGGCCAGGAGTTTGAGATCAGCCCTGGCAACACAGTGAAACCCTGTCTCTACAAATTTTTAAAAAAACTTCCCTGGCATGGTGGCATGTACCTGTAGTCCCAGCTGCTCAGGAGGCTGAGGCGGGAGGGTCGCTTGAGCCTGGGACATAGAGGCTGCAGTACACTATGATCACATTGCTGCACTTCAGCCTGGAAGACAGAGCAAGACCCTGATTCAAATTATAAATAGCCCAACAGGGCTGTGTCCGCCCTCAGCAGGCTCTGGGGAAAACCTGTTTCCCACCTTCTCTGGCATGTAGAGGCACCTCAGTCCTGAGCTGGGCCCTTCGTCCATCCTCAAGCCAGCAGTGCAGCCCCTCCCAATCCCTCCAGCCCCTGCCCCTGAGCGTGTGCCTCTGGCTCTGACCTCCTGCCTCCCTCTCAGGATCCCTGGGCCTGCACGGGGCCCTGCTAATCCAGGACCATCCCTATCGGTCTCAAACAACCCCATCTGCAGAGTCCCTCTTGCCATGTAAGGCACCATGTTCATAGGTCCCAGGGGCCAGGACGCACACATCTTCAGGGACTTCTGTCCCTACAGCTCCTGGTTGTGAGGTATGTGGGTGACTCAGGCTTGACCCGGAGTGGCACCAGGTCCTTCTGGTCGGTGGGGGGCCCTGTGGCTCTAGACAGCTGTGCGCCTCAGGTATCTGCACTCGGAGGGGAGGGTGGTGGCCTGCTCGTCCACTCTGAAGAGTGGGGCGGAGGTCATGACTTAGGGCACCAGGCTTGGTCTTCGGGGCCGCCCGCCTGACAGGGCCGGACAGAGTACGATGGTTTGGGGTAGGGGGCGGGAGCCCGCCCCGCTTAGTCTGCAGGGGCTGCATGACCTTCAAGGAAGCAGAAGTGCTGTGGTGGGGCGGCCCCTGCTGGACGGTGGCAGCACTGAGGCAGCCTCGAAGGTCAATTGCAGGGGCAGGGCCAGGTGGCTGTCACCTGGGGCAGGGACTGTGTGGTTCGTGCAGGTAGGCCTCTGCCCCAGGACCCAGGCTAGGGCCAGGGCCGTGCATCCTGAAGCCCCATGCCTTCCTGACTCAGTAGCCCACAGGGGACTTGGGGATCTAAGTAGAGCAAGGAGCCCCTTCCCACCACCTGCCCCCACCGCTTCTGCCAGCTCAATTTTCAGGGGGTATGGAGACCCACGTTTGGTCCAGATCAGGGCAGCACAGGGTAGGTGCCTACAAAGTGTGGGGTGCAGTGAGGGACTGCAGGGGCTGACCCAGAGCCTGGGCAAGGCAGGGATCTACCCACCAGTGGGGGCAGTGGTAGGGGCCAGGGCGGGATGGTCCAGGCAGGGGCCCTTTGGACAGCAGAGCCACAGACCCTCCCCGGGGTCCCAGTTCTTCTCAAGGCAGATTGTGGGAAGGCATCAGCCCTCATGGGCACCCGCTGAGGTGGGGTTCCTGCTTCACCGAGGCCTCTCTTTGAGGTGAGTGGCCTGGACATGGGGCTGGGGGTGCTGGGATTCTCTGAGGCCACCAGTGCACATACCAATCACTGTGCACAGACCAGCCAAACTTAGGGCCTCAAACCTCATCTTCTGGCTCCCACCTCTATGGCTCTGGGGCTGGCTGGGCTCAGCTGGGCAGTTCACAAGCAGGTATGAGGAGGCTGGAGTCACTGGGCTCCTCCCTTGCTGCATGGGTTCCAGCCCCTGAGTGGGCAGGACTGGGCTCAGGGCCCTGTTCCTGGGCTCTTTTCGAATGGCCTCTGCAGTATGGAGGCTGCAGAGGGGCCCAGCTGTGTATGTGGAGGCAGGGCAGGGGCGAGGGGCCAGGCAGAAGCCACATCCTCATGTGACCCCATGTCAGAGGTCACAGGCCACTGTCCTGCATGGTCTGGGACAGTCACAGCCCCCCACCACATTGCAGGTGGAAGTGAGAGGAGTGTCAGTCACAGTGTGGGGTGGGGCGGGGAGGGGAGGGAAGTGAAGGAAGAGGATAGGTTCATAGATCGTGGATAGAGATGATGGTGGTGACAGATGAGTCACAGATGGCAGATAAACAGATGACACAGGTAGAGGACAAGGAGACTGCTTGATAATACAGACGATAGACATGGACGGTGGAGGACAGACAGGTGATATAGACACATGATAGATCACACAGATAGATGATGAACAGATGGACAGAAGGGGATGATGAGTGAGAGGGAGGGAGGGAGGGAGGGAGGGAGAGAGAGGGGGCACAGGCAAGGCCCCTCTGGGAAAGGCAAGCCCCATCTAGGCTGCGTCCGCCTGTCCTGACGCATGTCCACATCTCCCTCTCTGTGAGGCTGTGGGGCTTCTCCAGCCTGACTCTGCGGGGTGCGGTCAGTGGGGGATCTCTCGTGCCTGTCTCTGGCACAGACAGGCCTGTGGCTCATTCCTGCAACAGCCCCCATGAGATGGGTGACCCAGCCTCAGTGTCCCCATCTGCTAAGGCACATGGTATCATCTCGCCTGGGTGCTGAGGGGTGAAGTGGACTCCAGAGCAGAGGGGTCCATGTGGCCTCAGCCCGTGCAGCCAAGCAGGAAGAGCTGCTGGGTTCTTTTTTAAATGCTAGAGAAACGGCCTTCAGAACGAGGACGTGCATGCACAAAGCTCACATGCATAGCACTGCCTGTGTGTGACCGCACCCGCCACCTGACCTTCTGTGGTTGGCCCCTGTCACTCAGCACAGCGTGTTCAAGCTTCACCTGTGTCATGGCGTGTTCGTAGCTGAGTTGCATTTGGTGTGTGCACAGATGACACTTGGCTTATCCATCCATCAGCTGGTGGATATTTGGGCTGTTTGCATTTGGGGCTGTTATGAGTTCATGCTGGCCAAGCACAGGGGCTCATGCCTATAATCCTAGCGCTTTGAGAGGCTGAGGCAGATGGATCACCTGAAGCCAGGAGTTCAAGACCTGCCTGGGCAACATAGAAAGACCCTGTCTCTACAAAAAAAAACCCCACAAAATTGAACTGGGCATGGTGGCACATACCTGTATTCCCAGCTATTCAGGAGGCTCAGGAGGGAGGATTGGCTTGAACCCGAGAGGTTGAGGCTGCAGTGAGCTATGATTGCACCACTGTACTCCAGCCTGGGTGACAGAGGGGGACCCTGTCTCGAAAATAATAATAAAAAAAGAATGATGCTGCCGTGAACACTGTCCGAGTACGTGTGGACGTGCTTCCTCAGTCATCGGGTGCACACCAGGGAGTGGGTTTGCTGGGTCACACGGCAGCTCCATGCCAGCCTGTTTTCCAGGGCGGCTGCACCGTCTCAACCTACCCGCACTATGGGAGGGTCCAGCCGTCCCACATCCTCACCGGCACTTATCTGTTTGTAAGTCCTAGCGCCCGCACATTTTCACTGCACCCTGGTGTGGAGTGTCGTCTCATCGTGGCTTTGATTGACATTTCCCTGACGAGTAATGGTGCTGAACATTTCCTGTGCCTGTCTTTTCCTTGGAGAAGCGTGTATTCAGATTCTTTGCCCTTGTTTTAATTGGTTCACTTGCCTTTTTATTATTGCGTTGCATGGGTTCTTTATAAGTCACTGTTCCTTGAGGTTGTACCAATTTGGGTGTGAACTTCAACTCTATTGGCTGATAGTCATTGCTGAAAGGGACCAGGGCTGGGGGAAGGAGAGCACCTCCCAACATCCCATGTCGAGCTAGGCCTCCTCCCCATGCCAAGTGCGTGATTCTAGCCCCAGAGGACCCTGCTGGTCCCAGGCCTGGAGGTGGCAGCTGGGGATACCTGGGCTGTGACTGGAGCGGTCAGGCCAACGCCAGCTGCCCAACGTAGGAGGATAGGATGGGGTGATGGCAGGACCCCTGCCCAGGGACAGTGCCCAGCTCCGTGCCTGCTGCCAGCCCCTCGGCCACAGGGAAGACTCTCCACACCCACCTTCTCCATGCCAGACCCCATCTCTACTTGGAAAACTAAGCAAAAGATATATTCAAATGCCCTAAAACCCAGTAAGCCAACAAGTGCACCCACCATCCCTGGCGCGTCATCTTGGGGAGGCCCCTGCAAAATCCCTGCTTCCCAAGGGGTTTCCACGTCTAGCCCCACTCCCAGAAAATGGGGCTAAGACCACCTCTGGTCCTGGGTGCTGTTTCCCCGTCCCCTGCATTTCTGGATGAAGCGGCTATCTCTGAGGAATCCCTATGTCTCCTGTAAGCCTCTCCTGAGTGGAGCTCCTTAGAATCACTGCACTGCTGAGCTTCTATTCCAGGTGTTTGAGGGGCAGCGGGACCCCCACAGCAGGCAGAAAGCTGGGAAGGGTCTGTGCAGGGCCGAAGGTACAGATGCAGAGGACAGGGTGGAGGCCGCAGCCAGTGGGCTACCCTGGAGGGAGCTGGCCACATGGGGGCCCGACATCACGACCCACATCCCCATGGCCTGGGCAGGCAGAGCCAGGAGCCGCCCACCCCTGTGCTGAGCCTAGATGTTGAAGGCCCCTCCCTGGCCTCCTCTCCCAAGGGCTGCAGGACGGCCTTCTGAGCTCACAGCCATTGGGGGAAGCGGTGTCCAAGCACAGATAATTGGACTGAATTAGCCCCATCCCCTGCGAGGGGTGGAGAGGGAAGCGAACCTTACCACCCTCCCCTCCCCTGAGGCCTGGCAGCTCCTGGGTTGAGCAACTCCTCCACTGGGTGTTAAGCAAGATGGTCGCAGAGCAGGGCTCAGCCCAGCCTCAGTCCCTTTGCCTAGTCCCTGGGGAAAACCCTCCTCCACTGGAGCTGAGAGGCTCACACTGCAGCTGCAGACCTCGGAGGGGCCAGCTTCCAATCAAAGTCGCCTGCGGTCCTACTGTGTGTGGGCCCCACACTCAGGGAACACTGGAAGAGCCCGGCCCTGCCTAGGGCCAGGAGCTCCCTGCCTAGGGCCTGCTGCGTGGCCGAGTGATCAGGGGAGGCGGGTGCCTCCAGCCCTCAACTAGGGAGATGCTTGAGGAATGGGTGTTGGGGTCCCTGGTACAGCTGTGCAGGTCTGTGACAGATGGGGCAGGAGACAGCAGAGCTTGCGGGCTGCTGGGCGTGAGCAGGAGCAGGCAGGCTGCCTGTCCAGGCCCCTCGTCAGCCCCTGCTGGCCAGAACAGTCTTTGACCAGCGCTGGTCTGGGTCTGGCTCGCCCTGAACTGTGCTGTTACCTTCTGGATTCTTCCTGAGTCCTGAGCTCCGCACCCCTGCCTAACCCTGACCACAACCAGTGGGACAGCAGGATCCCAGGACAGCTGTGCTCTCAGGGGCCCAGACAGCCTCCTCTCCAGAAGAATCCACCTCAGCCCCAACATCTCAGATCTGCGCGGGTCTTCACCTCTGTCTCATCCTCATGCCCTCCCACCTCCCAGGTGATGTCATCTTTCCCTTAGTGAAATGGAAAGACAGAGAAGGCAGGACGCCCCACCGCTGGAGCCGCCCCACATGGGGAGGAGGCCCTGGAACAGCAGGTGATGGTCTTGGCTCGTGCTGGAAGCCCTGGCGTGTTGGACACCTGTTCACCCCGAGCCCTCCCTGTGGCCTTTTCTATGCCTCATACGAGAACTTCCCCCTTTGGGAACCTTGGGTAATGGCTCTGTCAGGGTGTGTCACTTGTTATATCATTTTATGTTTATTCTAGTCCTGAGGTATATGGCCTCCAGCAAGTGCTTGAGCCTCCCCATACCTCAGTCTTCCCAACTGAAAATGGGGCTTCAGTAAGAAAATACATGTCATGTCTGGCACGGTGGCTCAGGCCTGTAATTCCAGTACTTTCAGAAGCTAAGACGGGCAGATCACGTGAGGCCAGGAGTTCGAAACCAGCCTGGCCAACATGGTGTAACCCCATCTTTACCAAAAAATAAAAAAATTAGCTGGGCATGGTGGCACGTGTTTGCAGTACCAGTGATTCAGGGCGCTAAGGCAGGAGAATCTCTTGAGCCCAGGAAATGGAGCTTGCAGTGAGCCAAGATTGTGCCACAGCACT